>NC_092509.1:53397578-53717891 GCF_047511675.1 Marmota flaviventris | reverse complement strand
CAGGCACACCTGCCCAGCCTGAAGGCCGAGGCTGTTTTGAGCAAAGCCATTGTTCTGAGAGTGACTTTACAATGTGATTCCAGAAACACTAGCAGGACTTTAGATGGGGACAAAACCCCACACCCCCTTCCTCTGTGTGCCCAGCTAGATAGAGGGGGTGTGCCTGAGCTGGAAGCGCTGTCTGAATTTTCAGTGCATGCTGGAGTTTCTCTCTCTCTCTCTCTCTCTCTCTTTCTCACACACACACACAGCTTATACTACTCTGAAAATACCCTGTGTGCCTGGAAATTACAAAGTACACATCAGATTAAGACACTGGCTTTTGAGTGAACCTGTACAGAGCCTGAGCTTATAGCAGTGAGACTTTAGCCACCTAAACTCAATTCCTCTGTAAAATGAAGACACTGCCTCATAGGGTGGTCCTCACCTTTAGATAGGCTAAAGTACAGCAAATGCCTAGCAGAGTGCTTGAGTCAGAGTAACGCTCAATAGGTGGCAACTGCTAGAAAAATCTACATGAGGACCCACCTTACCAAATCCATAACTTCTGGATGTTGGGAACTCAGTTACTGTCAAGTGTCCAAATAGACTTTCTGCTCTAATAAAACAAAGTCTCTTTCTCCTTTTTAGCTGGCCTATGTTGAGTGTAAACAGTCTCTCTCCCTCTCTCTCTCTCTCTCAACTATGCATACTGCTCAAACTAATAGCCCCTTGAAACCCCGGCTCATGCTCCATCTGCTCCCCAAGCTTCTGGGTTCTGATCGTTCCTGCATCTAGTACCTTCATTCTCCTCCTTTTGTTCTCTTTGTTGGTCTTGGCTTCCCACTAGTCTTGTATTTTATTTTATTGTTTTTTAAGAGAAGGGATCTTGCTGTGTTGCTCAGGCTGCTCACAAACTCCTGGGCTCAAGTGATCTTCCTGCTTCACCCCCCTGAGTAGCTGGGACTATAGGTGCCCATCACTATCCCCAGCTCCAACCAGCCTTTAAACTTTCAAGGAACTAGAATTTATACTTGTATATTCCTGTGGGAATCTAGCACCGTGCATTGTTTAGTGGACAATACTACATTAGGGGCAGGGCTATATTAGGTAGTTGAGTGACTAAGAACATAAGATTTAAATCCAGACAGAACTGGGTTTCAATTCCAGCTTGGCTACTAACCACGATGAAAATGGATGCAAGTTTTCTTTTATCCTTCTTGAGTTTCAGTTTTCTGAACAATAAAACGGGGCTAATAAGAGCATCCAAGGGTTCTCACAGGAATTACATTAGGAACATTTGTAAACATTTGTAAAGAATGTGGGAGACAACTAATAAAATTAGTTATTGATAGTTTCACTAATAGTTTTATTATTAATACATTTAAAAATTATTGCTAAAAATAAAATATGACTGATAGTTTTGAACTTACATGGTGGGAACTATAACTTGTTGACCTTTGCACAAGCCCAGGTTGCCCCTCAGGTTCATTCTTATCATAAAGGTGAGTACAGAGAAGGGGAAGAGGAATGTCCTCAACTCCACCGAAGGAGGGTCAAGTCCCCTGCATACTCATAGGGACATACAGCTTTGCTCAGAGTTCTTATTGTCACCTTGTGGCAAGTTCTGCTTTCCAAGACCATTGGCTGAATATTGTTAATGATGCTTTTTGGGGGGGAAAGCATTAGATTCATACAAGGTGAATAGGATTACTACTATGCAAAGAAGGAAACCCATGGCGGTTTCAAAATACTAATATTCATTTTTCCTCTTTTAAGATTGCCTCTTAGTTTTTATTTATTTGGTACCTTTTCTTTTTTCAACTTATTTCTGGACCCCACTCCCCCCGAAAAGCAAGCAAACAAACAAAAACCATTTACCATGGTAGATCATGTAGCTCTGTGTAAAAGCCTCCTAAGGTTGCCCATTCCCTCAGGATGCACACAGCAAGCAGGACCTGGCCTCTCCTCCCCTGCTGGACTTCTTTTCCTCCCGCTCCTTTGCTTGCTCTCTGCCAGCCACACAGACTTGCTTGTCACCCCTGGAATGCAGAGTGAACTTTCCCATAGGGCTTTGCACATACTGTTCCCCTGCCTGGAGTGCCTTTCCCTCAGTGGTCCTGATGGCTTAGTCCTCACTTCTCTCAGGCAGGCCTCTGCTCAGATGCCATCTTATCAGAGAGAGCTTTCCTGATAACCCCAACTAATATTGCATTAGGCCCCCCTTCACCCTTTCATTTGCGCTATTTTTTCTTTCTACATAACAGTTATTACCTCCCCAAACATTTATTACCTCCCAAAATATGTGTGTTTGATGGTTCAACTTCTCCCACTAGAATACAAGCTCCAAGAGGGCAGAGATTGTAATTTATTCACTGCTACAGGCCTGGCCCCCTAGCACTGTCCTGATACCCAGTGAACACTTAGGATATGGGAATGAAGGAAGATGGAGTGAATGACAACCATGTGACTCTTGATACCGTGCATGTGAGCATGTAGGAGGAACTACAAGACGTTTCAAATGCACACTCCGACTCCATGGACCAGAAGACCCTGGATGGGTGGCTGGCCCCCTTCCTCCACCATGACCTTGGCTTCCATGAGTATTGTGGGCAGTGACCCTGAAAGAAAACAGTCAGCAGATGAGGTGATGATTTTCTTATAGAAGTTTTACACATTTCACATCCTCAGTACACATTTTTTTTTAAAGAGAGAGAGAGAGAGAGAGAGAGAATTTTTTAATATTTATTTTTCAGTTTTTGGCGGACACGACATCATTGTTTGTATGTGGTGCTGAGGATCGAACCCGGGCCGCACGCATGCCAGGCGAGCGCACTACCGCTTGAGCCACATCCCCAGCCCCTCAGTACACATTTTAATGACAAGGATTAAAGAAATAAGAGGAAGACATGGCTTTGTTAAAAAAAAATTCCTTCTGAGATAAAGTGCTAGTTTTCTTTGCAAGAGGGTTGAGAATAAGGATTTGTTAGAGTTGAGAGGACTATATTCTTTATTAATCATATACCACCTCCAAAGATCAGTAAGATATTAAATTTTCAAGAAGAAAAAATGATGAAATGTTACTGCTCACAGAGAAGATGAACACACATGTATATATTTATTTATTTAATGTAAGAGCTTTTTGTGAGGAAAGTAAATAACACAGGAGAGAATAATAATGAACAAAGGAAACAGATCACTTGGGATTTGAAGAAACTACAGATAAATTTCAGAATACCTCCTGGTACATATAATGCAACATTGATGTGTGGATTCTCTTTCACCCAAAAGGGATTGTGTTGTTCATTTTATGTAAACAACTTTCTTTATGTCTGAATACATATATCTTTGACACATTTTTCTCTCCTATTTTTCCTTGAACATATTTTTTAAAAAATAGAATGATTCTTGAATAGAGTCATGGTATTCCATTGGTGTTTAACCTAGCCAGTTACCTGTTGATCAATACTGAGATTATTTCCACCTTCAGGCTATTAGATGAGGTGGCACAAAAGGGCTACTCCAAGGGTGTGTTCCAGGCAGCTTTGATCTGCCTGAATCTTCCCACCATCTATGGCATCATCACTCAGGAAATCCCAAACCACTATGACCAGTGGTCTGCCCTCTGTATGCCCAGCCAGAAAACACTCAGGGATTTCCAGTTCTCATATCAACTCCATTCATTTCATCTGCTACATAGGGAAAAGGGCATGATCACTTATGTATGTTTTTTCTAGAAAAAATTATGCAGTGTTTTTATTGTGTCCTTAGCATCAACTGTTTGGGTCTTTCTAGAAACCCTCCCCTCATTTTCTGATGACAGCAATTCATGGGGAATTACCTTTTCCTGCAGGATATAGTCCTGATGGATCTTGGAATAGTTATTAAAATCAGGATATAATCCCAAGTTTTTACAATAGCACATAGAGCCCCCGTGGGACCTGGCCTCTCCAACCCTTGCTGATCTCCTTTCCTCCTACTCTTTCTGGTTGCCCTGTTCCAGCAAATTACTTATTGTTCCTGAGACAGTTGTTAAAATTCGATGTGCAGTTTCCTGAAGTAGCCAGTCTGTGTTTCCATTCCCTCCCTTTCCCCTGCCCTCCTGCCCCCACGGCCTCCAATTTACAGGCTGGGAAGCGACTGGGGTCACGTGAAAGCCACTCATAAGGTTGAACCGTCTTCAGCAGAGTGATACAATTCCAGGGAACTCTGAGGATCTCCAGAAGTTCTGTGTTATCTTGGTGGTCTTAAATTTCTTCTTTCCTTTATTTTAGGGCATAGCAGGAATATAAGATTAAAATAATAAATTTCAATGACATTCAGATTTTAATTTTCAATTTCTTCTCATTTAATCTCATTATTGAACTTGTCAGGGTGGCTTCTCTCTTTGCCAAACCCTGCTGCTGGGTCAAAGTGTGCTTCACTATTATTAACCTATTTAACAGCTGAGGACATTGAAGCACCCAGAAGCTACATGACCCGCCCAGGATCATGTGGCAGTGGCCAAGACTCGGGATACACTTCTGATGGCAGTCACTGCCCTTGGCTCAGGCAGAGCTGCCCACAGGGCATGCAGCAGCTCAGGTTACAGGATGAGGTCTCCAGGCTGCTTTTCTTTCTCTGGATTCAATGTTAAAACAGCATTAGAAGGAGGTATAGAGGAATCCTGGTGGTTTTACACCAGAGGGTCTCTAGCTGCAGCATCGGGAGATTGATGGTAACATTTTCATTAGGTCTGACACCATCATGGGTGGATTAGGAGGTCCCAGAGTAGGTAACTGAATAGTTCACTGTGGCCCTCTGCTGATACGCTATGTTCCAAAGGGTATATACCCAGCTGTTCAGCCTAAGTTGTAGAGAGAGGGAGGGCAAGAGCAGGCAGGAAGGAAGCAAATCCTATTGAGAGTCTACAGTGAGCCAGGCATCCTGCTGGGAGACTATCCATAGATCGGTCATTTATTCCTCTTATCAACTCTGAGAACTCAATCAATAACTTCAACTTCTCTCCTCCACCTCCTCCCTTGGGTTGAGGAAATAAGATGACCAGAGCTGCTAAGTAAAAAGCAGCTATGAGGTGATGGAGATGGGATGGGACCAAGTTTGCATCTTTATTCTGAAGTTACCAAATTATTCATCAGTGGCTGCCCCCAAAAGACTGAATTTTGTACTAAGCCTCCTTGGACTGAGAAGTTTCTCTGCGAAGGAGTCCTGCTAAATCTCCTACAGACACATCAGCCCTCATTTGCTTCCTTTTCCATTTGATACATCATCTAAGAAGAACAATGTCAAAAGTTGGTGTTTGTTTCTGAGTCCCTTGGTGAGCTTCTCTCCAGGCTGATATTGGCTCTGGGGCACCATTTTGGCTGCAATCCTGCAGAGTTTCATTTTCACTTTTTTATTGAAAAATCGAAATCTGGAGAATTAGAGACTTTCCATATTGATTTTCCAGGGGCAAGTGAAAATTACATTCTGTAGGGACCATGAAATTGCCACCTTGAGTGGTGACAGGGCTGACGTTGGAGATGACGTGCAACCAGGGGACTGATGGGACCAAGAGATGTAAACTCTGTGTCATTTTTCTTAATTTTTTTTTCAAAATATTTTTTTAGTTGTAGTTGGAAACAATGCCTTTATTTTATTTATTTTTATGTGGTTCTGAGGATCAAACCCAGGGCCTTGCACATGCTAGACGAGCGCTGTACCGCTGAGCCACAACTCCAGCCCCCTCTGTGTCATTTTTCAAAGTGACAAAATCAAGAAGTAATTTTTGATCTATGTAAAATAATTTCTGGAATTAAAATTTAGTTTAGTTTTGTTTTCAGTTGAAAGGAAAGTTGAAGAGAAAGAAGTGAATTTGAGGAAATGCAAAGCTGAAGTTTCTCCATTAAGCACATCAGTGTGGAGCCTCAAGTCTGCACATGGTCTCCTCCCTCATCCAAGCCTGGTATTTTTCTTCCCTTCCTTCCTTCCTCCTTTCATCCCTTCCTTTCTTCCTCCATTTCTCCTTTCCTCTTTTTCTGTCTTTCTTTGCTTTTTGAATCAGAGTCTCCCTATGTTGCCCAGGCTGGCCCCAAACTTCTGGGCTCAAGCAATCCTCCAACCTCAGCCTCCAGAGCGACTGAGACTGCATGTCATCATACCCAGTTCCAAGCCTGGTATTTTAGGTTAGCATGTAAAACTTGAGTTTGGGCTCATTCATGCACTATGTGGTCCAGATTTTCCTTCTGGACTCAGATCTTTCCCTGCTAATTTACTACCTGGATGACCTTTTGCCAATGACTTAATTTCCTAAACCTTAGTTTTCTCATCTGTAAATTGGAGATACTAATAAAAACTACTGCATAAGGTAGTTGAAGAAATATTAGTTAACTGACTGCTTTGGTTTGGATATGAAGTATCCTACAAAAGTTACTGTTAATATAAGAATGTTCAGAATTAAATGACTAGTTCATGAGACCTGTAACCTAATCAGTGAATTAATCCATTTGATGGATTAGTAATTTGAATGGACAAACTGGTTGGTAACTACAGGCAGGTAAGGGTATTACTGGAGGAAGTTAGGCCACTTCAGGTGTGCTTTTGGGGTTTACATTTTATGCCTGGTTCCTTGGGCTCTTTTTCTCTGCTTTCTGGCTGAAAACCATGAGCTGAAAAACTTTCCTCCATAATGCCCTTCTGCCATCATGTTCTGCCTTGTCTTGGGCCCAGAGGGATGGAGTTGGCCAACTATGGGCTGAACCTCTGAAACCAAGAGCTCAAAATAAACTTTTCCTCTTCAAGTTGTTCTTGTCAGATGTTTTGGTCAGAGATGCAAAGTTGACTAACAGAAATTGGGTACCAGAAGTGGGGTGTGACTTCACTGTGACTAACCTGATCATATGGTTCAGAAGCCTTTGGAAGTGATTTGCAGGAGGAGTTTGAAAAATTTTGGAGATTCAGAGTCTAGAATGTTGTAGGCAGAGCCTAATGGGCAATTCTGGTGGGAGCTTAGAAGACCAGATTGCTGATAAGAATGCAGACAGTAAAGACTGTGCTCTTGAAATTCTGGAGGGGAACAAAGACTCTATTGGGAATTGGACTAGAGAATTCTGGCAAAAAAAAAAAAAAATTGTTTTCATTTTGCCCAAGTCCTGAGACTTTTTGGGAGGCTGAATATAAAAGTAATGGACTAATTAATCTGGTAGAGGAAACTTCAAGGGAGCACAGCATTCAGACAGTAGCATGGGTATCAGTGGTGGCTTTTAGCCAGGTTTACTGTGATTCAAGATTTGAAAAACTTTTCAGTTTGGCCAAAGAAGAAACACATGTAAAATTGAAACTGAGGAAGGAATGGTTGCTGAAGAAATTATCTCCACTAAAGAGAAGGTAAGTATTTTTCATAGAGATAATAGAAAAGATGCCTTAAGGGCATCTCAGGAATTGGCAAGATCACATCCGTGGCAGGCTCCAGGGTATAAAAGTGAAAACTCACAGAGACTGTGGTGGTGCTCTGCTCACACAGGGGAGCCTAAGAACTTATTCTTCAGGATCTGGTTCACTATGCTCAAGCCACCCACGCACTCAGAGGCTGTTGCCACCATGTTCCAAGGAAGCCCAGCTACTTCTCAGGTTGGAGGTAGACATTGACATTGTCCCATGGTGCTGGTTCTGCAGAAATACAGGATGCTGGAGTTAGGGGATCATAGAGGCTTCCACCAAGATTTCAAAGGAATGCCTGAGAGGATTGGCAAAGTGTGCCAGGGTCAGAATCCCTGCATGCAACCCCTGAGAGGGTGATACACAAAGCTCTGAAGATGAAACCAAAGCTAGAATGGAGGCCCCCAGATTAATAGATGCCAGTAATGTGGAATGTCTGGTGAGGAAAGCTTCTGGATGTGGACAGAGTCAGGCCAAAAGAAAGGCCACTAAGGCTGCAAGAAGCAAGGCCAAAGGGGCAGGCTGCCCAATTCCTTTGGAGATCTGGTCTTGGGGCCATGTACCCCAGATGCCAGACATGGAGCTACAGGACTTGTTTGCCCAGCTGAATTTCAGTCTTGCTTTGGTCCCACCCCTTCTTTCTGTGTCTCTATTTCTCCCTTTGGGGATGGGAATGTTTACTGTGTACAATCATATATTGGATATATATAATTTAAAAAAAAATTTTATAGGCTCTCACAGTCAGAAGTTTGCCTTGAGTCTCAGATGAGACTTCAGACTTAGATGATGGGCACTGATGGAACTGTTAAAACTATGGACTAAATGCATTTGCATTATGAGATGGACAAGAACCTTTGGGGCCTGTGTTAGAATGTTATGGTTTGAAGTGATGGGAGGGAAGGGGAGGGGAAGGGGGGATAGGAAGGGCAGCAGAATATACACTAATATTGCTGTCTGTATATACATGTATAACCAATGTGATTTTGCAACCTGTACACTCAGAAAAATGAGAAATTATACCCCATTTGATTTAAATGTATGATATGTCAAGATCATTGTACTGTCATGTGTAACTAATAAAAAAATAAATTTAAAAAAAGAATGTTATAGTTTGAAAATGAGGTGTCCCCTGCAAACTGCTACTATAGAAATATTTAAGTGTTTATATTTTTTCCCTGAGTCCTTGCATTCTGAACCTCCAAAACTGTGAACCCAAAATACATTTTTCTTCCTCTAAATTGTTCTGTCAGGTGTTTTGCTCACAGTGACCCAAAGCTGACTAACACACCAACCAAATGAATAAATAAAGCAAACCACCTGAAACATTTGGGTTTGATAAGGTAGGTGTCTCTCCTGTGCAATGATACTCTCTCATCTTTAGCAGGACGAAAACCTCCACGAAGTTTGAAGTATCACAGAGCTCAAGTGCATTTGGGGGTGTGCTCTGCCATTTTGGATTTTTCTTTCCTTTTCTGTTCCATTAAGGTCAATTCCTCATAGTTGGTTGTTGGGGGGAAAACCTGTGATCTCCCTGCAAAGCTGCCTTCTGGAAAATTACATTTTGTGAGTTAATATCCAGAAATAATTGATTCTTTTCTTCTTGTTTCCGACTCCTGCCCACCCTCTTTAGTACCTGTACAATGTCCTCTCTTTTCCCTTTTCCATATGCAAGCTAATTGTTAACATCAACCAAAGCTCTGAAAGTGATTCTGGCAGAAAAAGAACATGTCTGTGAAGCAGGTGAAGAGCCTGGGACTTTGAATAGAATGGGGCGGGGGATGGGGGTGGATGAGAAGACCCCATCAGGCAGGAGGTGCTCAGCCAAACTGCATGATACCCCTAGGTGTCCTCCAGGCAACCCCACTTTGAGGATAACCTGCCAACTTGGAATTCACAAATGTTTCAGCCAGATGTGCAGCTCTTGGAGCAAGTAGTTGAACAACTGCTTTGAAGATGAAAAGCCCTCGGAGCACGCTAAGTAGCTTTATTATTGCCTTGTAGTGTGTGTCGCTATGCAGAGCCATCAACTCCCAGCACTGTTACTGCTCGGGAGTTAGTGAAAGGCAAACTCAGCCGGAAATACTGAGTGCCAAAGAAGAGGAGCGAATAAAATGCTGGGGGTGGGAGGAAGGGGAGGGGTGGGTGCCTGTGCTTTGAAATTCTGCCATAGAAAGTTCTCTTCAATGGATCCTCTTCCAACCTGCCGGAGTACAACAACTGGACGTGGCATGTGACAGGCGCTGCAGACAGATCATGTTTCACACATGCAGCTGTAATATCTGGCACACAGGTGTTTGGTTCTGTGTTTGCCAGCTGCTCTGCAGCTTCCTGCTTCGATGGATGGGGCAGGCAGGAGGGGGGGAACCCTCACACTTGTTGCTGCCAAAAGGGAGGAGGGGGCTGGAAATTCCTGCTCCACTCCAAGTGCTCAGCATTTGAGTCAGTGCATGGAGCTCCACCAGTGCCTAGTGCCCACCTCTGGGGGTCCTGGGACCTTGGCTTATGGGTTCACCCAGGACAGAGCTGTGGCTTGGTGGGGTGGGGTGAGTGAGGTAGGAGGGTGACTGGGAAACCACAGAGCAAAGCAAGCTGACCAGGGCCCGGAAAACTGGAAGGGAGGCCACGTGTCCATAGGTATGTGACCTCTGGGATCTTGAGTCAGGTCCTAACTTCACTTCCCAACAATTGTGGATTTTATGCCAGATTTCTTACCAGATCTGGGCCTCAGTTTCCTCATCTATAAAGTGGAGTATGTAAATCCTGATGTGAAGGCCCTTTGTATGGATTCTATGAAGCAGTATATTTATTTTTAGGGAAGACATTCATTAATCTTCTTGTTACTGCTTGGGAAGGTGAAGCAAGGCAGGCACTCACCATGCTCCTGGGCCAGAGAACTGAACGCTTGTCATTCAAGTCTGGCTCACCTGGGCTGAGAACATAGCTCAGAGCAAGGCCTGGGTTCTATCCCCTACAGCAGAGAAAAAGGAAAAAAAAAAAAAAAAGCCTGGCCCTGCCGTTCTGGGTCTCAGGCTCAGATATCACCAGCATCCAGACAGGGGTGATTGCTTTCCTGTTCTTTCCTTCCTCAGGGAGGAAGAGGGCTGGCAACTCAGGACACTAAATTCATGGGAAGAAAAGTGGGGAGGGATGAGGGTTATAGGTTTGGACTCTCCAGACCCTTAGTCATGCCCTTTTGGAGGTTGCCTCTCCTTTCCCTTCGTAGCTCTTATCAGTTTGAGATTCTGCATGGCTGTGACAGGCATACAGAGGTCTTCCTGCCCCTCTGGACACTTTGGAGGCTGTGAACTATTTGTTTTGCCCATCATTCTGTCCTCAGCACCTTGTCCACATACAGGGGAGCCTTGCCAAAGTCTGCTTTGCTTTTTTTGAGCAAAGGAGTGAGGGGGTAAGTGGACAGGAGGGAGTCTTTACTAACCCAGTCTCTTTCAGTTCTATTTTAAGGACAGGGACTGTGCATGTTCAAAGGATAGACATGGGGTCATGCATCCAGATCAAAGCCCCCTACCCTCAGACCTGTCTCTTTCACCTTCTCCCTACACCTTTCCCCAGATTTCCTGCTGCCTGGCCACTTGGCTCCCTGCTGTGTGCCCCAGTCTTGCTGCTTCTCCTACCTCCTGCTCTGTCCCTCCTCTGCCCCCTATGCCTGGTGTCTCCTGAGACTGGGAGATGGGACTGCCCAGGTCAGAGTGAGGAGCAGGAAGAGAGCCATGGGAATCCCCGGAGGAAGTGGCCATGCCAGGCTGCCTGCTTTGGACAGAGAGATGTATTGTATTTCTGGGTTTGCTTCTGGGCGATTGCTAACCTTGTTGAATAGGCAACTTCTGGTCTCTATCTCTCTTGTTCGTATTTTTAAAGAAATCACCACAGTCCCACCTCTTCCAAGGAGTTTGTTTTCCCTCTAGCAAGGCTGGGCAGGTGGAGATACTCTTGCCTCAATCCCTTCCCCTGCTGGGCCTCATTCATGCTTAACTCACACATGCTAAGCTACTTGTCTCCAGAGAAGGCCTCCTCTAGGTAAACCCCTCTCACTTACTCTCTAGATTATTGCCAACATTCAATTTACTTTCCCTCTAGAGTTTTCTGAGAAAGCAATGTTCATTTAGCACCTGTTATGTGGCAGATAGTGTGCTAAGCACCTCGTATTCAGTAGGTCCTTGAAGTGGATGCTACTACTCTCCCCACTTTACAGATAAGACAACTGAGGAACAAAGATTTGAAGACTGAGATTTTCATCTCCTTTTATAAAATTCCTGAGTAAAAACTCTTTCCATACCACTCAGCATCGGTAAAGAAATAGCCTCGGGCTATAGACCTGTATCCTTTCTTTCCAGGTAACAGAGTCCTTTGGGGGGTAGGGGGAATGCCATTTTTAGTTTATTTATCCAACAAATAGACATGGGGCACCTACTGTGTATCAGGCTGTGTTCTGGTAGTTGGAGATAAACTGGATTAACAGTTGTCTCCATCCTACCCACCCCACACCCAAGAAGCTTGTAATGAGGTAGAGACAAACCTTAAATGGCCATGCACACAATTTAATTACTTGGTTAATTATAACTGTATTAACTGTGATGAAAGAGAAGAATACTGTATTGGGAAAAGTTTGTCTGGGGCAATCAAAGAGGGCTTCTCTGAGGAAGAGGCAACACTCCCAGCTTTGCCATCAACCGGGTAATTGTCTTGAAGTGTAGTAACTCAGGCAAAGACAATGTCCAGCACATGGTAGGTGGGGAGGCGGGAGTGCCCAGATTGTTTCATTTCAGCCGGACATTGATGGGTCGGTCAGGTGTGATCCAATTCCTCATGCTCATTTTTGTTTAAAAATACTCACTGGAGGAAAACATCAACCAGAACAGAATGAGCACTCTCTTGGCCCAAGCCAGCCAGCGATTAGGGCAGACCCTGCTTCTGTTTGGGTCTGTATTTTTCCCAGTGACTGAGGGTCAGTCTCAGTGACCCTCACAGGCCACTCCACTAGGAATGGAAAATCACTTGTTGAAAACAGAAACAGAGAATATAATAATGGGCAAAACCTAGGCAGCGAATCACCCTCCTTCCTCTGATCCTGATTATGATCCTGTGTTTTCTATCATATGTTTACCTTTATCTTCAAAACAGAACAGCTCCTGTGAGCTCTTGTGTTGGTCCAGGTAAGTCTCTCTGTGGGCCCAGGCAGGCCTCCGCAGAGAGTCCCGGAGCCCCTCTGTGATGAGACAGACCACAGAGAAGATAGAAGCAGAGGGTGAGCTCAGCCATCTCTACCCTTTTCATCCTTCCCTGAAAACTTCTTGTGAGTCAGAGGGAAGAACCCCCCCACATCCCTCCTGCTCATCACCCTGAAAAATCTACCGTGATTCCTTTACTGCTCCATTTGGAACCTTCCCCCACCATTGATTTAGACAAATTGGACATCAGATTCCTTTTCAAGTTGGTTCCTTCCAAGACACATGCCAGCCGGAGGGACATAGGGAGATGCCAAGCTCACCTTTCTGACTAATGAGGTATTTGGTGTAGTCTGGGCTACATAAAAGGAAACCGTGAGTTATCTCCCACACAGTACAGCAAGGAGCAGTGACTTCCAGTCATGTCCTCACTCTGTGGGACATGCAGTCCACCTTGGTGCACACAAGGAGATAATTTATCTCTTCAGAACACTCTAGTAGAATTGCAGGGACTTGGGAAAGCAAAAACTACTCCTTTCCACAAAGAATCTGGGATTCCTGTTTGTTTATAGAAGCAGCTGCATTATCATTTGGTCCCTGGGGAGGATTGGGGGAAACTCAAGTTGAGAGATGGGTTCCCAGTAGCTAGACACCCTCGTGGTCATCTTAAAAGACGTAGATTTTCCCCACATAATGCTTCTTTTCTCTGGTTGAAAAAAATTAAACTAATCCACAAGTTGGTAATGTCCACATGATGCAAAACAACAATTAAATTAGTTTTGCTTTCTAATGCTTCTAGGAGGTTTTTGGTCTTCAGCCTTGTTCAGAGCACTTGTCTTTTCTTTTTGGCTTGGGTACGTGTTCACTTTTCAGCATTCAGCAATCTTTATACCTGATAATCCTCAATATCCACAACTACAAATCAGACTTTCCTCTTGTCTTAGTCTGCTATATCAGATTATTACAGATTGGGCAATTTATAAAGAAAATTAATTTATTTTTTATACTTCTGGAGCTTGGGAATTCTGATGTCAATAGCATCTGACAAAGGCCTTCTTGCCACATCATTCCATGGTGGAAAGCAGAAGGGCAAGGGAACAATAACACAGGGGCTAAATCTACTTTTATAACAAATTCACTATCATTATGATAACAAAGCCCCTTCCTACAATAATGACATTAATCCATTCATAAGGACAGAACCCTCATGACCTAATCAGCTGTCAAAGATCCTGCCTCTCAACACTTTTGCACAGGGAATTAGGATTCCAACACCACAGGACCTTGGAAGATGAATGAGTTTCCAGACATGCTGTACTTCTAAATTGAAAGGCATAAAGACCACCTGGTCATTTGTCATAACAGTTATATTGTTGCTGACCTTAGTTTTCCTTGAACCATTTCTCCATCACTCTAGGGGCTTTCTTGTCTCTTGGTGACTCTGCAGATGGGGATGTTGGAGTAGGATGGGGTTGTCTCATGAAATCTTAAGATTGGACGAGTTGATGGGAGATTGTCAATCCACGTCCCCTGCATGTTCTCAAGCCATTCCAAGTTGTCAGCAGCTGTCTAATGTGTCAACGTAGCTTTCATGATAATCAGGAAGTTTTCAAGGAAAATGGCTTTTTGGGGAAGGGGGACTTAAATATCCCATTTTCCTCTGCTGTCTACATCTGGTTGATACAATCTGTGGTTTGTGGTAGCCAGGAAGAGCTCCAGAACTCTATTTACAGGTCCTTCTTTTAATAAGTGTGTGTGTGTGGGGTGTGTGTGTGTGTGTGTGTGTGTGTGACAAATACATAAGTATTTGATTAGGTTGGTAAGTATGGCAGTTGATTATTTCCATCAACAAATTTTGTGACACCCTTGAACTGACCCATTCAGCCCCCAATATCTGGGAACTTTTCCACTCCCAATGAGGACATCTCTGCAAGGATCAGATTTTTCATTTTACCATGTCCCTTTTAATATGATAATTTAGAATTTGTAAAATGGCCCATCCTTTTCCTAAGAAGAATGAAGTAGACCACTTTACTAGCTCCATATCAAGAAAAGATATTGGGCTCATTCAGTACTAAAATAGACTTCTCTTGAAGGGGGTTTGTGCATCTTGTTTCCTGTTCTAACATTTGCCATATTATGCATTTGAGATCACTGGAGAGGTCTATCCTCTTTTTTGTTTGGGGAAGTGAAGAGGAGTTACATTCCACTAAAATATAGCTAGAATTGGTTCATAATAAAATTTCAGTGATAGATCTGCACTATTATTATTATCAACTCTTTGAGAGTTGTCATACAAGAACTTTCCTCCAGCTCATGAAAGTTAAGCCTAAGCTTATCATTTTAATAGGCTTTATTATTTAGAATAGTTTTAGATTCACAACAAAATTAAGTGAAAGGTGTAGAGATTTCCCGTATACTCTCTGCCTCCACTGACACCCCTCCCCGCCAGAGGGTACATTTGTTACAGTTTATGAACCAATATCTATATATCAGTATCATCCAAAGTCCATAATATCGTTTTGAACATTGGTTCAAGGCCCATTCTTCAGAGCTGCAGGGAATTAGCCCCCCCCACCCCGCCCCCCGCCATGCTCACGCTGAATATTGGAGATTATCACTGTGTTTTTAAAATCCATGAACTCTTCTCCAAAAGGCTACTATCCATTATATCAAAACCACTTAGAAAGGGCTCCTTCCAGTTTTTAATCCTGACCAAAAACTCTTACTGCTGTCAAGAAAGTCATTTGGCCCTAGGTTCCTGTGACCTCAGTCCTGCTGAGCCGACTTCCTGCAGTCCTCTGGAACCAACTCTAATGCTTCCTCTCCTTGTTGCAAATAATTGAGAATTGATTATGCCACCTTAGCAACAGGTCTATTTGGAGGCCTGGTGTTCTCAGTTCTATCTCTGCATGTCTGTGAAAAAGTTCAATTAGGGGGAAAGTAATAAGCAAAAATGTGAATGCAGGAAAACAGAAGTAGACAAGACCTCTTTTGGGTCAGAATGCTATGCCTAATAGGGAAAAAATAAAATAAAAAGGAATAGTAGGGCAACCTTGGTCCATAGAGTTTGTATATAGCCAGGAGAATAGAATAGTTAATGGTTTTATTGAGAAATGTGGTAAAATTCCTACTGACACCAAAACCTCACAAATTGAGACCCTTGATCGAGGAGATTATTGAGCTCAAAGCAGTTTCTGCATTAGCATGAGACTTAGGACTGGCCTAATTGCCTTTCAAAGCAAACTCCTTGGTATTCTAATATCTCTTTAATAACAAGCCATCATGATTATTAAAACCTATAGTTTTCTTGTTGAAACTGTTTCTATTTTTGACTTATACAACCTCTGGGGATAAAGAGTTACATATATTTAGTAAGCAGATTTCATTCTACTGCTAGTTTTTATTGACTGGTAGTAGATAGCAGTTTCTGTGTCCCTGGTAAGATTTCTAACAAAATAAAATTAGATAATAGCATGATTAAAAAAAAGAAGAAGAAGAAGATATGGGCACTGAATCATGGAACTCACTGTTGGTGGAAGCTCTGTTCTTGTTGCAGGTAGCAGTAGCTGCCCAGCCTCATGGGGACTGGTGGAAGAGATCCAGTAGAGCATGCTCCTTCTCTTCTTCCCACTGCCAGCACTTAAATTGCATCTTCACGCGAGACTCTGATCTATCCTCCTTCCAGATCTGCCTGTTTCTGTTCTTTCGGATCCTTCCTTCTCAGGACTCAAATGAACTTTTCTTAAAAAAAAGGCTTTGTGGCTGTTACTCCCTACCTCAATTGACCATCAGTGTATAGCAGCCTTCTTTATGCTCTGTAGGGATTAATAGGTGTTCCATGAAAAAAAAAAAGGGGGATTTTGTAGACTAAACAAAATTAAAGAGTTCCTTTACTGCAGGACTTTTTGGAGCCTTAAGATGCTAATAAGCATTGCAAATTTTCAAGCATATCCCCCAAGTTTACTTGACTGGGATCCTGGCAGGAAACAGATGGCTCATTCAAAGGAGTAATTGCAGGGACTATTAACAAAAGTGAACAGATTAAGGAAACCAACAAGGGGATGATGAAGCACCCAGGCACTGGCAACAGAGGAAGGCTGCTTCTACCTGAGGTTTGCTATAAGGGAAGAGAACAGAGCCTGGGACAGGTATGGACTTGAGAGAGGCACTACCTGAGAAGAGCTGAAACCCCTCCACCCACCCACCCAGGGACATGTCTCAGGCAGACACAGCAAGCCAGGGAGGAGCCCAGGGAACAATATCCTGATCTCTTTCTCCTATCACATTCTAGTTACACTCACTGAATCCAACGCAAAGACAAAAACTCAGGGTCCAAATGGTACAGTTCACAGAGGCCAGCCTCCCAGGAAACAGTAGAACAGAAAAGAAAGATGGAGGGTAGGATCCAGCCCACCTTGAACATCTGTTCACACTGGTGGAACACTATGTTTTTCAAAACACCATGAAGGCAACGCTGGCATGAAACATTAAGTCCACAGTCTTAGGCTGGGTGTGTGAGTCCCCACAGCACTGATTCACATAGAGAACCTCAATTTCTCTGTCTCCTTCTCCTCTTTCACACCCCTCTGCTTCTATTCAGCCCTGGGGACACATTCCCTGGCTTTCAAGTCTCAGCTTTAGTTGGCTCACATTATTGTCTGTTGAGACTCCATCATCTGCAACTGCTCAGCTGTCAATGCTGGTCCCTCTTTTCTCCTTCCTTAGGGGGCTTTTCTGGCCACCCCAGATAAAAGTTCACTCTCACTGCCCTCAGTGATAGATACCACAGGTTCCAAATGAGAATAGACACAGTCTGAAAACTGATTTCCTGTGGCTTTCAGAAGTGAGAGGAATCAAAGATGGTGCTCACATGCCCCTAAGTATAAGAAGACCTGGAACATTTCAGTGACTTCTGAGGACAGAATTTTGAGATCAAAGCTGTCCTGGGAGATTCAGATGCTTAGTCTATGGAACTTTTGGCACATTGGATTCAGGCAATTTATTTTGCACTTACACTGAGGTTCCACTTAAGGTTACCAGTGTTCTGTCTTGTCTCTCTGTGAGAAGACCTATGATCCAGATCCACAGACACTTGTTATTTTTCTCTTGCTCTGAGCTGTCACAGTGGCATGAGTATGGAGCAGGTGCCCTGGCCCGATGGGGGTGGTATGTAAAGAAGGAACAAGCAGAGAGCTGTTGCTTATGAAGGAGAGGCCATTTCTGATTGGGGAGCTCATTTTTCTGGAGACCAGATGAAGTGTGCCTAGGATCAATCCCCCCAGCCAAGGGCAGGCAGACTGTGGGTGCCTGGTGGATAGATCACACAGGAAGCAAGAGGAGGGCAGGGAGGACAATACTCCAAATGCAACAGGAAGAGTGAAATCAAGCCTTGACAGGCCTTTCCGTTTCTCTCACTTTCCTCCTTACTTGGTTTAGAAGCTGGAAAAACAGTTCTCTTTCACAGCCAAATTTTCCACACTATTCTGTTCCCTAATCTGAATTTCAATTCAACTTCATGACAGGTGACAGAACCTCTAGTCATCCTCTCCCTATTCAACAAGAGGGTATTTGGGGGTGCCATTTTGTCAGAATTGAGGATTTGGGAATGTTAATAATTTCCCTTTCCCTATGCCTATGTAGACACACTAGCTTCAGTATTCCAAGCATTTTCATATTATTTGAGCTTTTCCAAATAATCTGGTTGGTGGGTGCAGAAGGTATTGCCCATCTAATGCAGAATAGATGGAAAGACACCTCTCATGTAAGGACTCCTTCCTTTTTTTTGGTACCTGAGGTTGAACTCAGAGGCACTCAACCACTGAGCCACATCCCCAGCCCTATTTTGTATTTTTTAAATTTAGAGACTAGAGTCTCACTGAGTTGCTTAGCTTTTGCTGAGGCTGGCTCTGAACTCACAATTCTCCTGCCTCAGTCTCCCAGAGCCACTGTGATTTTGGGCTTGCACCACCACGCCCAGCTGCTCCTTCCATTTTTGAAGTAAAGCTCATCCACAAGTTTTAGTTTTAAGAACGCAATGAAGAGAATTGCATCCCTAACTGCATAAAGTTGTAATGAGACTTGACACTCTCAGTTCTTCCTGGGTGCTTAGGGAGCTCTTGTCTAAAAGTCAGCCTTGGCTTCTTTCCCTTTGAACTTTGCATTTTTCACATTGCAGCATTAGCACTTTAATCCAGGGGGGGTGGGACTTAATAGTCTTTCACCCTGAGGACTACTTAAAAGACTCCAGAATCCCTTTGTTCACTATTTTTCTGTATCCTATTTATTTTTCACTTAGTCACACCATAGTATTGTGCAAGACAGGCAGGAGAGCAGCAGGAGGTTATGTCTGTAATACATTCTAATTCCTTTTCAATTCAACTTGTTTTGAGTGTCGACCATTAACAAGGCTCTGAGCTCAGAACTTCAGGGAACCTCAAAATGCTTAAGGTACTGTGTTTGTTCTAAAGGACTTTGCCATTTACAGGGACTGATTAAACAAACATACCTCTCTGGCAAGGCAGACCAGGGTAAGTGGTCACAGAAAGGGTCAGCCCCAGCCCCAGGATGACAGCCAAAGCCAGCCTGGGAAGGGGCCTTGGTGAGCTGGTGATGAGTTCAAGGAGAGACCCAAGCCACCCTCTCCTAAAAGAGTTTATCGACTAGACCTGGGAATTTCAAACTTGAGTGATGCTTAATTCTGCAATTCCCCAGTCCCCCCAAACCCCTTGTTGTTGTTATTATAATCTAATCCAAGACAACTGGATAGGGGCACCATTCATCCAGAGTACCCAAGGGGAAAGTTCTAGATCTGCACCCTTACAGCTGGATTTGGGGGGAATATATCACTCTATATGTTAAGTGAAAAAAATGGTTCCTTCCGAATTTCTGTTTTCCTGGGAAACTCCACTGGCAAGGCAGAAACTTTTGCTAATGGGAGATGAACAAGTTAAGAAACAAGAGCTCCTCTCTGTTTCCTTTTTTCCCCTCTTTCTTTCTTTAATTTTTTTTTCTCTTTTGGTTGGTATCTTCTCTCTCTGCCCAACAAATACAACCATGCAGGTGAGATAGCATTTCATTTTTTTCTATGGAGAGGCTGTTTCTCACATCCTCCCTCTGGCCTCTCTCTTTAATTTCACACAGAATCTCAACCAGGCAAATTAGCTGATATGGGGCAAGCTGAGAGACAGCATTTATGATAACACATTCTCCAGCCACCCAGTCCCCGAGGGTGGAGAGATTTCGCCTCCCAACTCCTCCCTGTCCCTACTACATCCAGCCTCCAAATCACAAAGGCATGCACTGTAGTCTCCTGACAGATCACCGTGGACTGATAGGCACCTCTCACAGTGAGCATTTTGTGGTTCTCTCTCTCTCCAGACAATTGGCAGGTGGAGTCAATAGCCACACGTTCTCCTGGGATCGGTCCCTTGGTTCATTCCAGCCACACTGGAGCCTCCCCACCCCATGCTGCCAAGGGTGTCTCCTTCAAGGACAGGGTCAATACCACCCCTGGGTAGGGAGGGCCAAGAAGAAAGTTCTGAAGTCATAGTGCTGATAAAAGAAGTAGGAAGAGATGGGTCCCTGGCCCCAGACTTTGTGATTGTAAAGCAAAGAAAACAGAAATCCATGTACATGCAAACAGGTTTCGCTTTATTTTATTTTTATTATTGAACTATGAAAAGAAAAGAAAAAAAAAAAAGAGAGAGAGAGAGAGAAAGAAATCTATGAACATGAAAACAGGATTTTTACTTTATTTTATTTTTATTATTGAGCTAAGAACTATTGACTAGAGAGAGATTAACATCCTCACTATGAAATACCCACTTGCTCATTGTAAAGGAGGGCGAGTGTGAAGTCCCTGACGTCTCCGTGTGCCCAGGTGCCACCCTTTTCAGTGTTCCTGGCACTGTGACATTCTCTGCTGCTTCCCAAACTTCTCTCCCACCTGCACCTGCCCACGTGCTCCAGAAAAGTGCTGCTGGTATATATTTTTACATTATGTAAGAACATGTATTATTGGATATTCTTGCTACGTCCAGCCCACATTGAAACTCGAGGTCTCAAAGTAAAATAAGATGGATTCTGAAAACTTTTTGAGAATTTTCATACTCATCCCATAGTAATTAGATCATTCTGCTACATCCCTGGATGCTAGGGCACTGAGGATCCCCAGCCTGGTGCACCACCATTCTCAGCCTGACTGTTACAGGCCTGAGATGTGAGGCTTCCTTGCATTTTAATGTTGCTCTTGCATGGTGGCAAAAAAAAAAAAATAGAAGCCAACTTCCCAGAGTCCTTGTGATGTGCAAATCCCTGAAGGAGGTACATATGTGCAGTGCTGCATTGATTTCCAAACTCCTGCGTGCACAATTGCATGGTATCCTTACAAAAGGGATGGGAGGTCTTTGTTTTCAAACGTGCAAGCTGAAGATCACTGGAATGAAGGGGTCTGAAGTCTCTTTCTGAGTTAGAGCAGAGTTGTCATGGGGACATGGATCTGCATTCGCTCATCTAGTCCTTTTTCCCTGGGCATCATACTTCCAAGGCCTGCTCTCTAGGTATTTCATCAAGGCAGGAACAGACAAAAGTGAAGGACACAAATGGAGAAGGCACTAAGGAGAACTATACAGACAGACAGCATGTCATAAATTGAGTTGTGGGACAAGATTGCTAGTGACATAGTTGGGACAGAGTCATATGCTAGGAAAAAAAAATCACTCCTTCTTTCAACTGTTTGGACTTGAGATGCTTTCCTCCTCAGGGCCTGGGAACATGACTCCCCTGGTTAGTGATAAGAAGGCCTAGAAAGCAGGCTCCTGCCCTGGTGACATTCCTCAACTTATGACCGTCCAAGACTCCATGGTGCACCTCCTCTCTCAGAGTCTACACCCTGCCTGACTCTTTCCTTTTTCCTCTGACTGGGAGGACACAGGCGTGACATTAATGTTGATCTATGCAGCATCTTAGCTACCGATACCCAATGGATTCTCCCTTTAAAAAGTTTTGGCAGCAGTGATAGCCTCTAGTTTCTTTTTTGAGACCAGCGAAGACAACATGAAAGGATAAGTCTTCTCTGATAAGGGACCTATCTGGTAGACATCCACTTCTCTACCACAGGTCACCAAAGGTGATGAACAGGGGTGCTCTTGCACTCAGGTAGGCTTGGCAACTTGGGGTCACTCTCCTTCCTCTCTCTGCACTCTACCTTCTGACAATACTGTTTGGGCTTCCTGAACCCTTGAGCTCTACAAATATATAGAATATGTATAAATATATACCTATACACACATATGTATGTACTATATATAAGCATATGTATGTATATATGTGAATATGGATATATTAAATTATGTGTGTATATATTTGCATAATGCATAGGTATATGTATGATATATATGTGCATATATATATATATATGACTGTATATAGTTTATACAGATACATACATAATTATGTATATTCCTACCTTCTGTTAGTGTTTCTTCTGCACCTTTGCTATGGACTGTGCTAAGCACTTTACTTATTTGATTCTCATGCCAACTCTATGAATTAGGGATGGGCCATTCAATAGATAAAGAAACTGAGACTAAGGATTACACAGCCAATAAGAAGCAGAGCTAGGATTGAATTCAGTGTCTCCTCACTCCAAGGACTGTGCTCTATTCTGTGCCATGTTTTAGGCTTTCCCTGTGCAATGTGCCCTAGGATGAAACCCTCAGCCCTCCAGGCCACCAGGCAAGTGCTGGCTTAGATTCCCTTTGGGGTAAACCAGTGTGGTCACATTCTTGCTTTTTTTCTCAGACCTGAACTTTTTTTCCCCCTTCTTATTCTCTAAAGTTATCAAAACAAACAGAGAGCGTGGTTTATGGTGCATGGGGCTTAATTTGACTTAATATATAGACCGCGTATATTCCTCAGGAATCCATTAGGTTTAATCGAGTGCAGGCTGTAGACCATGTCTGAGGAAGGGCCTGGGTTCACCCACAGTTCACGTGGCAGAAATGAGTGAGTCACTCATCAATGGCACAGCCAGGGCTGGATTACCCTGCGGCTTCCTTCCTTAAATGGACAGAGATTCCAACTGCTGCGTGAATAACAAAGACCTTAATGTCCCACTGGCCAATGGAGACTAGGCCAGCAAGCAAAGGAACCACAGCAGCTGTTTTTTTCCAGAGTGCTGAAGGCTGCAATCTTAGCCCTACTCAGCTGTCACAGTGAAACCTTGTGGGGTCCAGCAGAGAGAGCACAGATGGCCCAAGGCCATGGGTCCCACCCCTGGAAAACCACAATTGGAATCTGTGTCCTGAGGACAGGGTCCCCCAGTGTGCTCTCTGCTCAGCTCCCTGCCCAGGGAAGCATTGCTCTTCTCCTCCAAGGGTGACAGTACTATTTGGTAATACTTTGGGTATGAGAACAACAATATGATCAAATTATGTTGGGTGCATGTACAGAGATACCACAATGAAACCACTATTCTGTATAATGATTATACATCAGTAGGAAATATTTTTAATTACCCAAAAATAAATAAATAAATAAATAAATAAATGCATGGAATGACAAACTTTCTCTTCTCCCTCAATCCTTTCATGTCTTATCGACTCCTCACTTTCTCTTTCCTGCTTTTTCATTCTTGATTCTAGTCATGTCTGTCTTTTGGAACACTGGCTAAGTACTAGATAAATATTAAATGTTAGTCATCCTGCAGTGTGCTTCCTTGTTAATTAAGCTTATGCAGAGAGAGGTACAGAAGTCTGCATCTATGTGAAAGTCACTCCCATCTCAACTTCTGGTTCTTTCTTGAATGATGAACAAGTCCACGAAAAGCTAAGATTTTACATTCCTTACAATTACCAGTAAAAACTTATCATTCTTCTGAGGAATGGTGAGAAAGAATCAACAACACAATAAAATAACTCTAAAGAGGGGATTGGGGGGTAGAGCACTCACTTAGCACGTGAAAGGCACTGGGTTCCAGCCTCAGCACCACATAAAAATAAATAAATAAAATAAAGATTTTAAAAAAATTTTTAAATTTGTTTTAATTAGTCATACATGACAGTAGAATCACTTTGATATATCATACATTTGAATCAGATGGGATATAATTTCTCATTTTTCTGAGTGTACAGCTTGCAGAATCACATTGGTCATGTAGTCACATATATACACCCAGTAATAATAAAGTCTGTTTCCTTCTACTATCTTCCCTATCCCCCCATCCCCTCCCCTCCTTTCCCATTACTTCTCTCTACCTAATCTAAGGTGATGCTTTTTTAAAAAAATAATTTTTAAAAAGGGGGATTAGGACCAGAATAGTTTAGAGGTTAAGAACCTGAGGCCATGGGCCTTGAATGCCAACTCTGATGTTTTCTTAAGGGATCCCAGGCAAGTCCCTTCAGCAATCTGAACCTCAGCTTTCTCTTCTGTGAAATAGGAACAATAAAATTGAGCCTCTTGGGACTTTTGTGAAGATTAAGAGAGGCAACATGGAATACACCACCATTAGCAAAAGCTTAGGAAATGTGAACTCCATTTCTTTCCTCTTTTACTCCCCTAACCAGAGTGCAAACTTCACTTGGATAGGGTTTGGCACATCATTCGAGGCAAGTTGGCTGCCCAGAGGAATTTGCTCAGATTCTAAGACCTCTCCATATTAATAGGACTGATTGTGTCAAAGCTGATGGGCCTTTGGTTCCCAGCCAGGATGCAGAGGGATGAGGGCCCCTTTCATGCTTATGAATGACTGGGCTTGGTGAGCTTCTTTGATGAGCTTCTTTGTCCATATTCAAGGGAATGGGGTCAGTGTCCCTTCCCTAGAAACACTGTGCCCACATCTTTGCCCCTTAAAGAGGCTGCTTTGTTGTTGTTGCCGTTGTTTTATCTAAACTTTCTTTAAATTGACCTCCTTTCTCCACACTATATGCTACAATAATTGGCCCCTGATCAAATGTTTCTGAAAGGAGCCCTAATGGCCTTTGGTTAAATGCCAAATAAACAACTGACTCTCCCCCCTGGGAGAGGGCCCTCTTCTGACAGATCTGAAAGCCTTGTTAGGCATGGGGTACTGACCACCATGTTCTCTGCAAATGGAAGAATCCTGGGTGCCTCCCCCAGAGAAGAGCCAGCTCGGTGCCTGCCCTTCCATGTCTGAAATCCATCTCCCCACTCTTTGTCTGCCCTGCAAGGCGCCCCCATCCTCTGGCTTGGCTACTGGTCCAGGATCAACAAACATGTTGACTTACACTAAGTCCTCTTGGCTCTCTTGTTCCCTGTTCCCGCCCAATGCCCAAAGCTATGACATGGAATTAAAATGTGGCCAACCACCCAATGAAAACTATTGTGGTTTGAACCCAGTGAACATGACCTGATATTCCACAAGGCTGGTTGGGTTTCATGGGCTAAAACTGTCGAGTTTGCTCAGAGTTATTTTTTGACACAAATTTCACCATACAAAATGGCCTAACGAATGGGGTTCATAAGAATTAGAATCCAATTTTGAGGATGAACTTGAGGAAAAAAAAAAAAGAATGATCTGCAAGAATATAAACCAAAATGTTAGAAAAAGTTAAATTTCCACTGGGGCATTTATAGTTCATTCTATTTTGTTTAATTTTGTATTTTATTTTATTGCTCAATTGTATTTTGTAAATTTTCCCTAGTGGTCATATTTCATTCTTGTATTTTATAAAGGTAAAAATTTGTGTTTTAAAGATTGCTAAAACAGTTACCCATAAATACATCATTCTTTCCTCTTTGATGAGTCAAAATGCCGTCCGCTTTCTTTATTTCAGGTATAAATCATTATTTGCTCTGTATGAGTTGGTGAGTGCTATTTACAAGGCTATTTTAAACTAACAAGCTTATTTTGGAAGGTTATGATAGACTTAGAGGGAATTACAGGATTTGAGTTGGGTAATGTCTTGGATACAGTGCATGTTTTGATGGACAAGAGGAGAAATGACTAAGTGCCTCTTTGGCTGAAAGGAAGCAGAGAAATCCACTTTATGTTTACAATGGGTTCAAATAATTGCCTTTTTAATGTCAGTTAAAAATTCAGTACCCCCTAAAGAGGCTAAGCATGGATCTTACCTCTCTTTACACTTCCCTCCCAAGACTATTGATTCAGGAAGGAGTTTGACTTAATTATGACCCTTAGTGATTGCAAGCATGTGTGCTGAGGTGTTCTTTGGCAAGGGATTAAATCCATGTTTCAGAACAACAAGGCTACATTCGTAGTATAAAAGAGACATGCAAGATGACTCTGTGGCATGGATGCCCAGAGGGGCTTCATGACCTGCACTGACACCTGCAGAAGGTAGAGGGCGCTGTGGTTGGCCTTCCCACTCGTTCCCTGCGTCAGCTGTCAGGACCTTACCTATTCTTTCAGCTCCACTGCTTCCTCTCTGTGCATGAGTAATGGGACTTGCTGATCCAGTGTTTCATTGAGTGTTTTCTTTCTTTCTCCTTGTGCCCCAGAGAGTTGCAGACGTGCCAGTGCCGAGGGCCTGTGTGCAGAGACTCTGGCTGTTGGAGGGAGGCTGCTGACTGGCTGGCACTGCTGGCTGGCCCAGAGGCTGCAGTATCCGAGCCTTGGCATGCCAAGCCTCAACAGAGCAGAGAAGGCTTGAAGGACTCTGGTTCTCAGTGGGCAGGGTGAACCCTCAATTTCGGAAAGACTTAAGAGATGTTGGGAGAATTTGACAAGGTTCATTTTCTGCCCATGCAGAGAATCTGTGCTTCTTCACCCACTTGGATTTGTTGGAGATTTCATAGAATTAGGAAGTTGGTGCAGGGATTATGATTAAAGAGACTTATGTAATATCCTGGGGCTAACCTCCAGAAGACCTTCAGAAGAAGACTTCTCAGGGTGTCTAGGAAGGGAGCTGTTGATATTTTACAAGAAACAATAGTTTCCTCTGTGCAAAGTCACTGGGGTGATTGTGTTACTGCTACATGTGTAAATGATTTGTGTGCAGAGCCAATGCGGGCCTTGGGATCTAGTGCTGGAAAGAACCAAAAACTCTGATATTAAAGAGAACATCAAACATTAGGCACTGGGAAGTCAGATCAGTAGTAACGTTAGTTCTAGTATCCACCTGATGTGGCACAAGGTTGGGACTTTGCTGTATGTAATATAAGTTCCCATCATATGTGTTTATAAACTGTTTTGTGGTACCGTGAACTAAGCTAGTTAGTAATCCAAATCCTGCTTTCTTATTGGCTTCATGGACTGCCCAAAGTACAAAACTAAATCTTAATTTGGGCCATTATGAGTTCAGAATTTGTGATAACTCAAATGTGAGTCTGTGAAAGTTTATCTTTGTCTACCTGGCTGTTTTTTTTTTTTTTCTCTGAGAATACAAATTGATGGGACAAGAAAATTTATGAACAACATTTAAAATGATTGATGAAAGAAACTCTAAGTAACCACAAATATTTTAAAAGAGCTAATTACAGAAAAATTATTATTGTCCTAACTAAACATACCTGTATTGAACACGGATGGTTACTATGGGGTGGAGGAATGTGGATAAGGATATAAAGTAAGATGATTTCTGCTGTCTGCATCTAAATCCAACCTTATGGATGCAGATATATTGAATATAAGACAGATTGCTTTAAATATATCACTTTCATCCTCAGCTTTCTTTTCCCCCAACTTTCTTGAAAGGAGAAATTTTGATCTTTTCATACCTATAGTTAAATCTCAAACCAATTTGAAGTCCGATTTGTAATTCTACCCATCAGCTGAAATATTTACCTCTCACAAATCTATAGTCAATCAATATCCCATCTTCAGTTCTCTTCTTGCTAAAGATTTGAGCAGCATTCATTGGTATTGACTATTTTCAACTTCTTGCACACTATTGTCTCTATATTCTTTCTTCTTTCTGGTTTCCATTCCTTTTCTGTGATTTTTTTTTGAGGCAATTATAAGCTCTTTTGCCTGTCTTATAGGATGCCACTGTTACCCCAGAGTTCCATTTCCATGTTTCCTCTCTTTATTCTGGATACTTTCTCTGAAAAAGCTCATAAGCTCCAATCACTTCAACCACTAGTTATATATACCATGACTTAGAAAAATGTCCTTAACATTGACCTTTCTATAGACAAGTGTAAGCCACCTAACACTCCTTAGTACCAAGTGACATTAAAAGAGGAAGATTGTTATTGTAGCATGTAAAGAATGGTTGGTACAATAGAGAAACAACATGGAAGGAGCCTTTTGTGTCTAGATAAGAGGTCACAAGGTGCCTTCTACATCTTGACCTATGGAACATTTGCTTGACTTCCATTAAGTCTCTTGCCTAACATCTTGAGTTATGTGTTTATGTGCCTTCCTCCTTTTCCAGGCTGTGAGAAATTTGAGAGAAAGGACTGACTTACATCTTTGTATTTTTTAGTCTGCAATAAATATCGTAGCATGAATTACTGATACCAATGGGGCACTGGTGAGATTGGAAAAGAGGGAAGACATTTTAGATGTTGATGGCACTTGTATGGCCAGTTGGATGTGGAATCTGAGGAGGTAGGAGGGTGTGGGAGAACTCTGAGCCAGTCAAGTCACAGTGGCTGGCAATGGTGAGACCATTATTTGAGAGAAGGCACATAGGGAAAAAGGAGCAGTGGAGCCAATGTGTTTGGTTTTGGATGCAGAGAGATTGAGGCACAGTGGAATTTGAATGTGGAAATGTTTAGGAGGCAGATGGAAGCCCAAAACTGTGCTGATCTACTGTGAATTATTCCATGAAACTGAAAGCATTATAACTGGAAATTTTGAAAAATTGCATTACTTTTTGAATAATGGCTTCTCAGGGTTTAGAAAGGCCCTTCAAAACACCTAGTGCAATTGTTTATTGAATGCCTGAATCCTCCATGCAACTTTCCTGCTGACCTTCCTGCACTTTGGTCTCAGTTGGCAAGCTTTCTTTGTATTTACAGTATTTTCCCTTTTTGATTCACCTTCAAAGACTTCAAAGTTACTTTTACTTCCAGTTTTAAATCTCTCTGGCCTTTTTATCATAACAGATTTTTATCAGTCATCTGTTTAGAGAAATAATTCATTGAACATTCATAGACTGGATTCTTGAGCGTCCGTGATTTTACTATTAGATGATCTGAAAATATTGTTCTAGACTCTGGAAGAGAAACTTCAGGTTAAATGAGGGACAAAAGGTAAAAGCTGGCTCAGCTCAGAGCAACTGGCTCTTCATAGCTCCAAGTTTCCACTCCTGAATGTGCTAACTCTTACAAAAGCTGGAAGTGCACTGCCTTGGTGTGGATCTTGGCCGCTCTACCTACCAGCTGAAAGACATTGGGCTGGTTATGTAGCCATTTGGAACTTTGATTCCTTCCAGGGTGGTTGGGAGGATTAAATGTGAGATGCTAAAACAGTTTCTGCCATGGAGTTAAATCTTCATAAATATTAGCTCTTATTGTTACCACACCCATCCACACAAACAGTCTCCACAAGGGAAAACATGGTGGAATGAGGAAAGATGGCAGAAGCAGTTCTTGCTTCATGTAATGACAAAGAAAGGAAATGACTAGAGTCACTGAGGTCTAAATGTAATGCAGAGGAAGCTTCAGCAAAGAGCCAAGAGCCACTCCACTCAACAGTTTTCCTCGGGAGAGAATTGCGGGAAGACGCAGCTTCCGGCATTTAGAAGTGAGAATGTTTTCATCATCATTGTGAGACCTATTTTAAATAGTTTGGCTAATTAGGTGATGATTAAATTGCACTACTCCCATATGCTTGTGTTTTCTTTTATGCAGAATATATCTGCCTGAGATGCTGTGGGTAAGATGTGTGTTCTGAAAAGTTGTTAGGTAGACTATGTGTTAGTGAAGGAATTCTTTGATGATTTGTACATAGCAAGCACTCAAGAGTATTGGATGTAAATTATTTTATAAAGCTAATAATAATAAACAACAGCTAACATTGAGCAATCAGTATGTGCTTCATATAATTATCTCATTTAAATCCTGTGAGGTTGGTACTATTACCATTTCTGATTAACCCTTGAAGAGATCCTTGGTGTTGTCAAGACCTCTCTGTCATTTCTTATTGGCATGTTTGGATTTTTGTTGTTTGGTATTCTTAGAACAGAGTGCACCTGCAGGAGAAATGATAGAAATGACTTTCAATGGATCTCTAAATAGGCATGGCTGCTAAAAAATCAGAAGGGACCAGCATATGGCTAAGCTGAAGATAGGAACGGTGGAGATGATGTAGTGATTCTCAGAGTATGTTGGGCAAAGAGGGGTGAGGAGGAGGAAGAATGAGGAAGACTGAACTGAGGACATCTGTGAAAGCAGACGGGAAAAGAGCCCTTGGGCACAGAAATTTCAGATAAGGCTGAATGATTTTGGTTTTCTTTTTACCTAAAACAACACTGGTCCCATTATAAATGGACTCCTGTTGACCTGTCTGGCCTCATCTCTTATTATCCCCTCCTCTCAAGGCAACTTTCATGACCTAGCAAACTTACTTTCTGTTCAAAGCATACTATTTATTTTCACCTTTTTGTTTTTCTGCCTAGGAAATGCCCTTCTTCACAGCCTCAGCTAGTATATTTAATAAACGCACCACTTATTTTGTGTCCATTTCTCTGCAAAACATTTAACATAGATTATCCCTAATTCTTAAAACCATTATTTTAGGTAGGCATTATTATTTCCATTTTGCAGATAGAGGAAGAGAGGCTCCCCAAGGCTAAACAACTTGATTTAGGGCTGTACTGTAGGTTTGACTGACTTTAAAGACTGTTATTTTCACCTTCTCCCATTCTTTTGAGACTTCCCATGACCATTTAAGATGCAGTCTGAATGTCATTTCCTCAGGGAAGCGTTTATGGAATCCCTCATAGAATTGCACATTCCTCTATAGTATGATAATACTCTGTATGCACCTAGAAAATAATTAATAATATTGTATTCTAATTAGACGTCTACAAGGCTCTCCCAGTATGAGTTTCATAAATATGGGGGGGGCTGTATCTTTACACTTCTTTATAATAATAGCTTCCCTCTCCTCCATCTTCCAACCAAGCATTCTGCATTGCTCATCATAGAATATGCCCTTAATAAATTACTGTTGAATTAATGAATAAATTAATTAATGCCAAGGAGCTCATTTGTAAAACTGTGAACTTCCTCCTCTTTGCCAGATTATTGATTCTGTCTCTAAGTATGTTCTCTGTCTCCATCCCACACTAAAATGATGAGCATTAACCAGATGGCTAGCCATGGAGATGTCCATCCTTGGAACCCAAGGCTTGCTTCCAAAGCCAGTGTGTTAGAAATGATTGGAGACTGTATCAGACCCTAGGTCGCCTTCTCTGTGTTCCCAAAAAACACAGTTGCAGCAGCAGCAGCAGTAGCAGCAGCAACAACAATAACAACAATAGCAGCAGCACCCTACTCTAGGACTGTGCAAGATTGTGATTAACCTCTGAGATCTAACCTGGCAGCAGAACTCCTTGGCTTCCACAGTCCAAACCCATTTTATATGCTATGTCCCTTCACATCAACATTATTCTGCACAGAAATGCACTAAGTGCTCCTTCAGTGGCTGCTCTGACTGATGCTTTCTCCAAATGTTTGCTGTAGCCAAACGTCTAAGTCCCAGCACTAATCTGCTGTTTATGTTTTTATATAAGCAGAATCACTTAACCTCGGAGAGGTTCACCCACATTCCTTGTCAATCATTCCCTGACCTCTGTCAGTTTTTGACCTATCTTCTTTTAGATTCCAGCTGTCTCTACTCCTTCAAAATACAATGTGACTTATTTCCAGAATAATTCTCTAGGATCTGAGATGATTGCATAATGGATTGAACCAACCTCCCTCATTGAAAGAGCTGAAACATGTTCCCCAGCAACTGACCAAAGTTGAATTTCCATTCAAAAAACAGTGATATTTCCTTTTTTTTTCTTTTTTGGCACGGGGCATTGAACTGAGGGGCACTTAGCCACTGAACCACATCTCCAGCCCTTTTTATTTTTTGAGACAGGGTCTCATTAAATTGCTTAGGGTTTTGCTAAATTGCTGAGGTTGGCTTTGAACTTGCAATCCTCCTGCCTCACTTTCCTGAGCTACTGGAATTATAGGCATGAGCCACAGTGCCATATTTCTATCCAATCAAAACACTGAAACAACAGCACTCCAAGTAGTAAAGAGGCATTTTCTCTAATGTCTTGGTCATAACGTGTGATGGCAATAAGTTGTTTAACTTTGATCCTCAGAGTTATTCTTCAAGAAATATAGATTTCATACCATGCACACTCCTTTTTGCTAGAGTGACCATTCACCTTTGTTTATACCAATCGTCCAGTGTCATGTTATCAAGTTCTGCATTTATTGCAGGAAGATAAAGATTTCACGATTTTTTGCTATCTCCTCATTCCATGTAGCCTAACTCTGGCAAGGAGTGTATTGTGTATCTAGGAGTAGAAAGAAACCAAGTCAAAAAAAGGCTGTCAACTAGAGAATTATGTCTAGTCAACAGATCCACACACTTGCAGGTAGGCTGCTATTGGGCCAATACATACACCTAAAGATAGCCCCTGTTACTGGATGTGGCAGGCTCATTCCGGAGGCACATTCCAACAGCCTTGAGGAGACTGAATTTTTTTTGGCTAAAGACATTATGTAAATGTGTAGAAAAGAGCCAATAATTGATTAACAGATGAGTATAAATTAGCTTGTATGATTAAGTGATTAATACCTATTGTGAACTAGCAGAGCCCAAAGAGAATAGAGTCTGATGAAAGGAGACTAAATATTTTGCCTATCCATTACAAAGTTTTTAAGTAGAAGTGAAGCATCTCATTTTGATGTGATTTCTTCTATTATTTCATTACAGGCAAAGAAGAAAGGATGAAGGGTAAGGGAAACCAATCTTTAGTAAGCAGACATTTCATGCCATCACATTGGTCCTCCCAGCAGTCCCATAAGGAAACATAGATTATCCTCATTTTATGATGAGGTGATGGGTTTTGGAGCAGTAAGCAAAACCTCCAAGATCCAGAAGCAGAGTTGACATCCAGGATTAACCCCAAACCTAATCAGCCTTCTGCAGGGACAGGCTTCCAACCAGTTATGAAAAATTTAAAGAAAAGACATGACTTGTTCTTGGGTGAGTTGTAAGAATTAATGATAATTGTGAAAATAATTATAAAAGGAAAATGTGAAATTGGTGTGGTAATGACTATTTTTTAAAAAAATGCTTATTAGTGCATTATAAGTATGCATAATAGCAGGATTTATTGTGACATTGTTACATATGCATAACATAATCAGATCAATTCATTCCCTTTTGATAATGACTATTTCAAACACTGAGTGCCAGAAACCCTGCAGGACTTTTCACATTTATTTTATTTAATCTCTATAATAAGTGGGTGTTATGAGTTTCTTTTTGCAAATGAGGAAACCGAGGCTCAGAGACAGAAACTGAGTGCTTATACCAGAATTTGAGCCCAGTTCTTTTTGATGATGAAGCCTTCTCCCTCGCCCTTAGTCAGCTGGAGGGCAACTCAGGAAGGAATAAAAACACAGGTGTAAGTCCGTTTTCCACTATTGTAACAAAATATTTGAGGTGATCAACTTATAAGGAGGAAAGGTCTCTTTTGGCTCAGGCTTTCGGAAGTTTCAGTCCATGATCACTAAGCCCTGTTGATTTGGGCCTGTGGTATCATAGTGGGGAGTATGGGGAGCATGTGATGGATCAAACTTCTCACTTCATGGAAGCCAGGAAGAAAAGGGAGAGGAAGTGGAAGGACCAGGGCCCCAATATCCCCTTCCAGGGCACACCTCCATTGACCAACTTACTTCCACTAGGCCCACCTCATGAAGGATCCACCATCTTCCAAGAGTGCCAAGTGAGGACCAAGCCTTCAAAACAGGGGCTTTTGGGGGACATTAGAGTCAAACTCTAGCAATACTCAACTACAGTTTGATGCCAAGAAATCTTAAAGCTCTAAACTTTGCTGAGGGTAGAATTTTACTTGCTCCCTATCATTTACTTTGGCCTAGAAAAATTCTGAGTAATTAATACCAATAAAAAGTCTAGCATTAAATTGTGTCTAAAATAATTAAATAGTAGCTAGAAAAATATAAAAATTTTATTCTCTATATTGTTTTTTCCCCGCTCTGTATTCTTTTTTTGGTGCAAATTGGAAGCCACAGTTAGTTAATTTAATTGATTACTACTGAAATGTGTGTGTGTGGGGGGGACCTCAACCCTTTCTTATAGGAAGAAACTGTAATATCCAGTGAACAATATAAGACCTTTCGATGCCTAAAGACGGAGATCCATGAAAAGAAACTCGGGGTGAAGCTGGAGTACAGAAATATAATTTGACTCTTTCCAAAATTGCCCAAACCAAATCCAGGGTTATTTCATTTAAGAAAAACAAATCAAGGGGCTAGGGTTGTGGCTCAGCAGTAGAGCACTTGCCTAGCCTATATGAGGTGCTGGGTTTGATCCTCAGCACTACATAAAAAATAAATAAATAAAATAAAGGTATTGTGTTCAATTACAACTAAAAAAAATTTTAAAACGAACAAATCAAGTGCATAAGTACAAATTTAAGTCATTGGTGTTAGCAAAATTAGGAAATAGGGAAACATCTCCTTTCAGTCTTCCCTATTCTGGTTTTTCGAATTCCCTCTCCCAAGCTTCGGGATACTAGGACTGGCTTTGGACATCCCCAAAATCTTAGTGTAGGAAGATTTGGCCTTTTCTTGAGGTTTCTTTCCTCCCTCATCAGAAACAGAATCTGAGTCTGGGAGACAGTTTAAAGTTAACTCATCAGATAAACAAGTCCATGCAGATGCATAGCAGGCTATTAAACTTCTAAGTAGGACCTGCTTCAATCAATGGTTGTGCTGCTAGTGCTGAACATTTCAGGAATTAGGGCAAGAAAGGAAGGAACTATTAGGAGGGGAGACCTTTCCTAAATGGGCTGCTCTGTGTAGGCCAAGGTAAGTCCTCAGGGAGGTGCTATCCAGTCTAACCTGAGCAGGGGCAAGTGCACTGTCAACGGGCAAAATGGCCACAGGCCACTTGCAGGTGCAGTGGAGGTGAGCACAGCACAGATCTCCAGGGAGAGGCTACTTGCCACCAGTATTCCCATCTGCAAACAGCCTCCGACCTCAGCCAAGTCACTTCCTGACTCCATGTATCTTTTCCCCCAAGTCATTTATGTCAGAACCCATTTGGATAGAGAAATTCCTTTTATAGGTCTCAAATTCCTGAGCTGTTTTTTGTTTGTTTGTTTTGTTTTGTATCAAGGATTGAACCCAGGGGTGCTTAACCACTGAGCCACATCCCCAATATGTTTTATATTTTATTTTGAAATAAGATCTCACTAAGTTGCTTAGGGCCTTGCTAAATTTCGGAGGCTGACTTTGAACTTGCAATCTTCCTGCTTCAGCCTTCCGAGTCACTGGGATTACAGGTGTAGGCCACCATGCCTGGTTCCCTGAGCTTCTTGAGGTCAGGAGAACATCTTACCCCATTTTAAGACAGCACCTCACTCACGTAAGGTGTTGATTAATGTTACCAACACCAGTAAGGAGGAAAATGTTCAGAAATTATCCATCGCCAACAGGTTTAGGCATCCTAATTTTTTTGTGGCCCAACTCTATTCTCTGAGTCACCCTATCATCTATATATCTGATGCCAGAGTTTTCTTCCCTTTCTCAATGTATTGTCTTTGGTTTTGCACATATTTGTACATATTTTTGCATTTTATCATATATATTATTGTTTTTCCATTTATTATTATAATTTCTTTAGTCTTGTAATCATTTATTCTTTACATATATTCTTGTAATCACTTTTGAAACAAACCAATGTGCAAACAGGCCAATAAATGGAATATTCAGATTCTTAGGAACATCACAAGCTATTACCCAGCTATTACTTTAAACCAAACTTTAAGAAATATAGCATTATGTCAGATTATTTGCTGCCCAGGATCTCTGAATGATTTTTATCTGCACCTCCTCTTTGTAACATTATATCAGACTAAAAGGTATCTGCTTGGTATGTACACTTTCCCTACCATTCCCTATATCTAGTACTTATTTTTTTACACTTAATGCCTTTGGAAATTTCTACTGAAGTCTTTTGACAAATGTTCATTTGTCACAAATACATTTGAGCTTTGAATTTTTTAGTATTTGTAAATAAGGTTGAAAGATTGCTTACCCCAAGGGATAGGGGCATCAATTCCATGGAAAACTGGGTCACAGCCACATTAGGAGACCTGGTCCCAGAATCCCTGGAGCAGGAAAGCAGGTAAATCAGAGCCCAGTTTGTGCCCAGTGTTGGCCACGCTGCCCTGTCACTGGGGTTGGGAGGCAGCTGAAGCCAGGTGGGCGAGGAGCAGAGCGGCTGTGATCTCTCTAAGGTGGCCAGATGGCAGGGAGCAGCCTGCTGGGCATGGTAATGGCCAACCGAGGCATGGGCACTTTTTGCTGGAATTTGCTCTCTGTTATCAGGGCGCCAGGTGACATGGGTCATCTTCCGCTTCAAGCCAAGTTACAGGACAACAGGAGACATCCACCACCTGGCTGAGACACCTCGGTGAACAGCTCTCACATGGGCCGAGCTGCAAGTTGATCCTCCGAAAACAAAACTCTTTCTTATCTGGTCTTAAAGGGCTCCTTCAGTCCAGGCCTATACAGGAGCTTGATTACCTTCAGGCCTTTAAGGACAGAAGTTCCCTTACTTGCTGAGCCTTCCATGTGACCCTGAGGGCTCTCATAGTTGTTCTGCAGACCATATTCCATTTATATCCCACATCCAGCTACCTCTCTGCCCTCTTCCCACCCATCTGTTTTCTTGTATGCTGCTTACTTAAGGAGTGTTATTAGCAACCAGTTTAGCAGGGGTTGAACAAAATGACTTCACCAAGGAAAACAATTTTATAAAAGAAACAGCCTAGAATGAGATGGTCAGGTCTTAGGTTGTAGTGAACGATGCTGCTTAATACACAAGCATTCACCTGAGGCTGTGCACTGCTCTTATCAAAAATCAGAGCCCAGTTTGTACCCAGTGTTGAGCTCTGTGGTTTGAACCAGGAAAGGAAGGTTTTAAGTATGATCATATAGCTAAGCTGCCCTTCAAGGTTAAAGACCTTTATTCCTTTTTACTATTCCTCACCAACCTTGACTTCATGGTAACCAGCAATTGCTATCCATAGCATCAGAATCATAGAATGTAAGAGGAATCCTCAGTTACTTAGGCCATCTTCCTCCCATTAGGGATCTAAGGCCCAATGTGAGTGGTAGATGTTTATGATGGGATTTTTTCCCCCACAAATTTTATTAACATTCAATAATGTTTGCATATGGTTAGTGGGAGAGGGGCTTCATTTCCATGCCTGTCAATAATTTAAGAAAGCCCCTGTGGTATACAAAGTATGGCAGAATAAAAGAATGGGCAAGTTCTCATAAAGAAAATTTTCAATTTCATCTAAACTGAACTCTGAGTTATACGTAACAAACCTTCAAGAGTGAGATTGGGAATTTTCATTTAGGATAAGAATATTGATTCTTAATTCTGTGATAGTTTTCTTTTCTTTTCTTGCTAACACATCATTAGGCATCTAGAAAAGAAATGCTCACTTGGGGTCTAAAGTGAAGAATCCTCATAGGGTGTTAACCAATCCAGAAATGACACCTTCTCTGGGACAAGCTGAGATCTCCCTTGGATGTCACCCTGCTGGGAGACAGTTGAGGAGAGTTATAAGAGGCAAAAGAGAGAGGACCCTATAAGCAAGAGCACAGCAGGAGCAGGAGGAGTCTTCCAAGGAGAACCAGGGTGCCCACATGAATCCCATGGCAAGAGCAGGGGACAAGCCCTGTGTGTACACATCAGAGTGGTCTCATATTGTTTGCTGCTGGGAAGGGGATCAGGCTCTGACCACAGAGGGTGACCAGGCACATGGGAGAGAATGGTCAGAACAGCTTTGCACCTGAACTGAAGAAGGATGAACACACAGTGAGATGAGATGAAGATGAAGAAGGAATGAGTCACGTGATGGCCTTGGAGAATGTTCTCTGATGGGTAACTCCAGTGGAGTCCAGAGTTTTCCCTGGGTCATATTGGCTGTGACCTAAAGGATTCTGGCAGTGGACAAGTACCAGAAACTTTCGGTGCAGTGAGAGAAGAGGAGAACATCCTCAAGGAGGCATCCTCAAGGAGGTCCTAGGAGAGAGAAAGAGATGAAGGTGCTAAACCATATGGAGATTTGTGTTCCCCTAGTCTTTCTGCTCCTTCTCTCTTCACTGTTGTCTGTCCCCAACTCTTTCTCCCCACAAACAGAAAGTGAAGGTGCTTTGGTGATTTGTCTTCCCCATCAATTTGCCACTGATGGTCATGTTGAATTGGTTTCCCTCTTGAAATTTCAAGGCTGAGTTGAAATCCAGAATGAGGCATCTCTTGATCCTTGGAAGTAGAATTCCATGCTATCTCATCCTACCTGGCCTGCCTTGGCTTTGGAGGGCAAGAAGAGGATGAGCAGAAAATAAGAAGGCAGGAATAACAGGCCAAAGGTGGTTTGACCTACCCAGAGGTAGAGGGCAAGCTCTGACAAACAGGAATGCCTTTCTATTCTATGTCTCGTCTTTTCTCTTCTCCCCTGACCACTGTCATTCAGTCCTGAGGTTGATGACATAAGAAGGAAATTGGGTTTTCAGAAAGGTTGTGTGGGAGTGAAGATTCCCCCATGGTTCAGTGTTGAATTACCTGGAGGCCAAAGAGGGGCTGAGTCCTAATCTCTCCAACTTTAATGTCTACTTCCATCATTTACTGAACCCACAAAAGTTGGTAGGGCTGGGGTGGGCACACATTTATCATTTTCAGCCAGTGCCAGGCAATGCCAGGCTGCTGGTTGGAAGGCCTCATCTTGAGCAATGAAGAACTCAACAACCTCTTTGGGTGTTTCCTAGCCTGAACTGGATGGTCTCATCTGGAGACTTTCTACGGGAAGAAAGGCCCCCACAGCATTTCTGGTATGTTGAAGCTCCAGGAATTTTTCCCATAAGATAGAAAATTCCAAGCCTAGTTCAGTACCAGATGCTTCCCAGGAGGATATGACAACTTTCCTGGAACCCCAGTGGTTTAGGGATATGGGCTCAGGGATAGGACTGGCCAAGGCATACTTTGATGCAAATGTTTACCTTAGGATCCCCCAGTTCATCCTGTCTTTGCTCAGCCTTCCCAGTTTTCCAATATCCTGACCTCTTTCTTTCCTTCTATCTACTAAAATATCTTCTCCTATAAATAATTCTGTAAGTTCCACTATCCTGGGGAAAAACTGATTGGCAAATCTGACACAGTCTACAGAGATTCATAATTTAAGAAGGGCAAAACCTTGACCCAAAGAAAGGAAATTGTGATAGGGTCAAACAAAAATTCTGAACACCTGTGTGAATAGTTTGATACATTTAATCCTTATAAGTATTATATGCATTGGACTAGATTGGAGGGGGGTGATTTGTAACCCTATCTGGAGGCAATGGTCTGACACTTTTGAGGTGAGGTTGTGTTGGGTAAGGTTGTGGAAGACACACTGAATTGACAGTAGAGTGCCTTCCTCTCTAGATTTCCAGGCTTAGCCTGTAAGGTGAGTGGTTTGGCCCAGGTAGAAGACATTTATGAACTTTCTAGTTGTTGAAACCAACTGTTTCCTCCTGAAATGGGAACCTACTATCATGAACCAGAAGAGCCTGGATGCTAGTTCTGGTGCCATCTAGACAGTTATCACCATCAGAATGGACCACAGAGGGACTAAGCCTTTCAAGGTAATGGCAACAGGATACTCACATCTGGAGGTCTATTATCAAATCAAGAGGGACAAGCTGCTGAAAGTAAGTACCAGGGGAGGGGTCATCTTCTGTATGGTTCCAGCATTGACCCCAGGCCAAGACCAGACCCATAGAAGTTAGTGTCAGTGATGTACAGCTTGCAACTCAGTCCTTTCCCAGGGAACAGAATGGGGGTGCGGTTCCTGAGAAACTAGACTGAACAGAAATCAGCCTTCACCAGCTGCTCTTGTAATTACATTTAAATTCGGTTTAACTAATTTCTTACAGTTGATAAAAAGCAGTTTCCAAATTATTTCCAGGCTCTTTTATTCCAAACACAATATAAAAATATTACAGCAAGGTGAGAAAGGTCTTTCTTTCCGGGTCTCTGCGTTGCCCTCTGCTCCTCTTGGCTTTTGCTGGCACAGTTTGCAGTTTGTTGCTGAGCGCTCAGAAAGCAGAACTGCCCTATTAGCATAAGATTCTGTGACTCATTGACTCACAGATTGTAAATCAGCCTTACATTGGATTTTAATTAATTATATTAATTTTAGGGGAAACAACAAAACTGAAAATTCTGCAGTGCTTCATTTACTGAGAAACTCTGAAATGTCTTTTATTTTTAGCAAGAGCCATAAAAACATCTCATACTGAAATAATGTAAAAATCAAGGAAGGGTTGTATTACTCAGCGTGATCACGCCCTTTAAAAGGCTTTGACATTTTCTTTATTTTTGTAAGTTTTTTTAGAAAGAAAAAAATATATGTATTTGATATATTGCATACGCATCTATACATGCACACACTATACCAGACCCTCCCTGTAGCACTATTCTCTACTAGCTGTAATTCAGTATTAGGTATTTTTTTCCTTAGATCCTCTCAAGGGGAGATGAATTACTGAATTATTATTTTAAAAAAACTTGCAAGTAGTTAGTTTCATTTAAAAGACTGTTCTATGGTAAGAAAATCTCAAAAACTTGTTACACACACACACACAATTTATTTTTATTTCTTATTCATTTGCATTTATTCATTTACTTCAGCTAACATATGTTAGTGCCTACAACACGCCTGGTACCTGTGCAAGTGCTGAAAACATAAAGGTGAAACCATAAAGATGCTAGATCTCAAATTACAAAGGGAAGTAAATGGAGTTTGACATGGTTACATGGCATGATGGAATTGAGGATAGAGGGCTGTGGAGTAAGGAGTGAGGATCTAAGAGAAGTCAGAAAGACTATCCAGGGATGGTAACAAGAAGCAAAGGCTATCATGAAGATCCAGAGCTTTTTATTCGGGGACTGTTATTGTCCTTGTTAGTGCCAGATGCTAGCTAAGTGGTGGGGAATCCAGCTATGAACAAGCGAGCCATTGTCACTATGCTTTTGGAGTTCACCATCTAATATGGAGATTATGATTAATCAAACAATAACACAGAAATGAAATTGTGTTAAGAGCTCTTACAGGAAGGTACGGGTACTTGAATAGCATACTTTCCGTGGAGTGAAATAATAAGCTGAAAGTAAGTTTAAGCTTCCTGAGAAAGTGAGCAGAACCCGGATAGATACATGAGAGTAGTCATCCAGGAGGGTAGAAAGAGGATTCTAGGCAGAAGAAACAGATATGCAAAACACTAATAGGAGAGAAAGCTTGGAGCTTTCTAGAAAATGAAAAGAAGCCAGGCTGAAGCATAGTAAGGCAGGTAAGAGTGTCCTAAGAGGAGGATTGGGCTTAAGTCCCCTCTAGTTGGCTAGTCTATGCAATCTGGAGACTTTCAGCTTGGTCCCCAGAAGTGTATTCTGTCCTTTTGGTTCTAATTTTGATTCCTAAACTATTTCTCAACTTGTCCCCTGCCTCCTTGAAAACTTGAGGTTTCTTTTCTATTATGATGAGCCATCTTGATGATGGAATAGCTCATTCACTCAACAAATGTGTATTGAATTGCACTTTTGTGCGGAGACCATTCCTCACTGAGCTTACAGTACTGCAAAGCTATAAGGTATATGCATAAAAATTATAATAGTAAAAAAAAATTATAATAGTGAACATGAGAATGGAGACCCTAGAAAGTTAACTAAGGCAAGGGTGGAAAAAGGTAGATTGCGTTCCCAAGAAATCCAATATAATTTATAGGTAAAATTTTAGAATTAATAAGGGACATGACCAAGATAGTCAGATACTATGCTAATCAGCTTTTTAAATTTTTTTTGTAGTTATAGGTAGACAGAATGTCTTTATTTATTTTTATGTGGTGCTAAGAATGGAACCCAGTGCCTCACGCATACTGAGCTACAGCCTCAGCCTGCTAATCAGCTTTTTGTAGTTATAACAAATACCTGAGATAATTGATACCTTATAGTTTTGGAGTCTCCAGTCCACAGTTGATTTGGCCTGTTGTTTTTGTACTTGTGGTGAGACAGCACATCATGGCAGGGAACACATAGCAGATCAAATAACTGTTTTCCTCATGGCCAGGAAGCAAAAGAGAGGAAGGGAAAGGGGCTGGGGTCCCATTATTCCCTTCAAGAGCACACCCCAATGACCGGAAAACTCCCACTAGATTCTACCCCTTAGAGTTTTCACCACCTCCTAATAAACCAAGCTGGGGTCAAGCCTTTAACACGTGAACCTTTGGGAGACATTCCAGATTCAAACTATAGACAACACAATAGCAGTATATAAAACACAGCTATATCCCCATAAATCAGTAAATAAATAAATGGAAGCAACGAATAAATATTTTTTTAAGGATAGGCAAGACTTCTATGGACAAATTTTTAAAACTTTATTGAGATATCTGATATGTAGAAGGAAAAACCAACTTATGCTCAGTAGCTCCTACTATAGATCACAATACAGATCACTTCTGTCACCCTAAAAGGTTAGAGAATTTCTCCTCATCAGCAAGTAAACAATTCTGTAGCAGATGCTGGCTGTGTGTCTTCTAATCTAATTCAGTTTTGCCACTATCTACTTAAAGATGGTGTCAGATTCCATAGTTTGGGAGCTCAGTCCCAAAGACTACTGCTTCAGATGCAAGCCTTGGGTTGTTTTTACCTGTACTAGACTGGCTATAAATCAGGTTTTGCATAAGTTCCTCCTCTGGTTTAATTAATTGGTTTGAGTGGCTCACAGAACTCAGGGAAACATGTTCACTATAAAAGTTATTACAGACGCTACAGATGAAGAGATATGCACAGAATAAGGCACAGTGGAAGGGGAGTGAGGCTTCCATGCCCTCTCCAGGTATATACCACCATCCAGGAACATCCACATGTTCAGATATCCAGAAGTTCTCAGAAACCCGTATTTCTGGGTTTTTATGGAGACTTCATTGCATAGGCATGATTGCTAACAGACTGGGTGGGGAACCCCAGCAGGGCATGTCTGTCCAGATTCCTCTTGGCCTCTTTATGTAGCCATCCTCCCCAGAGAGCATGGAACAAGACCCCATAGGAATAAGGAGAATCCCAGGACCTACTGTTGGACAAGGTTAGGGCATAGAATTTCTTTATAGCCAGGATAGAAAGATGAGGGAAAATTAGAGTTTCTATGCTTTGCCTTGGGAAAAAGAAATTCTAACTTTCTATTGCCCACCTTGGGGAAAGTATTATAAGCCAAGAATTGTGTATGAAAACCAAATACACACACACATATGCATATGTATATATAATGAGAATATCATAAGAAATATTAAAGAAAACCTAAATAAGTTGAAAAATATACCATATTCATGGATTGAGAGATCCAATATTGGAAAGAAATTTATTTTCTCAAATTTATTTGTAAATTCCATGTATCCTAATCCTAATAAAAATCTCAGCAAGATTTTCTAGAAACTAACAAATTGATTATAGCATTTGTGCAGAGACCCATTCCTCACTGAGCTTACAGTACTTCAAAGCTATAAGGTATATGCATAAAAAATTATAATAGTGAACACGAGAGTGGAGACCCTAGAAAGGGGTAAAAAAAGGTAGATTGTGTTCCCAGGAAATCCAATATAATTTATAGGTAAAATTTTAGAATTAATAAGGGATATGACCAAGATAGTTGAATGCTATGCTAATCAGCTTTTTAATTTTTTTGTAATTATAGATAGACAGAATGTCTTTATTTATTTTTATGTGATGCTAAGGATGGAACCCAGTGCCTCATGCGTGCTGAGCTACAGCCTCAGCCTGCTAATCAGCTTTTTGTAGTTATTACAAATACCTGAGATAATTGATACCTCATAGTTTTTATACTTGTGGTGAGACCGTACACATTGTATGTGAATGCAAAGACTATCTCAGGCCATCTTGAAGAAAAGCAAGTAGGAGAACTTGTTGAATCAGACAGCAAGATTTGTTTTAAGGTAAGTGTGGTATTAGCTCAGAGATAGACAAATAGATCAATGGGGTAGAACACAGAGAACAGAAAAGGATACTTGATGTATAATAGAGTATCATTGCAGTCAGTGGGGAAATAAATGCCTTTCAATGATGAAGCTCAGGTACATTAAAAGCTAAACTTTAAGCTTTTAGGTAGTAGTATAGAATATATTCATATATATAAGAAACATATGCAATTTACTCTTAAGATTCAAACATGAAAGATGCATGAATTTGACCACATTATAATTACAACTTGTGTTCATCAAAAGATGCAATAAAAATAATAAAAGGTCAAACCACAAGCTCTAAGTGTTAAATGTCACAAATACTACAACAAGTTATGAATATATAAATAACTACTCCAAATTAACAATAACAACAACAACAAAAAAAACTAATAGAAAAAAAATGTGCAAATCCAGGCAAATTACCTAAGAAGAATTCTAAAAGGCCAATAAATATGTATTAAAGCACTTTATTAGTAATGAAGAAAATGTAAATTAAAACCACAAGAGATAACATTGGAGATAACACCAAAAGTACCACAAAGATACCACAAAGAGATTACACCTATCAGATTGGCAAGAATTTAAGTTTTACAATACTATTTGCCAAAGTCTGTTGGCAAAGATATGTAATAATGGGAAGTCTTATACACTGTTGATTGGGGAAGGTGTAAATTGGCATAACTGCTTTGGAAAATAATTTGGCATTATCTACTATTGTTTAAGCTGTACATATCTTATAACTCAGTGCTTTATTATTTATGTCTTTGAGAAACTCATGTATGTGTACATGAAATTTTATATATGAGGCAGAGTTATTTGTAATAACTCAAAATTGGAACCAAGACAAATGTCCTTCTACAAAGAATGAATAAATAAATTGGGTACTCTTATCCTGTTTTTTCATATTTATTTATTTTAATTGACATATAGTAATTTTATATATTTATGAGGTACAATGTGACATTTTAATACATGTGCACAATGTATAATGATCAAATCAGTGTAACTGGCATATCTATCACATAAGACATTTATCATTTCTTTGCATTGGGAACATTTGAAATCCTATTAGCTATTTTGAAATATTCAACTATTATTGTCAATCATAATTATCCTACATTAGAAATTATTTCTTCTATTGAATTGTACCCCTGTACCCATTCACCATGTTTTCTCTATCCTTCCTGTTATGATTTAGTTATTAGGTGTCCCTCAAAAGCTCATCTGTAAGACAATGCAAGAGGGTTTAAAGGTGAAATGATTGGGTTATAAAAGTCTTAAGCTAATCAATGCATTAATTCCCTGATAGGGATTAATTGGTTGTTAACTGTGGGCAAGTAAGGTGGGTCCCTGGGGTACGTATTTCGTCTGTATTAAGCAAAGGTCTTTCGATGCTTCCTGGCCATGTCCTGAGCCTCTTTCCTTTGCCATACTCTCCATGTGATGTTCCGCTTCATCTTAAGCCCCAGAAGAATGGAGTTGGCTACCTATGGACTGAGACCTCTGAAAACATGAGCCCCTAAATAATCTTTTCCTCCTCTAAAATTGTTCTTATTGGGTCTTTTAGCCACAGCAGAGAAAAAGCTGACTAAAATACCTCCCCTTCCTGAAATCCTTCCTGGGCTCTGGTAACCACTATTTTATTCCTTATTCATGTGAGATCAAATTTTTTAGCCTCTACACATAAGTGAGAATGTGTGGCATTCATCTTCCTGTGTCTTACTTGTTTCATTTAACATAATATCTTCTAGTTCCATCCACATTTCTACAAATAATAGAATTTCATTTTTTAATGTATGAACAATATTCCATTGTGTATCTCTCTATATAAATATAATATATATTTTTATATAAATTGACTATTCTTAAAAAGGAAGACAATTTAAAAATAGATGCGGCTATTTGCAACATAAATGACTCTTGGTGTTGAGCAAAGGAAATAAGACAGAAGAATACATACAATATGATTTCCATTTCAAATGTATGATATGTCAAGGTCATTGTACTGTCATATGTAACTAATTAAAACAAATAAATATTTAAAAAAGTTTAAAGACAGGTAAAACCAAACCATATTTATTATGAATACATAATAAAGTAGCAAAAACTATAAAGTAAAACAAAAAAGGATTATTACAAAATTCAGAACCATTGTTTCTTCTAGGATAGAATGAGGATGTGATTAGGAAAGGTGAGCCAGGGAGATTCCACTGCTGAAAGCTTTCTTACTCTTGGCAAGTAAAACAGGTTCACTCTATTACTATTTGTTAACCTGTACATTATACATAAGTATTTTTTAACTTTTCTGAGTGAATGTTATATTTTATAACAAAAATTTTAAAAACACATTGCGTGTATGATTTGAATGCTCCCAAAGACTTTCCGTTTTTTGGAATTGCTTTTTCTTTTAACATTCTCATAAGAAGAATGAATTTTGCTGAGCGTGGTGGTGCACGTGTGTAATTCCAGTGGCTCAGGAGGCTGAGGAGGAGGATTGCCAGTTCAAAGCCAGCCTTAGCAAAAATGAGGTGCTAAGCAACTCAGTGAGACCCTGTCTTTAAAAAAAAGTACAAAATAGAGCTGGGGATATGGTTCAGTGGTTGAGTACCTCTGAGTTCAATCCCCGGTACCCTCCCCTTGCAAAACAAAAGAAGAAGAAAAATGAGTCTCCGTCATATGTAGCATGCATGCTCTTAGGTCTCCTGATTATTTCTTTCTCACCCAAACTATTACAGCAGGTTGTATCTGTGTCGTTTGACCACTGCCATTTTTTTGCTATGATACTGTTGCAACCAGGTGGCCACAGAACTGAAGACAGGGTGTTGTCCATTATCCGACTCCACCCAGAGACTCAGTCACCAAAACTTTGTGATCATGTAACCCATCAGTGATCTATTTTTGAACATGCGTAGATATATAAATATTTATTTGTTTATAATTTTTACTCATATACTACCTTTATTAGCTAATCCTCCAAGTGGATTTAAATTTCATATTTCAAAAATGTTGAGTTTTCTGAGCACCATTTTGGGGCACCAAAATAATATGATTAGTTACCATTTTTTTTTCTTAAAATAGATTTGATGAAGAGTCATTTTCTTGGGGATCCATTTGTTTGAATTATCAGCATTTTCTTCAGTTGCCATTTTCTTTGTGGAAATCTTTTGAAGCCACTTGTTCATGTTTTGTGAGGGTACATTTAGTTAAAATATATGATATAACACATGAACTGATTCAGCTGCTTAGATATAAATTACAATACACTTCAATAGGCCAGAAATAGTGAATAATACTACATTAGTTACTTAATGCAGGGTAATGAATTATCCTCAAGAACTTAAAGCCACATTTATTATCTCACAGTTCCTGGGTATCAGGAATCCAGGTATGGACTACCTGGATGACTCTGAATCATGGTCTGTCATGAGGTTGTGTCATCCAGGACTACAGAATCATCAGAAGGCTTGTTGAAATTAGAATAGGGTTAGGGGAAAGGGTGTTACCTCTTTTCATACTCCCTCATATAGTAGCAAGTCTTCCTCCCTTGCCACATTGTCTTTCCATGGGGTTTCCTTATGACATTATAGTGAGCAATTGAAGAGAGAATAAGAGAGAGAACCCCAAACAGAAGTCACAATTTAACCACAGGAGTGAACCTCAAGTCATGACCATCTTCATGGGCATATGATCTGTGCAGTCACACAGGGTAAGGGCCCTTCACACTTGGTTTAATGATGTTTTGTATCATCCTCAAATTTTTAATAATTTTTGAAGAAGAGACTCCACATTTTTATTTTCCACTGAACTCTACAAATTATGTCACAAGTCTTCCTTCAGTTTTTGCTACAGGAAATCTTATCTCAGGTTAGAGATAGATTTTACTAAGTGAGGATACCTGCGCCTCCCTCCCCCAGTGCTGGGGATTGAACCCAGGGTCACACACATACTAGGCAAGTGCTCTATCACTGGGCTATACCTCCAGCTCAGGACACCTAGTTTGAGAGCAATCAGATTCTCTGAGAGAGAATTTCGTATAGAATTGGAGACTAGAAATAGGAGTCAAGCCACAAAAGATGGTGAAACTCTGAAGAGAAGGTCTAGAAAAATGTTGCTTTTGAAGTCACCAAGGTGTTGTTGGCACTTCCCAAGTCCTGGTCATTCAGCTTTTCTTTGGATTTCATATCCCAGACTTTTACCAATAAGTTTCTCTTTTTGTTTAACCTAGCTGTGTTTGGGTTTTGTTCCCTGTAATCAGAGTCTTAATTAAATTAATCAACTCTGTTGGTTGATGGTGCTGTGCCTAGGACTATACAGTAGATTTTGACCTAATTGGTGGTGTCTTGGAGGTGGTTTGCACATACTTTGAAAAGTCAATTCTGTGTATCTTTTCCTAACTATGTATGTTGTCATATACATAGCTTAAAATCCACTGAGGTGGAAGTATTCACACCGCAGAAATCAGCAAATGCTATAAACCAGGAATCCCATCCCACCTCTGTTGTTAAACATTTACCAGATCACTACAGGATCTCAACCTGCTTTAGATAAAATAAAAGGCTTACATTAGATTCAGCTCTGCTGGAATGAGGTGGGGGGATGGAGGAAGAGTCCATAAACATGGGCTATTTAAACCCACAGTTTCCTGACTGCCTATGGTCATCTGTCCAGCCCACAATGATCCCCCTCTGAGAATTACTTCACCGCATGGTTGCCTTGACAGACCCGAACTCCTCCCATCTCCATTATTGGTTCAGGGGTGACACATCATCTGTGTTGGACCAATCAGATTTCTATCTTGGAATTTGAAATGAGAATTTAGTAATTTTCTTTTCAGGATGACAGAATGATCCAAGTCTTTTTCTCTCCCCCCTCCCATAAAATGTAAGGAATAAATCCATAAATATAAAGATAACCAGCAGCAGGCAAGATTTTTCAACAAATTTCTAGAATATGAAGTCTGAAAGCTTATTGACACACAAAATGGAGTGGGAAAGGATCAGTCCAGACAATCCAGAAGGCTACAACAACAGAGACTCCAGCTCATCCAACAGAAACCTGGAAAGCCTCCAAGCTCAGCTGGTAGGGACAATATTCTACAACCGAATGACTGCTCCATGTATCCCTCCCTGACCTCTCTATGATCCCTAGAGAGGAAGCCAGTTCTTTATTCATAGACAAAAAGACTAGGCGTGAGGGGGTTGGCCTAAAGAGAATAAGGGCTCCTAAGGTGAATATTTGTATACCAGAGTTAAAACCGCCCTATTCTTGCATTTGCCCTATCCCCAAGTCAGGTACCCTACCTGGCCAATTACCCCTTTGCTTACTTGGAAGTGAAGCTTGCCATTCATTAGCCCTGATCACACTACAAATCTTCCAAACATTTGATTTATGAAAGAGCAAGAAAACAGACATATACATACAACAGCAGTAGGGAGATCTTCCTAAACTAAAAAAAAAAAAAAAATCAAGCCATTCTTTCACCCTTAATTAAAAAGAGACAAGCAAAGTTAACCAGACCTCAGAGTATGAGTCACATGAAAACAAGATGAACAGAATGAAATACAATAAATAGACTCTGAAAAAAAAAGATAATTAAGGGAAAGAATGAAATACAATAAATAGACCCTGGGGAAAAAAAAAAGATAATTAAGGGAACACAAGAGAAAATAAAAAATCAAATAAATAAACAACACAAGCATCTAATTAGTATCCTAAGGGAGAGATGAAAAGTTTCACATTCATAGAACAAGAACAGGATGTTTTGAGAAAGGAACAATGCAATGAGACAACCAGTACAAATGAGGCCACAAGAAAGAGCTCAGATATGTTAAACATATTTTTGATTGCCAAAGTAAAATCTTAATTCAAGGGTGGCCATCTTCTGCTTGTAGGATGTAAATTAAGGGACATTTTTAAACTCAGAAGCTGGGGTTTACCATCTTCTTCCATGTAAAAGCAGAAACAGAGAAAGTCAGACTTCACAGAAGAGCAGAGTAAATAGGAAACACAAAGAAAAACAAACAGAGCAAGATTGTGGCCTAGATTCTTGATAGCTTTCCAGTTCTTATTTTGTACTCCTAGAGAGGCCCCATTGCTTTTGGATCCTGTGAGATGACCCAGTAACTTTTTAATAAATCCCCCTCTTGGTTCAAACTAGGTCAAGTTGGTTTTTGTTAGATAGAAGACAAAAGAGTCTTAAATAAGACAAAAGTGTTGGAAAACTGGAGGCAGTCAAGTCTCAAGTGTCCTAGGATCAAATGTAAATAAATGGAGGGTCAGTAGAAAAAGCAACTCCGGTGAGAATCTTGTGCCCTTGTTTTCGTGGTTAACTTTTCCTAAATATTACACTGACATTCAAATTATAAAGTTGGACAGCAGATGCCCCACATGCAGTGTTTCCTGCATTTGCATTTATTTTCTTAACATCTTGAAAGAAAGATGGGGCTTAGCCTGCCAAATCTCTAAGCACCTTATAATAACCTATTCAGACATCATATGGAAGGATTAATTTAGCCATTTCACACATTAATACAGTTGCAAACAAACTAACCTACCTTTTCAGGTATCCAAGACAGCCTGGGAATTTTAACAACAGCCTTGAATTTACTTGAAAATAATTTATTTTTTATCCTGAAAGCCAGACTTGAGGGAAAACAAACAAATGAACAGCAACAAAAACATACTACTCTAGAGAGACAGCCCTAAATTAGTAATTTGAATGGGAGACCATCATAGCCCCTAGTTCTTATTCCTTCCTCCTCAAGATGTTTTGCCAAAATGTTCTTCCTTCACATTGCCCTCTGAATAACATTGGAAACACAAAAGATTTAAATGATAAGGGAAACTTGACATGCTCTGATTCAGAAGAATATACAAGGCTCTGGTGTGATTCCACCAAAGAAGAAAAATACAGCTTGGGGGGAGAGGGAAAGATAAAGAAAAAAGTTATCAAGCAAATGAATATCTCCCAACATGAAAGATAAGATGCAGGTATTGGCGGAAATGAATGGGCTTCTTCAAACTAAAACCCACTTGGTCTTTGTCAAACTCATAGGAATTTTCTTTTTCTTTGTTGGTTTTGGTCTGCTTGTTTGTTTGTTTGTATTCCAGGCTAGAGGCGAGTTGCCTTCTCAACTCAGCCACAGTCCAGGAATTGGTTGTTTAACCCAAATCCAACTGAGGATTGCAGCAAAGAGGAAACACCCCGCACCCAAGTGGCCCACACCATAAACAAAGGGGAGCCTTGCGGTGCCAGCTCTTGGCTTTGGCTGGGCCCAGCGGGAAGCCCATGTCCCTGTGCCAGGGTGAGGGCAGCCACCAAAGCAGATGCTGGGCAACTGAGAAGAACGATTGGTTTCAGAAGCTCCAATTCCCCAGGGTGGCCGCCCTCCACCTCCTCCTCTTGGCGGGAGGGCGGAGGTAGCTGGGAGCTGTGTCCTCCACCGCTGGCTGCCAATGCAGCTCGAATTGGGAGAGTTGTCACCGGTCTCTGGCTCCAAGCAGGAGGTTTGTTAGGAATCAGTGCTGTCTACTTATGAAGATTTATGGAGAAGCCGACAGACATTAGGCTTTGAAGCAGAACTCAGGTGAGCTCTCTCCCCTATGTGGAGGATTCAGGAATGATCAAGAATGATTTCCTCTCCTCTCTGGTTCCCGTTGGTATTCCAGCTCTGGGTCTGGCCCTGGAGAGAAAGCAAGGGTGAGGCCTGGCTTTCGGGCGATATTCATTCTTCTTCAGAGAGAAAGAGAGAGACTGGCACTTTTTGTGGCATCTCACACGGAGGGGGAAAGGCCAAGATAAATGGATAGTTTCAAGGTCATTAGCATCCTGAGCTCACAGTTTGCTTTTCTCTGCCAGAGGACTGCTTGGAGAGGTTATAAATGTTTTGTGGCTGGACCAGGAGAGCCCACTGTTGGATCTGGGGCCCTGGGTCCTGATGCCAGTGGCAAATCTGGGATTTGGGGCTATGGAGTGGGCCTTCTCTCCCTTCACACAGTTGCTCTGAAAGAACTCAGGCCACAAGATGTGGAGTTGGATGTCTTGGAAAGTTCTGACGTATCTGTCATAGGCAATGTCAATGCTCCATTGGCATTCAGTCTTTCTCATCTAAGAGGGGGAAAAAAGAGAAATAAAAACCTTTTCTTTAAAAACAGTGAGGTTGAATTGGAGGCTTGGCAATGGGTAGAGTGGAGGAAAGCAGGGCAGGTAGAAGGAGATGGGTGAGAATAGAGATCCTCATTCTCACTCTATTCTGATGGGAATTTTAGTTTTGTTTCTTTTAAATCACTTTCTAGACCCTCCAAAGTTCCCTTTGCCTGTACCACATCCTCACTTCTCTTTTTTAAATTCAAACTTTTTATTGTGGCCTTAAATATTTGACAGGAAGAAAAAAAAGCAAAGTTAAAGTTTCAACTATTTATATAATACCAAATTTATCCCAGAGTCTGGAAATTGTACTTGTATGCATTTGACATCAGTGTGTATGTGTACTGTGTTGTGTTTCCATTTATCCACATAATGTGATGTATATACATATTTTCATACATTAGCATAGACCCCCATGCTTTTTTTTTTTTTTTTTGGCAATGCTGAGGATTGCACCCAGGGCCTTGCATATGCAAGGCAAGCACTCTGCCGCTGAGCTTCACTCTGTCATTTTTATCTCTTTAAGACGCTGTAGATTAGATCACTCCAGTGACATATAAATAGGCTTGGTCATTCCACAAGTCTAGGATATTGGGGTTGAATATCTATACCTATACATCTATATCTATAATCTCATCCCAAGATGTCTACATCTCACACTAGAGTGGTTCCTTTATTACAGCCAGTGAACCTACCCTGATACATCATGATCATCTAGAATCCATAGTTTGCATTACGGTTCACTCTTGGTGTTGTGCATTCTGTGGGTTTGGATAAATGTATAATGACATGCACCAACCATTATAGTTTTATAAAGAGCATTTTCACTGCCCTAAAAGTGCTCTGTGTGTTTGGGATGAATATTTATATATTTATCCTAAGATGAAAATTCTTAAAATACCTCTATTAAAAAAAATGTCATCTTTGAATAGAGTCTGTTCTTGTTTCTCTTTTGCCTTGTTTCTCTTGAGTTGTATTCCTTATTTATTTTTATTTTAACAGTTCTGTGGATTGAACTCAGGGCTTTGCACATGCTAGACAAGTGCTCTACCACTGAGCAATACCCCTAATCCCTCTAAGTTATATTCTTAGAGATTCAATTACTGGGTCAAAAAAATACAAATTTCTCCCAGGCCTTGCTATAGACAACCAAGAAACAGAAACCAAAACCTGACTTGTAGAGTTGGTGGCATGTACCAGTGAAGGTGTTTCCTCCATCATAGTCACAAGTCTAGGATATTTGGGTTGAATATCTATACCTATACACGATGTTTATAGTTTTGTATTTAGTTTTGCCAGGGTTGGCCCTTCTACTCCTTTTTTGCGTTACTCGCCTATTTTCCCTGACACTTGTTTTTCCATCTGCCTCACGTACGTTCTGTTTCCTCTCCTCACAACTTGTGGTCTAGAGAAGCATCTAGCACACTGTGCTGTTGGCAAACGACTGGTCCCCACACACCTGCCGCCCAGTAGCATGGCCTAGCGGGTGCTTGACCTCAGACACAGCATTTCCGGGCAGGAAGGCCCCCTTGCTTCTGCGGTCTGCTGAAACTGGGTGCCTTCCAAACACACCTTCAGGGTTCTGATATGGATTGTGGAGGTACAAAGGGAGGGTTCATCTACCTGCTTTTACCTTTGGAGCATGGGAAGGCAGGGGAGCAAGAATGGGATTTGCAAAGGGATTTGGCTCAGAAAAGATTTAGGGACAGATAACCCCTGCAGATGGTTATCTTTCCCCCATTGAGACCAAGAGAAACAGGGTCCCCACACATCTATAAGTGCACCAAGGTAAATGGTTTTATTCTCGGAGAAGGAAGAGGATTGAGGGGCTCTGAGAGACAGCACTCAAACCAGAGAATTTTTTTTTTTTTACACTAACGGGTTTATTATAAAGGACATTAACAAGTGATACAGATGGAGAGATGCTAAAGCAAGGTGTAGAGGAAGAAGGTGCTGAGCTTCCGTGCCCTCTCCAGGAACTTCATCTTCCAGGCACCTCCATGTCCAAACCAGAGATTTCTTACTGTGGTGACTTCTCAGGGGCCATTCACTTCCAGAGTTGATAAATTTGGATCTTACCAATGAACAGACGATGGTAAAGTAAAAAAGCAAAAGCCAACAAATGGAAAAAAAAAAATAATCCCTGGAAATAGAGTTTCCACAGTCTGGGTACCCATGGGTACCTATATGCTGCCTGGGTCTGCCAATAATTGTGGATTTATAGGGTACTCTCTGAGAAATTTAATTGTAGGTGCTTTACAAAAAAGTAGCTGAGAATTCTGAAGTAGATGACATGAGTAGTCCTGGAACAGACCCTGTCACCAATCTTGGTGAACATTTCATTGAATCCATCCACCACACTCCACGTACCATGCAGAGTGAATGGCAGAGGAGGCTGCAATAAACAGGTGTTGAACAAACGAATGAGCAGCCATGTGCTTATTGCCCCACGTTAGTGATGAGGAGAACTGAGCAAGAAAAAGTTCAGTGGCTTACACTGAGGATCCAGGTATTTCTTGGAAACTGGACTAGAATGTGACCTGCTACCCTCTGGCCTGACTCTTTCCTCTTTCCTAATTACAAGGTGGTGATGACTAATTTTTGTTCATGCTTTCATAGGCCTGTACTAGTTTGTTTTCTGTTGTTATAACTATACCGTAGACAGGGTAATTTATAAAGAATAAAGTTTTATTCAGCTTATTATTCTGGAGGCTGGGAGGCCCAAGGCTGAATGACTGCCTTTAGTGTAGGCCTTCTTGCTCATGGGACCTCTGATCACATGGGGAGACACAGCAAGCCTGCTAACCTGGGCCTTCCTTCCTCCTCTTATAAAGCCACTAATGCTGCCATCATGGAGACCCATCTTCATGACCTCATCTAATCCTAACTAACTCCTAAAAGACCCTACCTCCAAATACCATTAACATTTGGCCTTGGAGATTACCTTTCAACGTGAGTTTTGCAGGGAACAAACCCATAGACCACAGCAAGAACAAAATTTGAGATATTATGTTAAAACATCATAAAGAACTTACTCACCTTCCAGGTAGCAGAATGTTAGCCTGAAGCAGGGACTGGAATCTCTCTCCCAGGAGAGATTTTCTAAAAGAAAGAAGAGATCAATCATGTGCTCTAGAAAGTATTACCCAATCACTTAGCATTTGTAAAGCTTTGTGTTTTTCACAAAGCATTTAAATTTATGTGATCTCACCTGATTCTTCTGATAACTTTGAAGCTATGGGTATTGCTGGTGTGTTTCCCCATAAGAAAACTGAGATGCAGAGCTGCTGTGTTCTCTTCATAAACACAGTCAGTGAGAGGCAGAGCAGAGATGAAGATATCCAGCATTTTCCCAAAGCAGGCAACACCAAGGATTAAGGACAGGTCTCTACAACTGCACTCTCCTGGGGAATCTTTATAATTGTCACATTGCTTAAGTGCTTGTATTGCCAGTGTATTGTTTATTAATTCATCTGATTCTCAGTAACCCCACCAAGAGGGCACTAACTTCATGTCTGTTTTTCAGATGAGAAAACAGGTACAGAGAAAACAATAACTTGCTCAAAGTCACCCAGCTTGTAAGTTGCAGAGGCAAGATTTGAACCAGAGGTCAGATCTGAAATCTTTGCTACTAACCACAGATCTCCAAGAAGAGGTCATCATGTGGCATCTGGAGGGTGGGAGAACATGCCTCTGTTGCCTCAAAAAGCGGGGGTGGGGAGGTTGCCTCACTCACAGGGGAATAGTCTCAAGCAGCAGAAACCTTTGTGATTTTAAACCCTAAGCTCCCTGCAAGAGAGAGGAGCAGAAGCATTTAAGGTAGAATCAAAATAAGTGAGAATGAACCAGGGAAGTGTGCCCCCTGCTCAGACCCAGCAGATAGTCAGGGTTTCTCAAGAGGCAAGAATCTGCAACAAGCTGCCCCACCAGAAATAAATATACTTATGGCTAGGCATTAGGGGATTTTCCCAGGCTGCCAAAGGCAGGTCCTGGGGCTGGGTGTGGGCCTGTGTGATGTCCCTAGGAGAGAAGAGGCAATCCTGGAAGACTACCGAAACACAAAACTAATTGCTGCATCAAGAGTCAACAAATAGCACTGATACAGTGGGGGTCTCCCTAAGCCAACAGAAAAGGAATCACTTTTGCAATTTTCCTTGAAACTACTTGCTGTGGATTGGGAGCTGCCATATCTCGAATGTCAGAGAGGGACAAGGGACTGGAGAGCTGTTGGATGAAGTGACTTGGCCCTTGTAGCAGAAGGTAAATTGGCAGGGCTCCGTGAGGCCTGGGCTGCTGAGGTAACACGCATGACTGCTCCCGGCAGCAGCATGGGCTCTGACACCAAGCCCGGGGAGGCCTGGCGGCTCAGAGATTGGGGATTGGCGCCGAGAGCCCCGGACTTGGACAATTGGACTGCTCACAGTTGGGCTGCCTCTAGTTCCGGCTTTTGCTGGATGCTGTTTTCCTTTTTGAGAATCCTTTCTGCTCACAGTGCCCTTATCTTCCCTTCTGTTTCCATCCTTGCCCTATACAATGGAGGAGGCTGAAACTTCCAGAGCTCCCTCTTCTAAGATCCAGTCAATTAAGCCATTCATTTATTAACTCATCATTAATCAGTCATGATGAATCATTGCATCATTTACTGGCCCCTGAATCTGTGTCCAGCCCTGGGCCAGGCACTGTACCCACAGCACAAGTGTGAATAAGACATGGTACCCCCCCCCCCTCCTTGAGGAGTTTCTAGACTTCATCTGGGAGGTCAAAAGCAAAAATCAGTTTCAGCCAGAAAATAATTAAGCAAGGATTTGTGAATTACGATAATTATTAGAGCAGAACAGAGGGCTAATTCTAGTTACTTAATGGTTCCTAGGAAAATTGTCCCTGGTTGCATCTGTTTAGAAGTGTCTTCCAAAGGATCACATGTTAAAGGCTTGGTCACCAGCCTAGGACGCTATTGAAATGTGGTAGACCCTTTAAGAGGTAGGGCCTAGTTAGGTCATTGGGGGCGTGAGCTTGAAGAAGATATTGGGACCCCAGCCCCTTCCTTTCTCTCTTTGCTTCTGGCTGCCATGGGGTGAAAAGTCTTCCTCTGCCACATGCTCCCACCATGATGTACTGTGCCCCTATAGGCCCAAAGCCACAGGACCAGGCGATCATAGATTGAAACCTCTGAAATTGTGGGCCAAAATAAAATTTCCTCCTTGTAAGTTGCTTATGTCTGTTTTTTTTTTTTTTTTTGTCACAGTGATAGAAAGCAAACTAACACACTGTGACCATCCTCATACTTTTCCTGTGTCTTCAGAGAGGTGACAGGGGTTGACACTGGAGCAGATCAGAGTCTGGTTCCCTGGACATCCTTAATACTTCTACTTGAGTTTTTCTAGCCTTCCCAATTCACTTAAGGAACTCAGAGAGAAATAAGATGTGGAAAGATAGCCACAATCTGGGTATCACCAATAAGGAAAACTGTAGGCAGGAAGTGGTAACAATTGAAAACAAACAAACAAAAAGACTGTGAGAATACTTTTATGAGTGTCTGCCATATCACAGGGTTTTTATAACCATTGTCTATAATCTTGGAACAAGATTATTATTTCTATTCTGCACATGCAGCAACTTGAGGCCCAGAGAGGTTAAATAATCCATGCCTGGTCTCACAGCTGGCTAGCCACCTAGCAAGTATTTGAACTCATGTACTAGAGATTCTCCAAAAATAGACAGGAAGCTCTGGCCAGCTGTTGCACTGGCAATCCTGCCACTGGACCACCAAGACATAGGGGGAAAAGATTCAACAAAGATTTTTCATGGAGGAATTCTTGATGAAAGATGATGTCAAGTTTTTTGTTGCTGGGCTTCTGATTTTCATTTATTCATGGGGAACCAGAACTTTGCTCTGCATTCCTGAGTCAGGGAAATACTTGAGGTTGTGCCCAGCCTGCACAGCTGTAGCAGAGTGGTTCTAGCAGGAGCTAGTTTGTTATATTTGCCTGGTTAGACACAGGGAAAGTACCTGAAGAAAGGACATGTTAATAATCATGAGGACCAAGGAAGGGCCTGCCTGAGAGTGCACAACTCCAATGGAAGGGCTTACTGAGAGGAGGGGAGGGATATTCTTAAGTCAGGTTGAGTAGCATCATCTTTGGCTCAGAGCTGCCTCAAGGGAAGGAAAAGTCAGGGTCTGTTCTACTCATAGATGATTGTGTTTTTGTCCTTGAGAGAAACTTCAAGAGCAGATAGGCCACCTCTCTTGTTTTGCAGATGAAGAATCAGGAAGGAACAGGAGAAAGAGAAGGAGAAGGTGGAGGTGGGGGTGGAGGAGGAACTGAAGGAAGAGGTGTAGCCAAAGTGGCAGAGGTAATTAGAGACAGGTGGGTCCTGGCTGCTGATTTTTCCATTCCTATCATGAGCTATTTCTATGCTATGGTGCATAGCACCTCTAGACTAGAGGTCCACAAATTCTTTCTGGAAAGGACCAAACATTAAATATTTTAGACTCTGTGGGCCATACAACCTCTGTGGCCACTACTCAGCTCTGCTGTCATAGCCCCATTGCGGTCACTGACTGTACATTAGGCAAATGTATATGAATGTGCTCCAATAAAATTTTATTTAAAAAAAAAAAGTGGTGGTGGCCCAATTTGATCCAAGAGTCACAGTTGGCTGATTCCTGCTTAGATCCTTCTCTTCTTCAAACATACCTATAGCTAATGGCCAGTGATTGTGGTTTGGAAGACAGAACTTTATCTTCCAAAGTTCAGAGAGTCAGAGCAGCCAAAGCTCTGTGTTGAATCCTTCAAAGAACAAAACAAAGTAGATGCCGACTTTGTGAACTTGAACAAAAAGAGATCACTTGAGGAAAGAAAGAGGAGGACGTGAGAAATAATCCTGACAAGTAGGACTTTCCAGCTCAAAAAAGAATCACTAATGAGGGCCGCTGTCCAATAATGAGGCAGAGTAGTGCATGTCACATCATAATGACCTCTAGAAAGGGTCTTCGTAATTTTAGGAAGGATTTGGGTAATAGTTGATTGGAAAACTAAAATGAACAGATAATTGCTCCCTAGAATCACTCCCTCATTCCTTCTAGGGCAAAACAAATGCAAAATACCTCAGTGGATAGCTCAAACATGTCTGGCCACATTACAGATCAGACCAAAGATGTGGGGAAGGAGGAACAGTCAAGGGCACAGAGGAAGGGAGGATTAGTGAGAAGCACTTCACCTAACACCATTGTATATTAAGTAAAAGAAAAAGAATTGCTCAAGATCCTACACTGATGGATTTATATCAGTTTTCAAGTTTACAATCTCAGTAAATAATTTTCTTTAACATACTCTTTTTCTCTTCAAATTCATATCCTCTTAGAAGATGACATCCCTTTTTCATAAGAGGAATAACTTCCAAGACTTGATTTCCTAATGAAAATATTTCAAAGGGCCCCATACTCTCACGATGTTGGGCTCACGTGGACATATCTAGAATGTGAGGGTAATAGAAATAATTTTTATCACTCCCTTCCAGTCCTGAAACTAAAACCTATAATTTCAGCCACTCCCAACTTCCTGTTTCCCCACCATGGAGGTTACCAAGAATTCTTGGAGCCTGGAAGATAACACAACACCCCTTGCCTCTTCCAGCTCTTGTCATTACATCCAGGAACAGACAGATGAGTGGTGGCAGTAACTGTCACACTGCATATTTGGAGTATTCTGTTTTCTTAGATGTGCTGTGTAATGGGACCCAAGTATAATTTTATAGGTGAGTTCAAAACTGCATAATTTTGCATGACTTTTCCAAGAGCTTAGGGGAGAAGGAACGGATGGTAACTGTTATTACAAGCAGCTCTCTGAGAAGCATCATGCTGGTGGTATTGGCTATGACTTTAAGTTTTTAAATCAACTCATGCCCAGAGGCAGCGATCTCTCATGCTTTAAGCCTGCAAGTCTATGCTGCTCATGGGAGATCTCTGGCACTCACTTTATCTGTTCCCCATCTTCTCCCTTTTGGAATGTTTTTTGACTACTCTGAGAGGCAATTAAAAATGGCTGCTCATCCCCATTGGGTTATCTCAGCTTAATTTTGGATTCTGTGAAGTAAATTTTGATTGCTAGGAAGCTGATTCCTTTTTATCCAAGTAGAAAGCATGTGGAAACATTTCTGCCTTGCCCTTCACATTTGATTGATACTTTTCACTTTGAAAGCTAATTATATCTGATGTGAAGGAAAAAATGGAATCCAGAAATATGGGTGTTCTTTTCATGAATTTTCACTCTGAAAATTTGGGTCATCTGTTCAGTTTTATCATGCCTCAGTTTCCTTATCTACCAGCTAACATGCTATTCCTGATCCTTTAAAAAGTGTACGTTATAAAATAGATTCATTATAACCCATTTATCTTACAGAATTCCAGGGCAGGAAAAGTTGATCCAATCTGACTCTCCATTTGTTGCAGGAATGTTCTCCACAGCATCCCTGACAGGTGGTGTTCAGCCTTGGAGTAAACTCATCCAGGAACTGGAGCCTTACATATTCAAGTCACCCATTTCATTTCTAAGTAGTTCTCACTATTAAAGCATTCTTCTTTATGCTAGAACATCTTTCTATGATATCTGCCTACTTGGTTTTAGTTCTGCCTTTTGAAGCAAAGCAAAATGGATTTCAGAATCTTTCTTACATTTCAACCCTTTGGGCTTGACATCTCTTTTCTAGAGATTTGTGTTAAGCTGTTTGAGGTACACTGTAGAAGAGCATTTTGAGAAAAATATATGTATTATTACTCTTGCTGCGATTGCCCTATTATTAGTGAGCTTCCAATTAAACAAAGCTGTGTTCCAGTGAAGTAGGAAACCTATCAGATATGCTTGTTCAATACATTAGGCTTCTGAGACACAGGTAACCCAATTTCTGTACCACACATCACTAAACCCTGCCTGGATGATGATTTTTCTCTCATCTGCAATATTTACTCAGCTAATGAGATGGCTGCATTTTAAGAGTCTGGCCAGGAAGTAAAGGACCTAAGAGTTTGCATAAGACTTTCAGATGAGATCCTTTGGCTATGAATGTTAACATACAACATTAAGAATCTATGATACCAGATAGGAGAGATTTTTATTTAAGCCTTTACCTCAGGGGCTGGAGGAAGTATTATTCATTTATTTGTTCAACAAATATTTGCTGAGTATCTATTATGTGTCATGAAATTTTCTAGATATTTGTGTTACATCAGAGAACAAACAGACAAAAATCCCTGTTCTTGTAAAGCTGACATTCTGATTGAGGGGATTTTTAAAATGTGCATTACAACACTATAATAAATAAGTAAAGCACATTGTAGATTAAAAGGGGCCAGGACTGAGGGTGTAACTCAATAGTAGAGTGTTTTCTTAGCATGGGCATGGCCCTGGGTTAGATTCTCTGTATCATGAAAAAATAAATAAATAAAAGGTGTCATCCTCTTCAAAAGAAGACAAACAAAACAGGACAAGTTAGGGGAGATGGAGGGAAGATGAAGACTGAAATTATAAAATATCAGAGTGGGCCTCCCTAACAATATGTCGGTTGGACAAAGAGATATACTAGGTATAAACTGGGAGATAGGAAGAAAATCAAGAGAAAGTGAAATACAAAACTGTCACATTGATTATTTTTGAACTCACAGTCAAAATCATGGAGAGGTACTTTTAAAATTCTGAGTATGATTTGGTCATTGAGAACCATGACTTGGGGATAGAAGGTCTTATCTCCGTGTGAATTGTGGTGAATGAGATTTCTGCTGGGCTGAGTATGGGTGGGTGGTACCCAGACAGCAGAGTGATGCAAAACCAAAAGATGGCTTGTAAAATTCTGAAAAATGTGAGGGGGGAAAACCTACAGGGTCAGAATCACAATCCAAATGAACTGTTTGGGGCAAGAAAGATGGGGCTGATCCAAGATGGCAGCTACACAGCACAGGAGCAAGAAAGGACCCCACTGGTTGAACCAAAGACAAGAAAAAAGCAGAAGAAAGAAGTCCTAGTACTGCCTATTTTAACTAAGAAGGCAGTTAAAGTATTTGTCAGAGGTTACAGCTCTCTGCACTTCTCTGAAAGCAGAATAAATCAGAGTGATAAATCAGGGAAACAGCCCCCACACTCATTCACATGTCCTCCCCAAATTGAAGGAGGTGTTTGCACATTCTCTCAGTTTCTACCACAGTTAGAAATGCTGGAAAAGATGTACATAGGGCTTAAATCCTAAGGAAACTTACTACTGAGTCAATGGATAGGTCATAGATTGGAAAGCTTGACTTGGGTCTAGAAAGATGAACAATGGAGCATTTGCCAGAAGAAACCATCATTTCAAGTGTTCAAAGTTTTTTTTTGCAAAGGGGATCAAAAATCAGGAGCACGCACAAGGGATTTTCTTGTTCTTTGATTTCTTGGAGCCTCCTTGTGACAAATCTCAGCTATGTACTGTGTACCACCCTGATGTTCCCTCTACCACAGGGCAGCTTCCTTGGTGAAGGAATTACAGAGAAACCAGAGAGCTGATGGAACTTAGTTGATGGAGATGCAGGGTTTAATGAATAGAATTCACCTCCTACACATGATGCTTTTACTCTTGAGGACCTGCAACAGCTGGTTCCAGCCAGTAGATACAGGGTATTTAGGAACTTATGAAATATATGAGAATTGAAAACTTTATTGGCCCCAAAAGAAAACTACAAAATTGAAATTAATAAATATTTTATTTGCAGAAACATCATCACAGCGACTTATTTAATTGCTGAATTTATTATAATCATTCTTTAGTATCCATCAGGGATTTCTTCCAGGATCCCTACCCCTCTTCCATACCAAAATTGGCAGATGCTCAAGTCTCTTTTATAAAATGGTGTAATATTTGCATTTAATCTATGTACCACCTCCCATATACTTTAAATCATCTCTACATTATTTATAATATCTAATTCAGTATAAGTGCTGTGTAAATAGTTGTTACACTATATTGCCCAGGGAATAACAGCAAGCAAGAGAAAGTTTTGTACATGTTCAGTACAGACACAATTTTTTTCCAAATATTTTCTACCCAGGATTGGTTGAATTAACAAAGCACATATGCAGAACCTGTGGAAACAGAGGGCCAAATGTATTAATAAAAAGACACTGCGTTCGAAAACAATAAAATATATAGATTTTCTCTTTTACAAAAATTTCTATAGTTGGCGCTTGAACTGCAGGAAACCACTGCCAATAATAATTTAAATTACTTGTAGCACACACAAAAAAATCAAAAGCAAATTTATAATTTCAAAATATATTTTTGTAGCAAAAAAATGGACTCATGTTTATTGTGGTATGTGGGTACATTTTAATATGTGTGATATGGAATGGGATTGGGGTCTCCAAAAATAAGGTGTAACTCTCTGGCTGAGAAAGTGTGACTGTAATCCTGACTTGAGGTCACATGTTAGATATCAGAGGGACAAGTACTCATTTAATCTGTATAGTTAGGGAGACAAAGGTGCATGCATAAAGTAGCAATTCCCTTTAAGGCTTCAGATAAACGGTCTGGGATAGGAAAGCTACTCTGCTCCAGCTTCCCATGAGCTACCTCTGTCTATCCCCTCTTCTTTCCACAGCATGGCCTCATTCATTTACCTCAGTAGCTCTTCTCTGGAACAAATTCTCACATAGCAATCCTTTCCAGAAAGCTACAGTAAGAGAGTTCTCAAAGGCTTTGATTGATGGGGTTTGAAACACTTTCTTTTTGGAAATATTTATATTTGATCCCTTTTGGACAGACTGCACATAACTAGAGCTTATCACATTGCTGGAAATTATGGGATGATCCGGAGAGACAGGAACCCTGAGTCTGCCGAGCCCTGGAAGAGCAAAGATTAATATCCATGTGTGCTTTGCCGTCCTCAACTTCTGATAACTGTAAATAATGTCTGGAAAAGACCGGGTGCATCATGATCTATTATACGGTGGCGGTGATTCCGGTCCTTCTGTCTTCAATGGTGATTTATCATTCTCTGCAGTGACACAAATCATGATCCTTGCCTGACACTTTGGAATGTATGACTGCAACAGTGATGAATTTGTGTTTATATCATAACATTTTTAACCTGAGCTAGACCTTACCTCTTACTCCAATTTGGAAATGTCCTGAAAATATAATTTTTTGTAAACCTGGTTGGTTTTGCTGGTGTTATGATAAGAAAACTACCACTTCTTGGAAGGACCAACGTGAAGTGGTACAAAAAATGAGAAGGTCAAATTGTTGATTATAAAAAAAAATCCTCATTTTTTTCTTACCTGTTATCCCTTTAATATAAATAATACACTAAGAGATCAGAACAGACTAGTCTCATCCCAGCAATCCTCAGAGATGCTAAGAGAAAAAAGGAAAAAAAAAATATTCTCAAGATCTGAAAACAAAGGATTCTGCGAAAAATTTTCTGGGTCTTTATTTGAATACTGTGTGTGTGTGTGTGTGTATGTGTGTGTTCCTGTGCCTTGGATCAAAACTAGGACTTTGCGCATGCTAAGCAAGTGCTCTACTACTGAGCCACATCTCCAGCCCATGTGCATGCGCACGCACGAGCACACGAGCGAGTGTGTATGTGTGTGTGTGTATTTTTGTAGATAAGTGTTTTTGTCTGTGTGAATACACACTTGTCCCAAAGCAGGGCAGGGGATCAAACCCAGACCTTTCCAACTTGACCTTTCATGTAATCAGTTTCTCTAAAACAGGGTCCAGGGACCTACAAAGATCTTTGGGAGGTCCTACATGAAAACACTATATGTTTTTGGAGCCTATTCCTTTCTGTGAAATGTTGGGAGCTATATGAAGAACAAAACATTTTTAAAACATTTTAAAATTGAGAATCTATCATTCCTCTTTGGAATGATCTTTGTGTTCTATTCAAATTTATTGCCTTTTTCATTCATGGGAGGAACCTAAGGATCCCGGGTTAAGAAATAATATTCGAGTTGCAATTATTCACATTTAAATGGGTAACTTAAGCAGCCACTGTGTTTTAGACCAAACTTTTTTTTTTTTTTTTTTAGATTTTTGTCCTAGATTCTCAGTTTTGAGACAGAAAATGCAATAGTGTTCCAGCCTGGCAAAGCAGTGAGGAGGCTGAATTTTTTTCCCCAGGGTCCACCTTGATCAGAACAGTGTCCCCTCACCCCCTTACTGCCATTTTGGGCTCCAGGCTCGTCTTACCTGATGCCCTCGCAGTCTCCTTGCTCACTCACAGATTGTCCCCTATTTTCAAATGCCTGTCAACGAGCTGAGATGACAAATTTGCCTGTGATAATGTGCTGAAGCAATATGCATTTTAGCTAAGCCTCCTGGAATCAACTCTTGTTGTGCTGCCGAAGCCTGCAGAGATTTTGAGGGCGGACTTTCAGGTGAGTGTAAATCCAGGGAAAAGTGAAAGCACGTTGGTCTCTGTATGCCCCCCATCTCACCCAACAAAGAAGGTACAACCTCTTAACCAGTCTTATTTTTCTAATTTTTAGATGTAGAATTCTGAGTCACTCTCAAAACAATAGAAATCTCACCAGTATTATCAAAAGTGACATTCATTTGCTAATTTCAAACCCAGATGAGGAGACATGACAATGAATTTTCAATACCCAAAGTACTTTGCACAGTACTTTGTCATATATAGTGGGTTATTAATACTACCCTGGAGCCTTGGCAAACACCACCCTTCATCACATTCCATATTCTACTTTTTCATAAACATCTTATCTCATCCAACCTAACATAACTCCTAATACTTTATATAACCATGAAATTCAACACTCCACCTTCATTGGATAGTTCTTCTTTTTCAAAGCCCAATCTTTCTTATACTCACTTTATATGACAACAACATTAATTGCTATTTTATGCACATACACAGACAGACTTCTTCACAACTTTACTTCTTGGTAACTTACAAGTGCACTGGTTGACAGCATCCTCAATTAGCAGAGTCATTTCCATATCCTGGACATATACATTGATCAGAAAAGATGACAATTTATTTTTAGACAGACGCAGACTGCATAATTTAAATATATTTCCCATTTGGCAAAAATGGTGTTGTAGCTAATGTATGTACAATATTTCCAAAAACATTGGTACTTTCCCATAAATATCTTCCATATTTTTTTTCAGTGAGTAATAAAAAAGGTTGAGGTGGGATGTGTTTTATCCCACCACATTATATCATTCCTATTTTTCCTCTTTGTTGGATGGCAATCAGGGGCCCTGATGCCAAGCTTTGGAAGCAACAGCATCTGGCTCCTTGGCAGCTCCTGTAGGCAGACTTGCTGCCAGCCTCTAAGCTGTGTCTGGGTCTGTTGCATGGTTTGGCTGCAGATGGACTCTCTGGGTTGCCTCGTGCTTCTGGAAGCCAGTCCTGGCTTTCCTTTGATTCTGAGGACTTTACTCATTTTTATTCATTTGTGAAGAAGGGCCCATCCAAATGTTTTATGAAACCAACACAGGAGAACATTAATGGATCAAATTTTGCCTTTGAAGAGGCAGAGGTCGGTGTGTATTTGGGTAGGAGACAGGGTCGTCTGAAGATGGGTCTACACATGTGCATGCTTCTTCCCATGAACTTCTGCTATTCTAAGGAGCTTGGGTGGAGGCCAATTACATGTTGCCATCTCTCCCTTCCCCGGGATGAGGCTGTGTGGTTACCTGGAAAGAGAGAAACACAGAAGAGCTCAGACTTCCTCAGATCAGAAAACCTCCAATTTCTTTTGTCTTTTCAATGGAATCAGACCCTGAGGGAATGGAGATGAATGAGGGAGGACCTCCCACCTTCTCTTCTGTACCATATTATAGTCCAAATGAGCCATGGCAAGAAAGAAGGGTGAACACTAAGTCTTAATTTAATCTGAACTAAGCACACACATCAAAGCCAGATCACTTCTATTAGTGTTCCCTGGTCTCTAGGGAAAAGCGTTCCAATTTTCTTAGAATTATGAAATCCTACCACCATAGAAATTATTTAGCCCTCCGCTTCACTAAAAAACTCCAAGCTCTGCCTATCCATTCATACCTGTACTTTAATTAAAATACATTTTATTTTCTTCCTGAGGACTATTATCAGAATTTTGTATTTCTTGAGTTCATTCACTCTCATTGACCCATTTGTTGGCAGCAAGTTATTGAATAACCATTATTTACTACACACAAAATCCTGCTCTCCAAGAGTTTACTTTCTACTAGGGGAAGGTAGGAAATGAATCGATTATCAAATCAATTAACAAAATAATTTTGGAGAGTGATGGTGCTATTAGGAGAATAAAAGGATAATTTTGTGTAGAGAACTTGTGGGGTAGGAGAAGAGCTATTTAACATTGATTGGTCTCACTTCTGGGTAAATATCCAAAGGAAATAAAATCACCATCTAAAACAATAGCTGCATTCCCATGTTCATTATAGCCTATTCACAGATATGAAAACAGCTTAGGTGTCCATCAGCAGATGAATGAATAAAGAAAGTATATACACACAGACACAGACACACACACCCAAAATTATATATATATATATATATATATATATATATATATATATATATATATACACACACACACACATACACACATATACATACATTGTGATGAATATTATTCAGCCTTAAAAAAAGAGATTCTGCCATTTGGGAGCAACATGGGTAAATCTGGAAGACATTAGGCTACGTGAAATAAGCTAGACACAGGAAAACAAATATGGCATGATCTCACTTATATATAGAAACTAAAAATGTTGAACTTATAGAAACAGGAAGTAAAAGGGTAGTTACCAGGAGCTAGGGGTAGAAGAAATATGAAGAGATATAAACTTACAGTATAGGATGAATAAGTTCTGGGGCTGGGGATAGAGCTCAGTTGGTAGAGTGCTTGCCTTGCATGCACAAGGCTCTGGGTTCAATCTCCAGCAACACACACACACACACACACACACAAAGAATAAGTTCTAGAGATCTAGTATACAACATGGAGATTATAATTAACAATAATGTATGCATACTTTAAACTTGCTAAAAGAATAGATCTTAAAAAGTTTTGCACACACAGATATACACACAAGGTAACCATGTAAGGTGATGGATATGTTGATTAGCTTGATTGTAGCAATCATTTCACAATGTATATCAAAATATTGCATTGTACCACTTGAATAGATACAATTTTTAATTTGTTGATTGTACTTCAGTAAAATGAGGGGGATAGTTTGATTGGGGAGAATTACTTAACAAAGTGACATTAGATCTAAGGGATAAAAAGGAGCCAGCTATGACCTGGAGGACAGTGTTCCTGGGAGAGGAAATAACAAGGCAAATGTATCTTTGGGGGATGAATCTTGGCACACAGGAGGCACAGAGTAAGGGTCCTGTTAGAGTGGGGAGGGGATTATTTACACAGTGCCATGTCCTTGTGTGTCATGGTAAAAGGCTTGGAGTTATTCTCAGGGCAATGGGAAAGCATTGGTGATGATGAACAACATGATGAATTTATGTGTTAAAAATGTCACTTTGGGCTGGGCGTGGTGGCACATGTTTGTAATCCCAGCAGCTTGGGAGGCTGAAGCAGGAGAATTGCAAGTTCAAAGCTAGCCTTAGCAAAAGTAAGGTACTAAGCAACTCAATAAGACCCTGTCTCTAAATAAAATACAAAATAGGGCTGGATGTGACTCAGTGGTTGAGCGCCTCTAAATTCAATCCCCAGTAACACCTCCCCCCAAGAAAAAAGTCACTTTGGCCACTCTGTAGAAGAATAAAAACAGAACAAGTGAATCAGTTAAAAGGTTATTACAATAGTGCAAGAGATGCTATCAGGTATTAATTTTAATGATTTTTTGCATGTATTGAGGACTTACTGTGTGTTAGGGACTGAGCATGCTTTATCTTGGGTCACACACACACACACACACACACACACACACACAGCTCTGAATTAGGAATGATCTCCCCATTTAACAAGGTTCTAACCTATGTATGTCTAATCCAGATAGGCATGCTGCCTCCTTATGCTACGAAACCAAAGCTGAGAAGAAAACCATTATTTTTTCTGCACACCTTTGGATAAGAAAGAGATGCAGTTTAAAGTGATACATTCAGATATCAAAGTCATACATGTCAATAAAATGAACCAAGTGCTTTCACAAAGTTCTATTTGGGATTTAAAAAAACCCAAAAAACTAGCATGGCAGATTGCTCTCAGAAAACAGAAGGAACTCAGATAACAATCTCAGGTCATTGAGGCTTAAAATACCTTTTTGTGCAATTTAAGGATAGTAAGTGCAGTTCTGTTTCTAATCCAGAAAAGCTGAGTTTTCTTAGAAGAGCTCACACAGGCTTCTCCTTCACCCCTGAATTCCAATGGCTCTTGAAACCCTTATGTTTGAAGTAGATTCATGGGGTATAGAAAAGGGAGTTTCTCCCCCTGAATTTATCAGGTGATCTATTTCACATTTCGTTAGGTCCCCAAAGTCATCCAGTTATAGGAGCTATTGAGGTATTGAGAAAATTCAGTTTCAATACACCCCAAAGTAGGAAAAGGTCGGTAAATATGGATAGTTACTCTGGTTTATTTTTACTCATGTGTTTAAAAAACATAAAAGGGCTGTAATACAGAATCACTAGCTAGTGACTGACCTCGGGGGAAGAGGCAAGGCATTGTTGGTGCTGTTAGTTGAGCTCATAGATTTGGCAGCCTTGTGCCCAAGAGCACAGCTCTCAGATCATCCCCTACATAGTTAGTGTTGCCAGGTTTTCTTTTTTAAAATCGTTATGAACATCAAGTGTCCACTGATTTTATATTGGTTCCCTGTTCTGGTATCCAATCACTTTCTATGAGAGCAGAAGTTTGTTCTAGTAAACTGATACTAAGCAAAATCAAATTCATCTAAACAGGTCTAATCTAATAAATGTAAACTAGTGTGTTCAATTCCTATTGAGCAAGCAAATGCCTCCACCAAGACAGCATGTGCATTTGGACTCAAATGACCAAATCCTTTCAGTCAAATAATGAGACTTTTTCTCGCTCTCACATCAAATATTTGACTGAATTGACAGGAAGTTTACTGAATGCATCCATCAGTTTAATTAGGAAAACAGAACCAATTGTGAACATGTAGTCAATCATGGTATTGGAATCACTTTCACTTGAGCCCATTTTTTTTAAACTAATATCATAGGGGAAAATATTTTCCTTTTTAGACTAAAACTTCTGTGTATATACTTCCTCAAAATCCTGCCACTTGGTTTCTGTCAGTAGAAAATGTGATGTCAGTTTAAGATGTTATGGAATCGTCATCACAACTTATTATTGGAATGTAGCTAGTTTCACATCCTTATTATCTCAGACATTAGGATCCAGGCCCAGTGACCTCAAGGTTCCTCATTTAGACATGAGAAGTTCACATTATACTATTTTGTAGGCAGTCTTGTGGCACAGTTCACACAGTTTACATTCGATCTCTTGATAGTCCATCTCTTTGGTGTGTCAAGGGGATGGATGTTGTTGATCTCTAGTTCCAGGACTCATGGAACACAAATAAGATGGAGTCTATGGAATGTCGTGAAGGTTTGCATCCCCCAACAAACAAACCTAATGAGACTGGAACAAAAGGTCGGAGTATGTCCCAGGTCCCCCCATCCCCGCAACAGTTTTAAGAGACTTGTTTAACCTCTTCTTGGGCCCCCATCAACTTCTGCTCTCACGTAGTCCTCAGTGTGTTCCAAGGACCCTGCTTCCCCAATAGCTCTCTCTGTTTTCAGTCCACATCTGATATACCACACAACCTAGAGGGTTCCCTTTGCCAATTCCTCCTTCCTTCTTCAAAAACCCTCCTTTGAAGCAACTATGATCAAACTGCTTCACTACACATTGCTTCTCCTCTTTTCTTGAACCTACTGACCCCGATTTTCCTCAGTCACTCAGGGATGACTTTGGCACTTCACTTCATCCTCCACATCTGGGATCCAGCTCACATCCTGGCCTCTTAGTTCCTTGATCTTTTCACTCAAAAGATCTTTTTTTTTTTTTTTTGGTGGAGATCATTTACACCCTCCCATAGCCACACCCAAGATGTTCATTCACAAAGGTACAACTGACTGGGGTCTCAATTAACCATCTCACTCTGGCCACCATCTATCTTTGCTGTTAATTTTCTATTATCCCCCTTCCAATAGTTCTGTGACTCTAACATGGCTCACTATCCATTTGCACCCCCATTTCTTCACAATTCATTATTGTCACCACCCTTGCTACCCTATTCCTCCCACCTACATATTCTGTCTTCTTTTCTTAGTTTAGATTCCTGGTTCAGCATTATAGACTTCTTTGGCAAATGTCCTCAATTGCCATGCTTTTGTTTTTCCATCATACATGCTTTTAAAAACCCCAATACCTGTTCAAACTACCTATCCACTTATTTCTTGTTGGGACTGGAGACCTGAAGGTCACTGCACTGAAATCCCTTTGCCTCCTTTTGAATAGAAGCATACCTACTGCTTTCCTAGGCCTGCTCCACGTATGATCAGAAAGCTCATCCCCTGTGCTCTTCTCAACCACTTTACTCCTACAGTTATCTCTTCTCTTCTATCTCGCTCTTCCCTGATTTCTCTCTATATTCATTTCCATCAGCCAATAAGCATGCATCAATAACACCCATGTCAAAATCTCTTTCTTTTTTTAAAGAGAGAGAGAGAGAATTTTTTAATATTTAATTTTTATTTTTCGGTGGACACAACATCTTTATTTTATTTTTATGTGGTGCTGAGGATCGAAATCAGCGCCCCACGCATGCCAGGTGAGTGCGCTACCGCTTGAGCCACATCCCCAGCCCAAAGTCTCTTGATTTATCTTCTCCATCCAAATCCAGCTCCTTTGTGTTCCTCCCATCATTAAAAAAAAAAAAAAAAACAACTTTGAGATGATGGTTATTACTCATTCCACTTCGCCACCCTTTAGCTTCTCCTAAAACAGGTCCAATCAAGCCTTTGTTCCCTTCATTGCACCAAAATGGCTTTGATCCTATTACCAATGCCAAAGCCAAGTGCCAATCCTCCTCCCTTCTCCTATGAGAACCCTCAGCAGCACTAGGTGGGGTTACTGCCCCTTATTCTAGAAATCCTTCATCCCTAGACTTCTATGACTCCCTAACTCCGAGTTACACTCTTCTGATTGCTTTTACTCTTCTCTCTAACCCTACAACTTCTATATTTTCCCAAGATGATCTCACTCAGTTCATAAATCTAAAAACATTTTTATGTTATTGAACATCACATTCACTTATCCATCCCTGACATTCCTTTGAGCACTAGATTCGGATATTTAACTGCCTACTCACCATCCTCATTCAAATGACTAACAGGCTCCTCACAATCAACAGTGTCAACACTGAACATTTGATTTTTTTTTTCCTTCCTAACACAACTGAGCTTTCTTTCCCCCTTGTGTATGTCATCACCATCCACCCAATTACTGACTAAAAACCTTGGAGTCATTATTGCTTCTTCTCCTTCCCTTGAACTCTACAACCAATCCACAAGTAAGTCTTGTTGACATTTTCAAAATATATTCCCAAACTGAACATCCCACCATTTTAAGTCCCCAACCCCATCATTTCTCCTATGATCTGTTGCTTGTATTTGTTTTCCCCTCCTCCCCCATGCCTCCTATTGTCCATCTTACAGGGAGCAGATGGAGAAATTTTCCTGAAGCATAAATCAGATTAGGTCACTCCCCAGTCTAAAGCTCTCTGTTGTCTTTTAATTATACTTAAAATTCAAAATGGCCACATCATCTGGATCCTGCTTTCCCCTCTAACCTCCCCCAGAACCATCTTCCTATTGCTCTCCATACTCTATTCTTACTGTCCTTTCAACCACATGCTCATCTTTAGACCACTGCATCTGTCTCCCAGACAGTTCAGAGCACTCCTCCCTTGGAGCTGTGGGTGCCTCCTCTCTCTCCTTCAGGCCTCAGCTCACACAGCACCTCCTCAGAGACACCCTCCTCTCTTTCTCACTCAAGAGCACCACCCTACCCCCACCCCATGCCACAGCTTCTCCCTCCTATTTCCTCTTCTAGGGTGCTTAGAAGAACCTGAATCCATCACATCTGGCTGTCTGTTTTTTTGTTGTTGTTGTTGTTTGTTTGTTTGTTTTTTAACATTAGTTTCTTAACTCCCTTTGTTAGAATGTAAGATTATACTATCCTATGGACTCAAAGCTAGGATTATGTTTCATCAGCCACAGAAAAATACTTAGGAAAATGATTTAGTAAAATGAATGTACCTCTTTAATGGAATCATTATCATCAGCACTCGTGGAAATGTGAAAAAAATACCAGCAGCACTTCTCAGGGTAAATATTAAGAAACACATCTATATATGCATAATTGATGTCTTTTGTGTTTCATTAATTTTTCAGAACAGGTGTCTGTAGAGTAGTGACTAGCTCTTTGAGAGGCTTTAGTAGGGTCACAAGTTTCACTGAGCATCAATCAGGTGAGAACACTTAAAGTACATGATAAAGATGGGTATAAACTTGGCTTACTTTCCAAAGTGCAGTTTTTGTTTGGAGAGACGCTAGATGTTATGGATTGTCCTCCCTGGTTTTTGGGTTGCTCCCACCTGCCTGCCTGGGATGTGGGAGTAAGGACTGAGGAGCATGTGCTCTAACATGAGGCTCCCTGAAGCATGTGACAACCCGGACAACTTTGACCATTGCCCTGGGACACCTCATGTAAAGTGCTGGGCAACTGATCCCCAAGGACCAGTCCAGGGGAGAGGCCATTCTAGGTGATGCCAGAAGCTATAAAGATGATATCCTACCTTCAACAAGGCCTAAGAATATTCAGAGAATCAAACTGAAGAAAAGGCAATAACGACAAAGGCATTCAAAGAATCCCATGCACTAGGAGTATACTGGGAGGAAATCCTATCTAGGAGGGGAAGTGAGTCAGAGCTTGCTTACAACACTGGAGAAGGAGGACAATCGGATTTTAGAAGAGATTTAGCAATCTATACACTTGGCCTTTAAAAAATTTTCAGATTTTTTTCATGCTCCATTATTAAATCCTACAAAAATTGTCTTAGGAAAGGTCTTCAGGGAACCCATCTGTGGGAGAGGAACAGGTCTGAGGGCCACACTCAGAAAAATCGGAGAATCTAGACAGTATGAGGAGGGCCTCTGCGAGGCATTTCCGATGTATCTAGAGCCCAGAGCCCAGAGTTGGCAGCCATTCAAGAACAGTGCCTTATCCCATCTTGTTAGAATATAAAACCAACGATGGATATGTTGCATGGAGGCAGGTGGTCTGTAGTACATGCTACTTAAAATTCTTGAAGCCACCTACAGTAAATGCTTGAAATAAAGTGTGGGAAATCACTTGAATAATCTTGCAAACATCCATGTGATGCTTAAGCAAAGGCCATCAAAAGATTGGGGAAAGGCTGCCCGGCACCAGCATGTCTTTACCTGGAAGTATGAAGAAGATCCCAGGAAATCACCTTCCTGGGCTTGAGGAGAGCTCCATTCATTCTGATCCCTTTTATCAGAATCTTTCAACAAACTGAATCTCAAGCTTATTGTCAGACAACTGGAAAAGAACACCTTTTCATTTTTCCCAAAGTAAAACTTATTAAAAGACCTCTCCAAATGATGGGGAGAGGGTGGGTTAAACCCCAAGTATTCCCTTGCCTGTGTGTGTGTGGGGGGGTGCTCCTTGTGACTCATTCTGCTGTTTGGTACAAAATTCTCAAGGGAATCATCAGTGCCCTTGGAGGAGGGAAAGATTCTTATGCCACTGCTCATCTCCTTATGAGAGACACGGCAAACTAACTATAAAAGCAAGCAAACAAACCAACCGTGCTCTGGCAAACAGTGGTCTGACAAGCCATCGTTGATTAGAAGCAGCAACATGTCCCCTGCCTCACCTCACAGCTGTCTAGCAGTTCCATCTGGTTAGAACTTCAGTTGATCCTCATATAATTCCAAGGACTGGGTACAGACTCTTGATATGCACTATCACCTTGAAAGATTATTTAAAGCGTGACTTAGCAGTACTTATGTGGTACTTGTTGAACAACAACTGGCCCATGCTCAGCTTTGTGGAATATCTAGGGACCCAGAGAAAGAAAGGATTCCCTGCTCTCAAGGAGCCCATGGTCAATGGGAAACAGATTCATAGATCAACAATAACAATCCCGTAGGCCATGTGGCAGCAAGGTATGTAGAACATGTGGGGATGGGGCAGGAAGGGAGAGCATCTAATTCAGCCTTAGAGAGCTCCAAGGAAATGCTATGGGGAAGTGTGGGTGTGGGCACCTAGAGGAAGTGGAGGTCAGCAGACACCCAGCAATGGAGATTCTTCTAGGCTATGCTAAGAATGCTGTCATTTACTCTCTAGGCCACAGGGTACCTGGTATGATTAGGCTTATATTATAGAAAATTTATTCTGGCTCTATAGAGGACAGAATGAAGAAGAGCAAGCCCAGAGGTTTAGGTTGGGGGTAAAGGTGTGGGATTAAAAGATACTTCATTAATAGATCGAGCAGAATCATGATCCACTCTATGTAAAGAGACTGAAGGAAAAGGAGTGGGGTGTGCTGCCCCAGATTTCTGAGTCACATATGCCCTCCTTTGCTTTTAAATGCAACATGGAAGGGGTATGTTTCAAACACAACAAAACTTTCTAAGTTTCCAGAAGAAATATTTTGAAGATTTTAAGGTAAATTCTGATTGTCTTATTAATTGAACTAGTTTTCTCCAGGTTTCACTTTGACTTTGAACTAAAGCTTTGAGTCAGAGTTTTAAGCACCCAAGAGGAATCTGGATTGCAGAGCTGAGTTATGATGGCTTGATGTTCTCAGGGTATATTACAATTCCCACTTAAATGGGGTGTGACCTTGAATACACAAAGGATGAGGATCCCAAGAATAGAGATTCTGCTTCCATGCAAGCAAGATATATAAATATGAATGTCAAGCCACTCCAACGCATGAAAGGCTTTTAAAATGCCTGAGAGTTCCAAAGTGCACTGGGCCTCACATAAGCACAATGAAATGATAATGAAGACAACCAGTAGCAGAGACCACCCACCAGCGGTTTTATTGCTGTAACTAGGAATGAAGGGTCTCCCTGGAACTATTGACACTGGATGGCATTGTCATTTTTAGCACATGCTAAAGCTGTGATTGTGAAAGGAATTGTCTCTGTTAAAGCGGAGCCAGACTATTTATGGACATCCCTGCTCCCACCACATTCTTGTGCCATGGCCATAGGTAAGAAAAAATGGAAAATGGCTGCTTGGTTTCCACACATTGCCCCATAAATTCCCTGTCCATGCTTAATTAACCGAGGAAGAAATATGCTTCAGAGGCCTCTTTTTGAAGGGCCTCAAGCTTAAGTTCAGCACAAGCCTCTCTACCTTCTTTCTTATTTATTCCCCTTTCTTCTGGCAAACCTTGGGTCACAATCCCCACTCAGGCCACCCACAAAGCTGTAGGTCAAAGACCTGCACTTAACCCCAGAGTGAGTTGCTTTCTCAACTCTAAGGAAAGACAAAATCACTTGCTTTCCTATGTGGAATGCAAATATCAGACAATAATAACTTCATTGTCCTCGAGTTGGTAATGCATATACACGTGCACACAAGGGCACACACATCCACCCATGCACAACCTACTTCCACAACCTATGTTCCAGCACGTGAGCATCAAGACTGGTTTGTGCCCATCTTTCCATAACTGTACAGTTAAGAACACTCAGTGATTGAAGAGCTTGGTGAGGCTTTCATGGGTATTAGGTCCTTCTACTAGCTTTTCAACTCTACAGCCCAAGTAGATGTGCTGCAGAGAAACTGAGTGGTGAGAGGAAAGCAGTCTGTTTTGGCCTCTCTCAAAAGTCAGCACAGTGTCAGGGGCAAGCCAAGGAAAAGAACTTTGGGGTCAAGTTTACACATTTGTTTCTACTCTATGTTGTTGGATAATGGTACTCACCCAGGGTTAGATAGAAGCGATAAGTTCTACAGCATAGTAGGGTGACTCTAGGTTACAATAACCTACTATATATTTTATGAATCACTAGGAGAGGAGCTCAAAGACTCTGAACAGTCATGTTAAAGAGATGAAAATGTTAATTACCTTGATTTAATCAGTACATTTGTATATAAGTATTGAAATATCATACTCTACTGTACATAAGCACTATTATGTGTTAATTAAACAATTTTTTTTAAAGTTTGAGGCTAGGGGTAGAACATGTGCTTAGCATGTGCAGGGCCCTGTGTGCAATCCCTAGAACCACAAAAACAAAGTTTGAAGAGAGCAATCAATGTTAATTACCCTGACTTGATAATTATACTATACATATATTAAATTATGACACTATTCTGCACAAATTTGTACAATTAAAATAAATAAATAGAAAAAAAATATGGTTTCTCTCATCCCAAGTGAGTTCTGCTAGACATCTTTTTTGGGAGGGCAGTGGGTTTTTTGTTTTATTTTGGTTTGGTTTTGCCTGATGCCTTTTAGGTGGCTTCTAGAATGAAGGATTCATTTGTTCAAGAAATGTAATGTGCTAGGTATGGAGGGAGCAAGGGCAGACACAGGGAGTACTTCTTCACAGTTCTGGAGAAGGATCCTCACACAGCAACATAGCAGGCATTATGTCAGGGCTGACACAGCCACAGGAAGTCCTCAGGATCAAGAAAACTCACAAAGACAGAACCCACCTGACAGGAACTGAGGCCAGTCATGTGTTGGTGTAAAACCAACTAACAAGAGTCTACCTTAGAAGGTTGATTATTTTATGAGGACTTGGGGGACACCTACATGAGGGGGTCAGGCAGCAGGGAAAGGCACAGGATTGCATCTGATGAACACCTCACAGTATCTAGGACACTGGTTTTTAAGCTGTAATATTTAGACAATGACCCAACCACGGTAAAGCACCTCAGCTGGAAGAGTCAGACAAATCTAGCTTGGATGTCACCTTTGCCCTTCGTGAGCTGGGTCACCACAGATATGCCAATCTTGTCAAGCTTCAGTTGCCTCATCAGCGAAACCGGGTATGAAAAGAATATAACTTCCCCATGGAATTATTGTGGTGTGATGTAAACTAGTGCCTGGAACACCCCAGCATTCAAAGGTGTGATCTATTAGCATATAACTATATGACACAGGGTAGAGCCAACCCCGCAATTGGACAAAGGTAAGAAACAGGTGCCTTCTTACCCTGAGTTTTGACTGGAGTTGTGACATCCAAAAACATGCAGATTTAGAATAAGACGTTTATTCTGGATATCTCTGGCCTTGTTCATCTTTAAGCCCTGTCTACCTGGCTTTCAGCTAATGCCACAGCCTAAGGATTCATAGCATCATGCCAGGCCATTGGTACCACCAGGGACAGAGATGTGTACCATTCTTTCTCAGCTTCCTAGACTGACAGGTAAAGCCTATACCTAGCCCACCACCATATATCGCCACACTCAGCAACCATGTACCTTATGCATAGCAAACATTTTGCTGCATATAATAGAGCCTTGATTTCAAAGACCTGAGAAATTATAGGAAAATCTGCTAGGAAAATTCTCCATTTTCTTCCTAAGGGAAATTTATCCTTGACTAGAGCCCAGGAAATAGTGCCCCAGAAGACAATTCTGACTTTGAATGCACCTCAGATGTGTCTACAGCTCTTGGTCAAGTGGTAAGTAAGAGAATCTGGCAGGGCTTCCCATTTGCTAGGGGTGCAGATCTGAAGAAGGGAGGGGGACCAGGAGAGATGGAAGGAGAGGGAGAGGAGAGACAAAGAAGGTAGGTAGTGGACAACATTACCTATAAATTTCTTGCCAATAGAAACTGATGTGGCTTTAGAGAAGAAAATCCCTAAACTGAGAAAAGTAATTCAAACAGATTGGAGACACGATGGGGCTTGAAGACAATCTGATGACTCTTAACTGGAAAAGGGATCACTTCTATTGGTAAATGTGATTATCTTTGACACCTGTAATTTAAAAGATGAATATAGTTTTATTTCTGATGCACTATTAGATCTATCACAGAATGCAAAATTGAGGGTACAGCACGGCAAATTGTAATTCATGCAAAAAAAATAGAGATTTGTATGAAAACAAAGGTTCCCTCCTATCTGCTGATATGTAAAACACTCTGGGTCTCTGTCTAATGTCTGGATATTACTTGTTACCATATTAGGTCCATCTAGAAGGCATGAGATTGTGAGGTTATGATAATTCTTGATATAAATTCTCTGATATTCTCTATTTTTAGCTAGATTTTGAAATTTAAGGCAATACATACTTGAGTTAATAGGTACTTGTATATACTCAATGATTCTGAATACTTTAAGTTAAAAGTTTCTCAGGAAATCCTCAGTGTCCTAATCAGATATTCTTATTCTCAGTTACATCTAAACTGTTTATTTATCCTCAAAAATCAGCCAGATATGGCAGCATTATTCACAATAGCCAAAAGATGGCTGTCTTGTCCATCAACAGTTGAATGGGTTAACAAAATGTGGTACATAACCATAAAAAGGAAGAAAATTCTGTCATATGCTATAACATGGATGCACTTTGAAAACATTATGCTAAGAGAAATAAGCCAGGCACAGAAGGACAAATATTGTATAACTACTTATATGAGACATCTAGAATAGGCAAATTCAAAGAGAAAGAACAGAGATTATCAAGGGCTGTGAGCAGGGGGTAATTGTTTAATGATTACAGAATTTCTATTTAGGGCTGGAGATGTAAACTCGGTGGAAGTGTACTCACCTAGCATGAGAGAGGCACTGGATTCCACCCCAGCACCATAATACCAAAAAGTAAAACACAAAAACACAATTTCTGTTTATAATAATTTAAAAGTTCTGGATATTGAAAGTATGGCTGTACAACATTATGGATGTACTTAATGTCATTCAATTTTTCACTTAAATATGGCTAAAACATTACGTATAGCTTACTACAATGTTTAAAAAGCAAGTAGAAAGCAACCAGAGCACAAGTGTGTTTTGTGTCTCTGAATTCTAACAATAGACCATCAAATTCCTGTTTGCAAAATGATATCTGGGCCTCCTGAGAGTGACCTTGGCACCAGCATAGAAAGCTCCAGAAACTTTCAGAATGTTTCATGGTATAATATACATAGTATAGCTTAGAGGCCTAGGGAGGAGAAAGGAGGAAGTGGGAGGGTAAAATAAAGGCAGCATGAAGGACCAAAAAAATCAGTTTTAAAAGAGAAAAAGCACAGCAATGAGAATGACAGTGACAAAAAATGAATAAAGAAACTCATGGAATAATATTAGAAAGTTTATATGTAGCACTAAATGCCTCTTGCCCAGACATTTTTTTTTACCCAGTCCTTTGCAGAGAAGTTGAAAACTTTTTTTTTCCTTCCAAACATTTAGAGCTGGCATTATTTAAAAAAAAATGTTTTGTTTTGTTTTTTAAATACCACTAAGCAACTTGTGTATTAGCATATCCTAAACATTCACTCTTGGTGATCACATTGGGTACATAAAGAAGCTGACTAATTTTCTCTGAAAGTTCACTCTGGATGACCCTCCTAAACTTGGGAGTCACTGCCCTGGAGCTGCTCAAGGTCACCAGCTTCGTCAAACAAGATTAAAATAATATAGAAAAAAATATTATTCAATCTGAAAAGCATGTCCCAAATTATAGTTGTTGTCAGCACCCTGAGAGATGGCACCAAGGAAGAACACAGATTGAAGGAGTGAGAGAAGTTGTCCCACTGGCTTTAGAATTCATAGTGAGCCCCGCAACAACATCAATCAGTTCAGCGCGGGGAATATGGTGTTGAGGGTTAATCTACATAATATGGCAATAATCAAGATGCAGGGTGGATACCCACTTCTAACTAATAAAGTTCTGAGTGATGGAGCAGGTGTGTGCCTTATTCCTACAAAATTCCACTACTCACTATAAAACAGAAGGAGCAGTAAGCATGGATCTACCTAGCATGACCTTCCTGGAGACTGACTTGGGGGAAAGATGCAAGAATGAAGAAAAATGAAATTCAACAGTTACCCAATGGGAGCACTTTGGGAGATGTTAGCAGGCTCTTTACTTAGATTGACAACTGCATAGCTGGAGTCTTATCAGTGGGCAGTAACAGTAAAACATGATGGTACAGATTTGGAAAGCATTATAAGGGAGCCAGGCAGAAGAAGCACACAGCAAAATTCGTTACAGATACGATGGATCAATGGGAATTTAGAACTGTCCCATACTCTGACTGAGCTAAGAAAATGCTTTTGTGACCAGAAGCCCCCAGTCCAAACGATTCACATGTAAAAATACCTTTTGGCTGGCGGCTGCAGCTGCTGTGATGAGCTTTGTGCAACTCTGCCTGCTGGCCGGCTCTGCACAATGGGGAGTCATTCCACCCCTCCCAGCCAAGGCCAGACTCAGGCGGTCCGATTGTTGCCACTGCCGCTGCCGCTGCTGCTGCTGTTTCTCAGCTGTCCGCAGCAAGGCCTTGTGTTTGAAGTTGGGCACAGTGTGCCTTTGAGGTGGCTCTTTGGCCCATTCAATGCAGCTGTCCCACTTGTGCTGGCACAGAGCAGCTGCCCGGGCCCCCTGCACACATCCTGCCCACAAAGCCCAGCCTGGGCCATGTGCCCTTCAGTTCTAACAGGTTGCTTATGCCACTCCCTCCTGTCTACAGTAAACTGCATAGTATGTCCCACACGGGCGGCTGTTTAACATCACCTGGGCCAAAGTCAGGAGTCGGTCGTGCACATGGGCTGGTTAGTTGCACACACTTGTTCTGTGACTCCAGAAGGCTTGGCTAACCAGAAACCTCATAAATGTGAGGTTTCTCATAAATGTGATCAACTGTAGGGGAGAATGGACAGGAAGCAGGGTTGAACCTATAGAAAGGAATCAATTTTGCTAAAAAAAAGAATTTCAGAATTTATTCTTTTTGATCATGGGTTGGCAGAAACCCCAATATTTCTTAAAAAGCACAGTGGTCTCACCACCTCTTTACTGATCTCCAGTGGCCTGGTGAAGATTGCTGAGAGCCATTGCCAAGTAGGAATGACACATGGCAATTTCTTTGTCAGCCTACCCAATGTTGCTTAGAGGAAGGACTCTCCATATTGACCCAGGTCATTTGCAGTGACATTGCATGTAAGGTGACCTTGCTCAAGGACCAGAGCGGATCCAGGTTTAGGGTGTATCCTGCTGGGATTAGGGAGTATCCCGCTCCTTGGGTTTAGGGCGGTTCCAGGTTTAAGGTGTACCCTGCTGGGAATAGGGCGTATCCTGCTGCCTCAGGCGCGCCCGCTCCTTGAGTTCCCGTTGAGTTCTCGCAGGATTCAGAGAGTATTTGGGATTTTGCCCAGGACGTGATTTGGGCCCAGAACGTGAATTTCCCCAGAACGTGTGTGTAAAGTGCCAGTGACAGTTCGAGAATAAAGAGTTGCTGTTTGAATCTACAAGGTGTGTGGTGGTTCGTGATTTTGTGCCCAGCCAGACTGCGGCAGAAGATTGACTCTGGTCTTCTTCTTCTTAGTGATAGGGATAGAAACCAGGACATCACTTATGCTAAGCAAGTACTCTACCACTGAGCTACATACCCTACCTACCCCCAGCTCTGGTTTTTAAATAAATCTTGCCTCAATTAAAGGTTCTGACTATTGACTTGCACAACAAAATGTATTAATAGTGTAGAATCTTATATGATTTGTATAAATATCATAAGTTCTAGGGGGTATATCATTGAAGAGGGCTAGAAAATAAACTGGTTTTCGTCTTTGTTGTTGTTTTCTATTTTTTTTTAAATTTTCTCAATCTAGCCAACAAGGCTGAAATTACAAAGTAGATAAAAATAATGTCAATATGGTCTTTATATCTTACAGACTTTAGGACTTGCACTGTTCCTACAGGACAGTCTCAAGGACCAAGAATTGTATTAACAGTATATTGAAAATATTTCCCATAAGTTCTGAGACAATTTTTTAAAAAAACAAGCTAACTTCTAGGCCACTTGTGTCTTACAGCTTACTTGAATACAATAAGAAAAATGATATTGACTTGATATTCAATCCTGCTCTGTATAAATGCAGAATAAAATAGAAGGTCAAACGTTAATGAAAGAGGTTAAACAGCTGATGGAAAAGCCATGTTAATCAAAAATTATCATTTTGGTGAGACTTGACTTTTGACTTCCCCCACAGGTACTCACAGCATAAAGGAAAAGATTGATAAATCACTGATAATTGCAATTCTCAGTATGCATTTTTCTGGTTCTTGCAGGGAATCCAAGGCCTTAAAAATAAACACTTGATTTATCAAAATTAAAAATTTACAAAATCAAAAACCTAATTTTTCCTTAAGATTTCAGTTTCAACTTACAAATCTTGTTATTCTATTTATATACCTCATAATTTTTAAGAACCTTTTTCTTCTTAATTAAATTTCTTTAAATATTTTAAACTGCATTTATAAAAATAATATACTCAATTTCTAAATAAACAAACAAGAAGGAGTTACCTTCAGTTCCCTAAAATAAAAACAAGCATAAATATGATAATGTTGTGAGCTGAATATTTCTGAAAGAATACTGTGTACTATATCATCTCCAATAGTACCAAAGCAATCTTTAACGTTGAGATACTGAGAGAGTTCAAATTATAAACACACACTTGCACATAAACAAGTTTTCAATGCAGTTGAAGATTATTCATTTTGTTTATTTCAACATAATGGTGAAAAATTTATGTCCCTTTTGTGTTAATCTCTCTACATAAAATGAAGATTTATAAATATTTATTTTGTGGAAATAGAATAAATATTTGATCTTTGTATATATTGCAAAATAAAATTATTTATATTTTTGGATGTTAAGTTGTTTTACAACAAATATACACATGACATTTAACTAAAATAAAGGAAAAAATTGGGCTGGGATTGTGGCTCAGCAGTAGAGTGCTCCCCTAGCATGGGCAGGACCCAGGTTCCATCCTCAGCACCACATAAAATAAAAGTATTGTGTTCATCTACACCTAAAAAATAAATATTTTTTTTGAAAAAGGAAAAAAATCAGTTCCAATAAATTTGCATATGTTTAAAAAAAAATAAAAATAATATACTCAATTTCTTTTTTAAATGCTTCAATTGACGGAGAAATAAACAAAGCTTTCTCAAGTACCTATATTACTCTCTTAAATCTAATTTAAAAAGGGAGTAGGGATGGAAAAAGGGGAGGAACTACAGCAGAAATTGACCAAATTATGCTATATGCATGTATGAATATAACACAATGAATTCCACTTTTATGGAAATCTATAATGCACCAACTTAAAAAATAAATAAATAGAAGGAAGACCATTAGAGTAGAGGAAGGAGACAGGGAAAGGGAGGAGGGAGGGAAAGTGGAAGTACTGGGTATTGAAATGGAGCTAATTATATTACATACATGTATGAATATGTCAGAATGAACTCCACTATTATGTATATTGCATTAATAATAAAATAACATTAAAAACATTAATAACATTAAATAACATTAAAATTATAAAATAACATTAAAATTATAAAACATTATTAACATTAATAACATTAAAAATAAACTTCTATATATGATAAATTTTAAGCTCTTTAAAGTCTTGCTTATAACCTTAGTAGTATTCATTTAAACTTTCAAATTACAAGTCAAATTAATGAACTCAACTTCACATTATTTTAATTAAATTGTGAAATTAGAATGATATTGTGTTACATATTGCAATGTGCCCATTCCTCCTGAATATTCTAAATATTCAATATAGCAGGTGTATACACTTTCTTCCCAAATTTAACTTACAATCTTAGTATATTGGCTTGATTTATATTAATATTTAAATATTTAATGCTCTATCTCCCAGGTCTAAGAGTTCAAGAAAATTTTAAAACTTTCCCACTAATGAAACAATTTTATCATTCCAACTCAAGCAAGTATATTGAGGTTTTCTTAAGGACCTAGAGATACCCCTAGGACCTAGTTCTTGCTGTAACCATAATGAGATACAATGAGATCTATTTATTTTCAGTATAACAGGTACACTAGAATTAAAAAAAAAAATTAGTTGTCAATGAAACTGTATTTTATTTTGTTTATTTATATGTGGTGCTGAGAATTGAAAACAGGCCAGGTAAGTACTGTACCACTGAGCCACAACCTCAGCCCATGAGTTTGATAAAGGAATTGGTCTCTTGTCCATGTCCCAAGGCTTAAATCCTGTTACTTCTTAATTTTCTACTTTCTGAAATCTGCAATCTCCACCAGGATGTAACTAACTTCCTCCACTGCCTCAACTGAATTTGTCTTTCTCTGACTCTTGAGATATGTGAATAATATAATTTGATTGGATTCTAAATATTTCTCAAGTCTTTCCTGACTTGATTCTGTGCATACAACCAGAGCAATGCTAACGGTGCCAACTGCCACATTAAAGACAAATGTGGAGAGGCTGTGGATGAGAGGACCTACATCAGTCTGATGAATAGGAACTAGCACAGGAAGAATAGAAACTTCTTGATTAAATCCTGACAGCACTGGGGATAATTTATATGTGGCTGCAAAATTCTGCTAAGAGAAGATTCGAGTAGTGAAAAGTTATATACAAATGAAGGGGATCAATAATGATAGATTGACGGGTATAGAAAAAAAAGCCAATGTCTTAAGCAAGATACCGAAACAATTGAATTTTGTTTGAGTTTTTTAACCAGTGTCTGTAGGTAGATAATCCACATTGTTTCCTGAAGTAAGAAAAGCAGTTTCTGAGTGACAGCTGTATTAGGGCTGGGTAGGAGGACAAAGCTGTCATCTTGTTATGAACATTCAAGAGCCAGGCGTGTGTTCACACTCCTCTTGAAGGTCATCTCCTTTTGCTTAAAAGTCAGTTCTTCAGGAGGAGCTTGCCTGTTCTCTCACTCTGACAACTCTGTAGATTTATTCCTTGTATCATGCACCTAAAGATGTAATTCAGTAATTATTTGTATAATTACTTGGCAATATCTGTCTCTCTAATTCTATGAGAACTAAGATCATGTCTGTCTTCTTCACTGATACATCCCCAGTATCTACCATGGTCCAGCATCTTAAGATGTTCAATAACTAGTTCTTGAATGAATGAGAAGATGAAGACATGAAATACTATAGGAAAATTGGTTGCATTTACTAATTAATTAAAGTAATAGTACAGGTCCCTGCTATTAGAGACAAATCCAGTATCATCTTTATATACTGGATTTATTTCAAGCATGTGTATATTGCTATGTGAACATGGTTAACTCCTTAAGGATTTAGTTTTCTCATTTGTAAAAAGGGAGTAATTATGGTTTTGTTTGTGTTTGTGCATGTGTGTTGTATGTATGTTTGGTTTTATTTCAATAGGAGAGAATTGTTATGAAATAATTTTAAGCAATAGATGTCTCAAAACCAGCTCCTCAGTATTCTTGATCTTACTTTGCCTTATATTAAAGAAACTTCTAGAACATAGGCAAAAACACCTATCTATAAATAGAAAAAAAGTATATCAGAGAATGGCAACCTTTAGACTAAGGTCCTAGATGACTCTTAGAACATTATGTGCAGCTCTCAAAAGAAAACAAAGAAAAAGAATTCCCTTCATAAATTACATTTACCAAATAATTAAAAGTAATACTAAGATTGAAACATTTAAAATGGTAGTGTAATGTAGCACTTTTGAGTAATTTAACTCTAATGTTTCATTTAAACCTTTATCACATATATTCAGCATAATAGGCACATTAGGTATTATATTTAAAAATACAAATTATAGAAAAAGCAATTTTTCTATAATCATAATTACATTAAATTTTTTTTTCCCACTGGGGAATTCTGACTTTAAGCCTTCTATGAAAGCTGGCTTCTCAGGTTTATTGCCAAGTTTATGATACTTGATTTATTAGTAATGTTTTAAAAATACAAATTGTGACATGTTTACATCACTCAGAACTACTAAATCCCGTCTTAGAGTGAATGTCGTCTCTCAGATTTGCTCTTTTTATAACTACAAAAACTTACTATAAGGCATTCTGTTTTTATCACAATCATTTTGAATGCTTATCTATTGTCATGTTAATATTGCACATTCGTTTTTTTGTGCTTCTGACAATTTTATGGCCCACGAGACAAAAATGCATTGGGCATCTGCTCTACCAATAATCCCTGGCCTTCTAAAAGTAACCAATCCCATCAGAGTTTATTAAAGTGGTACTATTACTTCACATGAGGCAATAATAAGGGCTTTTTAAAAAAAAATTAAGTAGATCTAAGTCAATGACTTAATTCTTAAAAACATATCCAGGCATTAATACAAAGATTACGTACAAATTAGTATCTGAAATCAATGGTTGCATGAGGTTTTGAGGCTCCCGGTATTTTAGAGCTTCCTTTGCATAACAGGAAGTAGGACAGTCACCAAATGGAGCCAGGATGCATGAGGGGTACCTGGACCCCTTTTTATCCCATATATATATTGGTGCTTGTTGGGTACTATCCATACTTCAGCTAAAACTGTCCTCGTGGAAGCCATTTTTGAAAGATGAAGAGAGCCTGACCACTGGGAAGTACCTACCCAATGCGGAAGTTTCCAAAAGTCTGCATGTACGTAGAAGAAATACTGACTTAATCCAAGATGTGAACTAACACCCAAGGCCATCCCACTTGCCCTGCGGAAAAGCAAACAAAACTCAGAATTTGTGATGTTCCCTGGCTCTCGCATTCTCAGTTAAAGGAGAAAGAAGGCCTATTTGCCATTTTCTCAAAAGTGTGGGCTTTCCAAAGACATGGCACTCAGTTCATTTTCACATATATATATCTTGGTTTAGTCATACTGAAGAGGAGTTGGGTTTTGAAATGTCAAAGCACTGGCCTCAAGCAAGTGGGCACAGTTCCCATTTGTACAGCAAAGAATTTCAGAAGCAGGCCTATTTATGAGATGAGTGTGTTAAGCTAGAATCCCTACCTGCTGGCTCTCCCAAGGAAATCAAAGGTTCCATAGATTCTTTGAAAGGTAAGCAAAGCACAGAACACCCACAAGGTCTATTATGTCTATAAGGGATGAGTGACACTGATCTTAAAGTTAGTTAGCTTTTGGAGTCTGTCTCTTTCTCATGAGAGCGCCCTCCTGTGAGCCCTGGAGGTAAACGCATACTGGAAGCGCTCTCCACACTGTGGCCTCAGCATGAGAAGCAGGAAGCATATGAAGTATATTCACACTCAATCAAAAGAGACAGCTAGCCATCCATTTGCCACAGCATGTGCAGTAAATTGACAGGCTAAGCCATAATCTAAAAATACCACGACTGTGGATGTTAATCCCTGCTGTGTTGTGTATGACCCTAGGGGAGTCCCTTAACATTCATTCTCCTTTGGTGTCCACATCTGTAAAAGGGGAGGCCTGGTCACACAGCTGGTAAATATTAATGGCATGTTGCTGTTCAGCTGATGGATGGGAGCCCCTCAGAGCTCTGTCACCTTCTCCTTAGAGAATGGGGAAGGTTTCCAAGACACAAAACCATCAAGTGTTTTTGTTATATCCTCCACATCCCATTTCTAGCTAAAACCTCATCCTACACCTCCATTCTTAGGCAGCTCTGACGGACAGTGTCCTTGCTACAGTTGTCACCTCATTCCAGGGATGAGCTGAAATCACAAGTGGGGAAGAAAATGAGAAGCTTGGCAACAGAAGAGAGACAGCAAATAAAGCCGTGCCCAGGCTACAGGGGCTCAATGTCCTAGGGACACTTTGGAACTTAGGAGTCAAACAGACCTGAGCTCAAATACCCCATGTAGCCAGGTGGCCATGACATAACTGCTCTAGATGACTACAGGACCTACATCAGAGCATTGCTGTGACAGTGAAGCCCAGAAATTCATATAGAGCCCTGAGCACAGTGTTGACATCAGAGAGAGCTATTATGATTAGTACTGTATTCACTTCGATGCTACTATTAAAATGTAGAGGGGATTTATTTCTTATTTACCATCCTATCTTTTTCTGTGTATGTCTCTTGGCCTGAAACAATATCTAGCTGGGAAAGGGAGACCTGGATTTATCATATATTCTTTATGGCACCTTGGGAAGTCATTTTGTGTTTCAGAGTGGCCCCACTCATAATAAGGCCTTGACTCCCACTCTACCAGTGGAGCTGATTTCTTCTGTAGCAGAAGCACTGAGTGTAGCCAAAGTGGCCTCCAGGAGCAGCTGGGTGTGAGTTCAGAGGTTTGATGGAGAGAGGGACATGCCTGGTGGGACCTGCGGGGAGGTAGCCCATTACATGGCCTGTAGGTACTTGTCATTTCCCTCGCTAAGTTATCAACTCCTCAAAAGCAGGGATCCTACTTCCCAGGCATTTCAAAGAGGCAATGTATATAGTTCTCACAAAATGGTACCTACTCAATTCAAATTCTGCTGCTAATTACAATGCTTATGCTGCTGCTGATGATATATTCTTAGTGTTTGGCTTTTGGGAGACACTCAGTAAATATTTGCTGAACTTGAAGTCATCTGCAGTGACCACTAAGAAAGTCTATTCCCATACTGTTAAAGTAATTTGACATTCTTGAACCTAGGAAGTAAAGAATGACGGAAAAAATCGTCTGCTTCGTCTGAGACTCCAGGAAACACTGTGGCTAAACCTAGAGTGATGGCTTCCCATTGTTCAAGGCTGAAGGGCAAATGCACAGGGAAGTTCTCACAACTTCCCCATCATCTCGTGTCTGAAACGTCCAGAAGCTCTCTCAGCAAAGTGGAAACTTAGAAGTTGTTTTAGTTTCTAATGAGCGTTGTTCTTCTTTACCCATTTATATTACACTGAACCACTTCAATCTTCTACTTCTTTATATGTCAAAGAAGGCCAAATATTGACATCATAATAACAGAGGGGACTTTCACAAAATTTATTGCTCTGAAATAAAAATAGAAAATGATAATCCACAAAGTTGTGATCAAAATGAACTAATCCCCCCCCCCTTTTAAATCCCTTGTTTATGGGGTTTTTTTCTCCTCCAGATTTATTCTGGGTATTACCTTATCATTGAACAAAAGTTTCATTTTTTGTTTTTAACTTAACAAAGACCAAGGAGGAGTTCATTAAGTGTCAGACACTATTCTAGGCCTTTAAACACAATCATTAATTTTATCCTCTTAACAATTCTAATGAGATAGGTACAATTATTATCCATGTTTTATAAACAAGGGAAGTGAGGGTTGAAGAAGCCTGCCTAAACCCACACAGCTATGTCAAAGATGAGCTCTAAAATAATAGCTAAAAATGGAATAGCTTTTCTCCACAGACTTTCTTAATCTGACTTTCCCTCTGTTCTTGGCTATTATTGTAGATTTTCCCTTCCATCTTGTGATAATGGCTGGGGCATTGTTATACCTATGTTTTTATTACAAGCTGCTGAAACTACTCACCCTCTTTAAGATGCTCATGATATATAAATAATTAAAAAGCAATCTCAACTCCTCACATGGATGAGCCTAAGAGACATGGTTCAGGTCAGGTCTTTGTATTTATTCATTCACTCTCTTCTTTGCAAAGTTTGGTTCTGAGGATCTGTATAGAACCAATGTTTCACTCTGCATTGACTTAGCTGACTGGACACATTTACATTCAGTGGTTTCTGTTTTTCAATATTGCTATGGAGTATTTAAGTGAATTCTTTTAGACATGCTTTATTTTTCTTTAACAGACACAGATCATTGTAGAGAAGACTGCATTTTATCCTATGGTGAGTTATAGACTCCTAATAAATAGAAGCAATAGCATGAAAGAAAAATTTCCAAATTTATGTACAGGTAGAAAATCTGAAATCATAAATTAAGAGACAAGACCCAACCAAAAGTAGTCATCAAAACTCTTTACTTGCCTTCAAGAAAAACCCTACCCTGTATCAGAAAAAAAAAAGAGTACATCTAATCAAGTCAAAAAGCTTTCTAGAGAACTAGTCCCTGCATTTAACAAAACACCAATTTCTGAACAGCTTAATTGAATTAACTAGAAAATTATTCACTTGGCAGGGTGTTGTGTGTGTGTGTGTGTGTATATGTGTGTGTGTGTGTGGTGGGGAGTGATAGTTGTTGATCACAGAGCAGACAGATTCAGGCACAATTGGCCACTGCTGTCAATTTAATTAGTAGTATAGATCCTGTCTCAAATAGTTCTTCATTCCAGTATTTGGTGTTAAAAGAAGTATCAATCATCTTAGGTCTCTTTGGTTGCAAGCATAAGTAACTTCTCTGCTTTCCAAAGATACCATGCCTTTCCCCCTCCCATCCACTTATTCCCTCACTCAGCACCTGTTATATGAAGGAACTGGGGATCCATGATGTAGAGAATTTCAAAAGGTATTTGAGACCCCTTAGATGGACTTGAAGGAGACCTCCTTTCTACACCTCCAAAGGGAGTTCCTTTATGGATAATTTCAGGTTTTATTTTGAAAATGTGTGACTAACAACTGATTAAAATGTTAATGTCAGAATCCTGGGATTTAAAAAGCAATCATTTCAACCTCTGGTTTATGGCATTTAAAATTATGCTTTCTAAAATGCTGTGACTTGTTTTTTTCTGGATTGCCTTTTCATGAAGTAGATAGTAGAATTTGGAACTTCTCACTGGGGTCTAACCACAATGCAGGCTGGCCCCAGGGGACACTGAGCTTTTGGGAATCATGTTAGCTGATTGTAAAAAGGTTCTGGACCCACTATTTAGTCCCCCAATTCCCAACTCTTACCTGACTTTTATTCACTATAGCATCTTAATTCTGGGTCTTAGAGATTGAGGTGACATCAGGAAACCTCTTATAAATAAGGAATCTATAGACTGAGCTGGGGATGAAGCTCAGTGGTCGAGCACTTGCCCAGCATGAGCAAGGCTTTGGGTTCATCCCCAGCAACCCTTCAAGTGTGGGGGGTGTGGAGGGGTCTGAGGGACAATACTGAGAGGGGTTCTTGGGGTAGGGGTGGGGAGAAGGAAATTGGAAAGGGGAGGAGCCAGATGATCCAGAAGGGGCACCTAAGCCAGACTGCTCAGTACCCACCACTGATCCTTCAGTATCAGATCCTTCCATCCAGAGATGATTAGAGAGGAGTACAGAAGGTTTTCTCTCTCCTTTTTTTTTCCACTAGGGCAGGGATTCCCTTCCTGATTCTGGTGAGGCTCTGAGGATTGCTAGCACCCCTTGAATGAAGACCCTCTGAAGACCTGCTACTTATTTTATAACCCTCACACCGATGAGCATCACCTCCAGGAATGCGCTGTCTTCCTGGGTAAAGAGCCGAGCTAGTTTGTCACCAGGGCCAGCATCTGGACTGCTAGCAGATTATCTCACAGTGGAACCAGACTGATGAGTGGGACTCAAAGACACAGGCTCTGTTCTTTGTGATAGTAAATACACAGTTGATTAGCTATAGAGTTAGAGCTCACCAGTCTCTCAGAAGACCCAACCATAACATTTTCATCCTTAGATGCTCTCTCAAGGACACTACCATATTTTCTTATGTACCTAAAACATAATTCCATGAATGCTCTCTAGGAAGGAGCCCGATCAGAGTTTGCTTTATGATTCTAGTCTTTAGCATCTATATTCTCAAATTAAATGGTTTTCAGATAAAATGTGCTTCTTTATTTGTACATAGTAATTGATGAGCGTAATTTGTTTCAAAATAGAAGTTATGACCGATAGGACGATCTATGTGTTTAAAACACACCTATAAATGTCATAATTAATGTCATAATGCCATATGGGAGACTATACTATATTTGAGACTATGTATGTAGCCTTACCTGTATACATACAATTCTTATAAATGTTTAAAGTTTGAGTATTACTGCATGAAAGTGATTTTTATAGTAATATCAGTTCCTTTTGCAGAGTACTAGAGTTTGGATCTGGAATGTCCCCCAAAGACTTATGTGTTACAGGCTTGGTCCTCAAGTTGGTGCTATTGGAAGGTAATAGAACCTTTAAGAGAAGGGGTTTAAGTGGGAGATAAGTAATTGGGAGCATGGCCTCAATGGGGAGTGTGGAGCCTCTCTTGCTTCCTTTCTCTCTCTTTGCTTCCTGGCCACCATGAAGGGAACAGTTTTGCTCTATCCATGCTACCCACCATAATGTGATATATTGCTACAGGCCCAAAAGCAGTGGGTCAACCAATCATGGACTGGAAACTCTGAAACTGTGAATCAAAATAAAGCCTTTATCTTTTTAAAGTTATTGTCTCTGGTATTTTGTTACAGTAACAAAAAGCTGACTAACAAACAGAGGGTGCTCTGGTTCTCTATTGCTGCATAACAAACCCACATATTTATGGTATAAAACACCAACATTTATCATTATTCTTATTGTTTGTCATGGATTTGGAGGATTGATGGATCTTAAGTAGCCTGCTCTCACTCAGGGTCTATAGTCAGAGTAGAATAGCTAAAGCTGGAGTTATCTTAAAGGCTTCCCCACTAACATGCCTGGCAGTTGATGCTGATTCTAGCTGGTGTATTATTCATCTTTTATTCTAATGTTTTGACAACTGGGCCTTCCTGATACTAGGGTGACTACCTCTCCCAAGACTAGCTAATTCCTCCACATAGTAAATTACTTCCATGTGCAAACCGACCAATCTAGGATCCTTACTCCAACCACCACCTTTATTATGTTCTCCCAGTGCTCTAAAGACTGGACCACTGCCTATGTGCTTTAATCACCACAGGGTTAGGAACCAGACAACTAGAACATTCCATATGTCCTAGAGCCCACTGAAATTAAACAAGCCACTCTTAGACCTGCTTTCTCTGCCTCCCCTTTTCCTTCTAGAGGAAACCATCATCAAAATTCTTCTCTCTGCTTCCTGACCAACTCTGATGCTTCGGTCCTGTGGCCTCTGTGGCATAGTGTGCCTTCTGTTTTCCGAGATCTTTAAATAGAAAAACATCTTCCTTTGCAAATCTTTTCTGTGTCTGTGTGTCTTATTGTACCTCATTAAAGCACATCCCAAGTTCTTTCAAAAGCATCTGGGACCTTAGCTGCTGGCAACTTCACTGACACGTGGCATCTCCATGGTACTTGGGCTTCCTTACAATATGGCTGCTGGGTTCCTAAGGAGAAGAGAGAGAGCTCACACACTAGGTAGAAGTGGTATTGCCCTTTTAACTGAGCCTCAGAAGTCAGTCACATTCTCTTTGGTAGAAGCTAGTCAGTAATATGGCTGGCCTATATTCAAGGGAAAGGGAATTAGACTCCACCTCTCAATGGGAAGAATGCCAAAGAATTTGTAGCCATGTTTTAAAATCACCACAGATGAATTTTATTCATGATCTATTCTTGGGTCTTTAAATAACTAAATAGCTAGTTTAAGAAAAAAACATTTTGCTCAATTCAGGTATTTCCAAATGTAGAGGTCAGGTTCAATTTTCCAAGTGCTATTATTGTCATTTACCTTTAAGTATTTCATGGTGACAATGTATGTATTCAAAAAACTGTAACTTCTTTGATATTTTACAACTCCTGACATTGTGATCTTTAATGCCTTAAATCATGATAAAGTATTTAAAATATTTTGAAATTATTTTAAGTTCAAATTTGGAGTGAAATTTGAAATTTTTATTTTTGTCTTTCTGTCAATAATTTTCTTAATATATACAAATTTAGAGAACAGTATTCACTCAAATAACTGAACTGTGGGACAAAAATAAAAATAAAACATTTAAAAATCAATAAATTAAAATATAAAAATTAGCCTGTGTGGAATGTGGACAATTGTCATTGGGATTTAGCTGTAGTATTATCTTCACTGACAAGAATTTATGTTTTCCTGTGCTCGCTTCAGCAGCACATATACTAAAATTGGAACGATACAGAGAAGATTAGCTTGGCCCCTGCGCAAGGATGACACGCAAATTTGTGAAGCGTTCCATATTTTTCCGAATGTTTTCTTTGATATAAGGAGGCTGATTCATAGTGAGATAGGAAGAGGGAGCATGGGAGGAATAGAGGAATTCTAGATAGGGCAGAAGGGTTGGAGGGGAAGGGGAGGGGCATGGAGTTAGAAATGATGGTGGAACATGATCATCGTTATGTATGAAGACACAAATTGGTGGGAATATACTTTGTATACAAGCAGAGATATGAAAAATTGTGCCCTATATGTTAATAAGAATTGTAATGCATTCTGCTGTCATATATAAATAAAAAAAAGAATTTATGTTTTCCTAATCTAATTTTTGCTTTCATTTTCATTAATTGATTTCAAGAGATAGAATAAAAAATGTAAAGGTAAATCAATAAAACCAAAGCAAGAAGAAAGATGTAATTTAGTAAAGTTCCAAGGGGAGACAGAAAATGCCCTTCAAGGAAACATGCATGAGAAGAGTCCAAAAAACCCTTTTCCCACTTTTAGATGGGCCTCATGCTTTAGACAACAAAAAGGTAGGGCCTATGGTAACAATTTGGACTCAATAAAACAGAATGATTTTTAAATGTGCAGGGTCTGATGGTTTTGCCCCTTAAGGAATTTTTTTGAATCATTGTGGAGATAATGGCTCTCCATTTTGCACGTTAATGAAATGAAAAATTGCAGAAGAAATAAACACCATGTTTGATAACAGGAAAGAAAATGAAAGAAGGAAGTCTCCAAAAAGCTCAGCTCCCTATCTCCCTCCTTCTCTTTCTCTCTCTCCCTTTGGTGCCAGGGATTGAAACCAGGGGTGCATAACCACTGAGCCACATCCACAGTAAGTCAAAGTCTTGTTAAGTTGCTTAGAGCCTTACCAGGCTGCTGAGGCTGGCTTTGAACTTGCAATCCTCCTGCCTCAGCCTCCTGAGCAGCTGGGATTACAGGCATGTGCCACCACGTTTGCCCACCTCCTTAAAGGCTAAAGGAGCTCATCAAGCAGTATCAGGGGCAACCTCACCCATGTTTCTATGATGGCCTGCCAGAAGAACACATCCATCTTTTCTTCATTTGGTGAAATGATGTGTTACTTTTAACTTTTAACTTTCTCTATCAGAAACTCTTCATTTTCATTTGTGAAATGAAATCTTTCTGTTTCTTCTGATTTCCCTTAAGTCATGAATACCAACCTTAATCTAGAGAGTAATGATTTCCTCAAAGTTTATACTTGCTGAATTCTCTTTGTCCAGGCATAAAAGCATTACACTCTTTAAACTGTAGGGCTTCTTGCTGGTTATTATCTTTAACCCATGGACACTATGACCCCCAAATCTTGCTCTGTTCTAATTCAAAATAACAATAACTACTTCTACATCTTTTCTTGTATTTATACATGGAGCTTTGTCCCGATTTTTAAAATACAATAAATTACAGTGTAAGTTAGAATAAACAACAATACATTCTACTTTTCATTAGAGATTTTAGTGTCTCCTCTTTCTTATTAATTAAAGCTTCTAATGGGCAAGGACTATTTATAACTTATTATTATGTATTTTACAGTGTTCAGTTACAAGCCTTACACAAACCTTTATAAGCAGTACATAATATTGTATCTATTTGTCTACTATGTAGCCATCATACCTTAGTGTAAGATTTATGTATATGCTCTGATTTCTTGAGCCAGATTGTGTGACTTTGCAAACTCAAGAACTGTTATTTAGAATGTATACAGAAAATGTTTTTGAATGAGATGTTGGTTGAATAATGTTTTGGTGGATGGATGGATAGAGGGATGGGTAGGTGGGACTGATGGGTGGGTATGTGGGTGGATGAATGGATAGATAAATGCATGGATGAGTGGATGAATGAATGGATGAGTGGATGAATAGATGGATGGAACATCAACTCATAATACTAACCAAAATTTTTTCAGAATAAGTTTGAATGTATGCAGGTCTACTTTTCCTATTTCCCCTTTAGGCACTCTTAAATCTGTTTAAATAGCTATCCTAAATTAACTTTTAAGTTATGAACATTTTCAGAAGTGTTTTCATTTTCAAATAACAAAGGAGGGTGGACAGAGAGGATATGGTGAAGTGACTAAGGACCCAGGCACACCCGATGTTACTGAGCTCCACAAGACACATGGCCACAGTGGTGGTGCTCATGTTAGATGCTGCAAGTCTATGAACACCAAAATATCCACAGAAATACATTGCTTCTGTATTCGTTGTTTTCCCAAATAACAGCAGCAGAATGCTTTCAGAAGAGGTCGTGAGCCACTTGGAGGAGGAAATAGATCTGAAATGCCTGAGGAGGTGGATGAGAAAAGCAAGAGAGAGCTGATATACCTCAGGAGGAGAGGGCTGGAGAGGTCAGAGGTGAGAGCCCAGCATCCTGCCACCTCCTTGGCCACACTGTGGTACTTTGCTAAGCCTTAGTTTCCTCATTAGAAACATGAGGTGTTGAACTGCTTTGTTTTCGAAGTTCCTCCCAGCTCCAAAATGTCTTGCTTCTATGTAAGCCAAAATAAACAGAAATGGTATCACTTTCTGCATATGCTCTTGTAAGTACCCTAGTGAGAAAGCAGGAAGCCTGTGTTCGCAACTTATTGCCTTAGAGATATCAGTTCACAAGCCATTTGTTAATCTCAGGGACATTATTTGAATTCCTTATGAAAGTGTGGCTTAGTTGAGTATGGGCCACGGTGTGTTTCTGTTGGAGGGGAAGGGAGACAGGTAGGTCTTTAACATTTGGACTATAACTCCTGACTACATGATTGTACCACTTTTAACACTATTCCACTCACAAACTGAGTCACTTGGCAATTTTCCAATTTCTGCAAGATTTTAAATGCAAACATTTCCAAAACATGGACTCTCCTAATTTTTATTGAAAAGAAAAGAAAAAAAATGGGATCTGGGGGTTTAACTCCATGGAAGAGAGTGCACTAAGCATGCCCCAGGCCCTGGGTTTAACATCCAACATGAAAGGAAGGAAGGAAGGAAGGAAGGAAGGAAGGAAGGAAGGAAGGAAGGAAGGAAGGAAGATCGATCTTCACATTCCTCTGTTCCCCTCACCTATTCTTGCTTAATCCCAGTGCAGCAATATGCATGCACTTCATTGTGGTTGTCTTCCTTGTTTTTGAACTGTCTTAAAACACCAGTAAAAGAAAAGTGATCAACAGATTCAGAGGGAGATGTGGTTAACACCAAAGTTGCTTTTTCAGGGGAGCACTTACAAGTCTAAAATAGGAATTGTAAGTGCCATTTGCCTGGAAAAGAGACTAGCAGGGAGACAGATGTTTCTCTCATTATTTTTGTTCAGAGAAACCAGTGCTGCTCTGATATGTCACCATCCAAGAGGGCCACCAGCGCAGAGCAGGACAGCTGTGTGTTGCCTATCCTTGTGACTTTTACCAGAGTCCAGAGAAGGAAAACATAGCTTGCATTCCTCACCCCCCCCCCAAGTTTAAGGCTTTTAGAATAAAGATATTGAACCATCATTTGTTTCTAATGTCATTAGACAGCGCTCATTGTCCTGTCTTCCAGTTAGCATCTTACCCTATGGTTCTTGGTTAATAGAAACTTTTTTTAGGAAACTCAAAACTAAGCAGGGTAAAAGGGCATAGTCAAGATCAGGTGTACTTATCTTCTCTTTTAATCTATCTTGAGACAAATGTGTCATGATTTTTTGTATCTCAAAGGTCCAAAAACAAGGTCATACTGGGGTTTTGCAGCACATTAACACCTTCAGACCTAGGTAATGACTTTCAATTTTCTTATTTACTTGGGAATCTTTCTCCAGGTTTAGTCAAGCCCACCCTTAACAAGAGACCTAAGCTACCAGCAGTCCGGGAAATGCTGCATTCTTGTGTGTCTAGGGCCGGATTTCCTGCAACAGGTCAAAAAAACATACTTTCCCATTGTCTTTGTTTAAACTGCCAAAAGTCCTTGTGTCCAACTGGAGACCCTGTTAGTCACTGCCATGGCAACTGAGGAAGACCGGCAGCTCATTCTTCAGCACTGTATGCAAAGTCTTGATGGTCACCTTTACAACAAAAGCAAATGAGAAGACAAGGTGTTTCCGAACCTGCTTAGGGACTACCATGCTCTACACCTCTCCCATCACCTAGTTGATGAAACAGGAAAGTGCCCCTGGAGCCAAACAAAAGCAACACAATAATGAGTTGATGCACAGAGGTGCAGTTTGGCTTACTAGTGCTCTTACTGAATAGCATTCTTATAATCCGTCTCCTCATGAATTATAGGAAAGAGCATCAATATATAGAAAAAGCAGAAGAGAAGGTCAGAAGTAACCCCATGGATCTTGAAGTCAGAGTCTCAATGTCTTTCCTTTAAGAGATAAAACTCCAAAGGGATGAGCAGTGGAGAGCCAGCAGATGGAATAATGATCTAGAATGTGGGACACCAGTCACAGGTCTAGTTCAGGGTCTAATGTTCAGTTGGCAAAAATTAAAATAACAATAGAAGCAGCAAGAAGAAAATCTTGGATGTGACTCTCAGGCCCAACAGATCTGAAGCTCTGCCCACCACAACCTGGAACTTCTTGCTTCCTGTACTGCAAGCATCTGTCATCTGGGTCTCCCTTCTTATTCTGCCACTGTCTTCCTACTCCCTCAATGCCCTTTAAGCAGCTTGCACTGCTGTGACTTAGCAGGATTTGTTTGTGGCTATTTGGTGATGGACATCCACAGTGAGTACCCAGGGCCACTGCTAGGTCAGTGTTTCCCAGAATGGCTCCATTAGGAAGTATCATTTTAAGGTCTTCTTTCCTTATGTCTCAGAATAACCCATTTGCTATGGTCCTGAGTGCACAGTAGAGGTCAATGCCTTCCAGAGGACTGGGGATTGAGAAAGCTTATAACAAGGCTGAAAATGAAAGTAAGTGATATAGAAGAATATTCTCAGTAGAGTGACATGTCACTTGCTTGGCTTTTAGCAAGAGTTAATAGTGGTAATCTGTCAAACAAACAAACAAAAAAAGAAAATGGAATAGGTCGTAGGTAACAAGAATCTTTCAATAGTGCTATGGCAGCTGAGTATTTCTTATGTTGGAGAGGAAGATAAACCACCTGCCACATGATCACTAATGGGATCCTGTGACACTCTTCTCTTGCCAATCAATAAAGTCACCAGAAGGAAGCTATGAGGCTAAGAATAATTTTCAGATAGACCCAAGAGGTCAGCAGTAAGTTAATTCCAGTCTGGAGAACCTCCATTAATATTATTAGGATGGGGAAAAAAACATTTTATTCTCATGCACAGAAATGCTGATTCAATCAGGCAGTGACAAGTTGACCTAGAAAAAGTTTACACACAGAGTGGTATCTAGAAGTGATGACTAGAATAGAAACTAGATCCCCATTTTCAGACAGGTTCCTGGTAAAGTCTCAAGTCTAAATCTCCATAGACTTAGATGAATTGAGTAAGCACCCAGTTTAATGAATTTTATCTAAGACACTCTTAGAAATTCTGCCTTTTTCTATTAGGAAGGAACTTACATGCTTATCACTAAAAACACAGAATTTATAAAACAGCAAACCAGGCGGTACATTATAAATACCTTTAGAGATAAGAATAATATGATTCCATTTATATAAAGTATGACATAATTAAAACCCATTTATGTTTTTGGAAGTCAGGATAGAAACCACCCTTATTTGGGGGAGAGGGTTGGAAATTCTAAGAGACCTCTGGGGTGCTAGTAGCATTCTGCCTTTTCTGATCTGGGTGCTGGTTACACATGTATTTTTAGTCATTGTAACATGAACATGAAGCATACTTTTTTGTATGTGTATTATAATTCAACAATATTTTGTTTTAGGAGATCCAGAACTTAGTACAGAAGTTTGGAAGAGTCCCACTCCAGGGTGTGGACTATTTATGAAGAGAATGAGATTGAAGCTGGGCTTAGATTCATGGAGAGGATTTAAATCAATGGTGCCCACTCATTCCTGGAGCTCAGAACAATTCTTTGCACATAGCAGGCTCTTCAAAAACAGTTGTCAAATGAGTGAATAAATTAATGAGTTAAATATGCACATTTTCCAAATAGAGTATCCAATAACACAGATCAGACAACCGGATAATGTTTTCAACATGTCATATTCTAAATCTACCTTTCAGTAACCACATTATAGTAAGTCGACTTAGTGCTGGGATGCAATTTATATTTATAGAATTTAGGAAGTCCCATGCTGTGCTATTGCACATGTGTGCATGTCTATCCCATCACCTCTCACTTTGGATCTACTTTTAGATGATGAGTTCCATGCAGGATGTGAACTAGGTAGTCACCCAACAAGTTCTTCAAGCTGTTGTAAACTTCAGTGTAGTCAAGAACTTCCTAGAGTGTGTATTACTCAAGGGCAGGGACCCTGTTTTCTCCATATTTAATTACTAGATCCCAACTCAGAGGTTGGCACACAACTGATGGTTAGTGGATTTGATTTCTGCTGAATGAATAAGTGAATCCCAGATGATCATCCTGGATGATTTATCATGGAGATCTTGCTCTACTGACTTTGTGGACTTGATATATATAGGAAAATTCTAACATTTTTTTTTAAATTTGAAGGTAGAAAATGAAGGACAGATATCAAATGAGTCTGAGCATCAGAAGATATCTGCCCTTAATGTAGTCATCACAGGTCCAGACCTGGTCTTTATTTTTGTAGATTAAAAAAAGGATTATTTTATATTAGTTCATGCAGGAGTGACAGCCTCTAGTAAGAAATTTATAATAATCAAGCACACACACATGTAGGTACCTTGCAAATAATTTTTAGCAAGAATTACATAGGTACATATAATAAGATTTAAAATGTGAACATTGCATTATTTCCTCAGTATTTTTCATTCCTAGTCAAAAGTTTTCTGGAGGAATTAAATGAACATGAGAGGATTGATTGATGAATGTAGTCAGAGTAAAGGGAGCTGGATGGTCTTGAATATGTACTTTGATTTTATTGAACCCACTATATAATCAGACACATGTTGGAGTCTAGATACTTCCCAATGTCATGTCACTGAACTTTGCTTAATCTTCAAGGTAATTTTATAAAATTCATATTAATGTTCTCCTGTTACAGATGAGTTAATCAAAATTCAGAGACATTCATTGATATTCCTAGCATCATAAAGGTAAAAGCATCCAGTGGTTCCAGAATAAATGGATAAACTAATGTATCGAAACCTATTTCCCAGCAAGTAAGTAGCAAAGGTAGAATCTGAACCCAGGTCCTCTGATTCCAAGTTCATCACCCTTGAGTTCTGATGGCCTAAGGGGCTTATGGATAACATAATATTTTACTTGCTGACTAGATAAGAATATTTCTATCAAAGGACTCTTCTGCAGCAAGTGGTAGAGATATATAAACAAAGTTATTTTTCTCATGCTTGCATTCATTTATTTCTTTAACAAAATTTTAATAAGCACACATTATGAGGCTGGCACTGTCTGTTAATTGCACTGAGATTTAGATAGGAAGTGTAAGGTATAGTGAGTAATTTCTAACTCACAAGGCTGTTATAAGAAACCACTAATCTGGTAGACAGAGAGATTAAAGTCCACAGGAGTTCAGTCTAGTGGACAAGAGACAAGAAATCAAGACAGCAAGATCTTTTAATAAATTAATGAATGAGTCTTGGGAGAGTATTATTTGTCTTTGATTCACCTCTCTGTTATTTTGATAACCATTTTCATTTTTAAATAGTGTTAGTATCAACTATGTTTTATGGTATCACTTTGATTCAAAGAAGTATAGGGTGGCAGTACTACTCTACAGAGTCAGGCAAAGCAAACACAATCATCATCGTGATATGGCACTGAGATTGATTTCCCACAGATAATAACAAAAGGAAATAAACCTGGCAACTCTGCCTTTTTACATCGGCCAATGTTCAATTGGAGGAAATATCATGGGGAAAAATTATACATTCCCTGTGCCATTGTTTCTACTCTCACTATTGAGCATCATGGGATACAAAAGCCACAGTGTTCTTGTATGCCCAGATCCTCCCAATAAAAACATAAAACCAACAAAACAGTCCACCTTCTCAACAAATCAAGCAAGGTAAGACTTTTTCATTGTAACCTTATAAAAATGCAATCTTGCTTCTACACAAAAACTTTGTTCTTATACATCTCTCAGAGCTGCTTATAATATTCCTAAGGGAAAGAATCCATACAAATTCACATTTAATTGTGAAATTGTATCCTGGGAAATAGTCAAAACACTTGTAATTTGGGTCAGAGAAGAAATACTAAAATAGTGTCTATCAAATAAAGTCATCCACTCCAAACTCACAATTTTTTTTTCAATCATTTGATGAAGGTCATAGAAGAATTGGCTAATGAGCTATTTCCCTTAAAGATTGCCTTGGATTTATCTATTAGATTCATGCTGGTACTATTAGAAAATTCCCATTTTATTAGTGTCTTTCAGAAATCTCAAAGTCCATTGACATCTCCAAAATTGTAAAAGTGTTTCTTTGTCAATCAAAAGTCTGACTTGAAAACAAAATTTTAATACTTGTTGAATTATGAAGCACATACCATGCTTGGCTTCAGAGTACCAGGTTTTGTTTCTTTGGTAAACAAAGAAGCACAGCATACCATCATGTCTCATTGGTTTTGACACTGGAATGTGCTCGTCTTGAAGACTTAACCAATGATTTTGAAATCATGTCAACTTCTGCTTAACATTGGTCATTTTCACCAACATCAGAACCTTGAATTATCCATTTGCTATCTAAGAGACTTTTTTTCAAGGTCATTAAAGAATACGATGTTCTTTCTTCATCCATATAAGTTCAGTGACTTTCCAAATGACAAGTCTTAAGTATCTACTTAAACCTCAGGAAGAAGGTATTTTATTTTCACTTGCTTATTTGATTTGAGAAAAAATAAATACTCTCTTTCAGAGCATAGAATGTCAGTGAGCTTTTGCTGCTATACCAAAATACCCAAGAAAATCAACTTAAAATAAGAAAACTGCTTTCGGTCGGTGTCAGCACATTATTGTAGGGTTGGAGCACATAGCAGAGGAGGTTTCTCACCTATATGCATCTGGGAAACTAAATAGAAAAAGACAGGAAGAGACCAGGGTCCCACAACGCCCCTCAGGGGCACACCCCTAATGACCTAACTTCCTCCTACTAGGTCTCACTAGTTAAAGGCTCTACCACAGTATAATAATGCCCAATAATGCCAAAGGCTGGAGACCACGCCCTTAACACCATAGCCTTTAGGGGACATTCCAAACTATAGCAAAGAGATTAATTAAAGGCTTGACTTAGTTGGCAGATAATTTTTTTCATAGTAATGATATCAGTCTTTCCATTTCCCTGCCATCATGATCATGGGTGCTACCACTCCAGAAGAAGAAAAGGAGGGCAAACATTTATGTAAACAGTTCATTTCTGAAAGAAGTTTTTCTGTAGATTGAAGTCAAAAGGGCCAAACCTTAGCAATGTCTTTGAAGGAAAACAATCCCTTGTGGAGTAGTCAGCCTCCAAAATGGCCCTTCAGGGCCCGAATATTCATGCCCTTGTAGAGTTCCCAGGTAGTGGTGATCACTGTGACCCACAGGATAAAATAATGTCTTGCAGCTCTGAAGATAGGTCATGAAAGACATCCAGCTTTCATATTCATTTATACTGAGTCTTATTAGCTTCCATTTCTAAGTGTACTATTTTGTAAGGTTAGAGCCCCATTTAGGAGGTGCATCTTTTCTGAAGCTGACAGCTTCTAATATTGTACTTGGAATGGACTAGAAGGATAATCTATCTGCAAAAGGCTGGGGAGAAATAGGAGGCAGCTGCAGGTTCTGCTTAGGGACTCTACTCTGTCTAGTGACCCAGCAACATGGGAATTTCCTGTGTTTGCTTCAGGGTTGCCCAATTCTGCCTGACCCTCAGTTAGGGATAGAATCTGTTTTTAAAAAATCATAAAGATTTAAGACTTAGGGTCAGGATTTTGTAAGTCAGCTTTTTTGTGTAAAACAGAAACGAGTTTTAATCTTTCTCCTAGACTAAAAGGTACTTGGATATATTCAAGCTTCACGTTTTATTTTCCTTTATTAATTAACAGGGACATCTGCATTAACACAGAATCATTAATTTATGATCTTATGGGTCTTTTTCACCTCTAACTTCTCTGATGAAAGAGAATGAAACAAAAAGGCACCGTTTGATCAAGACTTCTCCCACAGATTTAAAAGCTGGTCCTTGAATAACATGAAAGGTATTGATTTTGCTGTTGTCTAGTTTGTTGTGAGGTAAACACTTTAACCAAAAATGGAGACATTAAGATTCGGATTTTTCTATTACTCTTGGCAAAAATCATTAACATGAAGGAATATTGTCATTCACTTTAAGTTCTAACAAAAAACAAATGCCATTAATGACCCACCAAGGTATATCTTATATTGAAACTAAAATCACAGCTTCCTCTAAAAGGTTCTCAGAAAATATAATTGAGATGTGTTACACTTACTCAGGCCACATCCTCATCCTGCCATATATATTTTCTTCTCTGGCTTGGTTTGAGTCTTGGTGAATTTCCTTGATAATAACATGTACTGGAGGTAGAGCCATTAATTCCAAACAGAATCCTCAGAAATAAAAAGTAACACATCACAAGTTTCCTCTTGCTGCTTGAACAAACTACCACAAACGTAGTGGTGACATTATTATCTTACTATGCTGAAGAGCTAAAGTCTGCTGCAGCTTGGGCTGAAATCATGGTGTCCTCAGGGCTCTGTCCCTTTATGGAGGCTTTAGTGAAAAGTCCATTTCCTGGCTTTTTCCACTTTCTAGAAATTTCCAACATTTCTTGGCTCATGACCTCCTTTTCTATTTGTCTTTGGATAGACCATTATTCTGCCTATTATGATAACCATTAGGCTGTTTAATAATAATGTTTTTAGAGCTGGGGATGTGGCTCAGTGATAGAACAGTTAGCATGAGTGAAGCCCTGGGTTTGATCCCCTGCACCACAAATAATAATAATAATAATAACAATAATAAAATTATTTAGGAAGCAGTATATTCTTTCTTCTGAAAAATAATATTTATCAATTATAAGAAGCAAATGAATTCCCCCAAACAGTACCCACTAAAATATAGACATGGCAATAAGCAGCAGGGTATCTGCTTCCTTTACAGTGAACTTCCCAATGATCTGACCATAAAAATAAGAACAGAGAATGCATAGCCAATTAAACAGCTGTATCTGAGAAAGACCATGCATTTCCCAATTGTTACTGCTATTTTTAAGATTCCATGGAGGTATCAAGCATTAGTCCTAGAGGAGTTGGTTATGTTTAGAAATTTTTATTTTTAAGTATAGTTTAACCATAGGGAAGAAATATATGTCTTAAATTTGTTACACATGAAAGAAATAGGGAGGACAGCCAAGATTTCTTTCCATTTGACACTATTCTAGTCTCTCTTCCCAAAAGGCAGGCACATCATGAATCCACATTCTGGATTATGTTAACCATTTTCTTCCCAATAGTCATTATTTATGGACTTGAGTCAACAATACATTACCTAATCATGCCCTTTTCCTTCTAATACTTACAATGTGTTCCCTTATTCAAATTCATGTTTTCTTAATTGCATGATATATAATTGGTATTTGATGAAATTAGGATGGTTGCAAACTCTGATTGTACAGTATGTGCTCTTAATACCTAGGTAGTAACTTAATACCTGTATGAAATTCACCCCATTTTGATTAATTTAGGAAAACCAGATGAAAATTAAATGGCCACAATTACAAAGGGCACATGCTTAGCTAACCAAAAGTTTCTGTCAAATACACATTCCAAATGTGAATTTAGTATACCTGAAAACGCTACCTGGAATTTCAAACATGATATAAGATGAAACAGTGTCCATTTAGGTTTCTTAGATAGGAACCAGGCCTGGGGTGAGTAAAGGAAGATTTATTTCTTTGCTGGGCAAATGGCACAGATTTCCTTTTGATGGTCAACACAGAAGGAGCCCCGGTGTCCACAAACGCCACCCTTGATCATAAACATACTTAAAGTTATAATAAGAATAAATGTAAGACATGTGCGGCCCACATTTTTTTTTTATTATTATTAAGGCCTCTTGGACAAATGAGAAGGAAAGACAGAATATTTTTCAAATCCTACAGGTGGTTTCAGTTACTTGATATGTTTGTCTAAATGTTCAAATGTTACCTACCCAGTATAGAGAGTAAATAATCTTTTATAAAGTTTTTTTAATCAGCTTCTGAATGTTGACTGCACCTTCTTTAGCATAAATCCCCTTTTCTTCATGCAAAACCTGAAATATGCAGTGTTCCTGTCTCACCCTTTGCCATCCAGTCTCAAGAAGCTGGATCTGACAGGCAGAACATTAAAAAAAAAAAAAAGAAAGAAAGAAAAAGGGCAGGGCCCACCACCAGCTGTTGCTAATAAAACAACCACAGCCCCCACATTGGTAGCTTCTTTCTCTAACTTCATATCCCTGTGGTGTTGGCAGTAATTGGGAGGGGGTTAAAGGGGCATCTCTCTCTCTCCAGGGAGACAATAAGAATATTAATATTAATGCAATATTTGCTCCTTCAGATGGGAATGGATAAGATGAAATGATTTAAAGAAGGCCTGATCAATCATTGAGTTTTTTGGCAAGAAAATGATGCCTTTGCATCTGAGGAAGAACATCTGGGTAGAATCCCAGTGGTTAAAAGAATGGGGTGGTTGGCAACCCAAAACTCACTTCCTCGATAGAGTTAGAATTTTCCTCCTCTGGGGCTTCTGGCCCTGCTGCAGGCAAAAGCAAGACTTTGAAATGCTTTACTCAAAAATATGCACGTACATTTCAGCACTCCCCTGACCTTGCTGCTCTCTGATTTATTAGCAGAGTCCAGGCAGGCATCTGGGGTAGCTGGTCAACTTGTCTGATTCTGAGGACAGGGTGGCTGCTGAGAACCTTTTTGACTCTGTGACCCCACGTCTGGCCCACAAAGCTCTTTCTGCTCCCGGGAAGGCTTGAGAAGTGTCTGCGACCAAGAGCTCTTTGGAATGATCTGGATAGTGAGCCAAACCTTTCAAAGTCTGGGAGAGTCAAGAGGTTGCTGTGTGCTTATGACCAGGGCACCAGTGAGTCTGCACAAAAGGACCTTGGACGTGGGCAGATAGGCATGGGTTTCTTAAGGCATTAAAGGCTTCAAGGTTTTGCTCCTGAAAGCACAAGCAAAGCCTTGTGTAGGAGACAAAGATGTGTGGCCTCAGGGAGGGGGTGGGGACACTCTGATCCTTTGACTGTTCTTGCTCTGAATAGTGACGGACCCAGCATGGAGACATTTGTGACCTGCATCCCTCTTGCCAGATGCCAGAAGGCCATTAGTAAACCAGAGAAGCGACCTTTTCAGTGACATTCCCGCCACCCGTTCACTCCCCCAAGGAGGCTTTGGGAGTTAGAGCTGGGGATACAGGGCGTGGGGGCGGGGCTCATCAAGGCAAAGTCAGAGCATGAAACAAATTTGGAAGATTACAGGAAAGCAGAGGCACCCAAATCCAAGGCAAAATAAGGAGGTAGGCCTTCCAACAGGGTCTTCCAAACTAATAGTCGTTTTCAAGATCATAGTAAAAATCCTATGAGACTTATCTCACTTTTCTGAAGAGCATTCACTTGCACAGAACTTATTCTCCCAGTCTTCATATTCATGGGTAATACCTTAATTGTCCAACCCCGCTGAGACCTTCCTTTATTACCTTTAATATCATGAGGTTCATCCTAGATCTACTCCATCAGAGTACCAGTTACCATTGTTCTTAGCCTCCTTTCCCCTGTGCCTTATTCCCTATCTTTTCAGTACGGTATTCTTTCATGTTTTATTCTTGTAAACTATTTAAAACATCACTAGCATCCTCAAGAAGGACTTACAAGTGCATATTTGCACATGATGTGATGTCCCTTGTTATTTAAGGATAATTTTGTGTTTCCCATTAGAATGTAAGCTCCCTAATGTCATCGAGTCCCCAGTACCTAGAAATATACCTAGCATATAACAGGTGCTTAATAAATATTTCATGACTCAATGAACACACATAAATCTATTTTCCACCCTCTAAGAGCCTAAGAAGGTACTATATAGATGACCGAAAGCAGAAGGCTGGCAGTGTCTAATTAGACGGTAAAACACTAGCCAAATTTCATTTCAGAAGCTGATGATTGATTCAATTACTATTGTTGTTCCATTTCTGGACCATGAGCAGGTGAGATGCTTCAAAGCCTTCGCGGGAACATGCATCCATACACGTGGTTTCTAAAGAAACACTATTCTACTCTTCAGTACATTATGTTATTGCTATGGAAACAGCGATATTTTAAAGAAGAACACTGGAACTTTCCAAATACAGTATTTATTCTTCTTGTGCTAGCAAAATAATGTGTTTCGCCTAAGAACTTGTTAGGTGGCCTGCAGCTAAATATAAAGAGACAGATTCTCATCATGTGTAAGTCTATGGGAAAATTTGGACCACCAGCTTTTCAAGATATATTTTAAAATAAACTCAGCACAAAGCTCTAGACATAATTGGGGACTTCAATGAAACACTTAATATGGGTGGTTTGTTTTTTGAGTTAGAAAAACTATATTTGAACCCCAGAAACACCCTTTGTGGGTTACAAACTGGCATTGCCTTTGGATCTTCAAAGGATCAATATTCTTTTTACTTTTGTCTTGACTTCATCGATGTTATAGCTCAGATGGCCCTAGTTTTCATAGACTGATGTCTTGTTTTATTTTTATTTTATTTTATTTTTGTACCAGGAATTGAACCCAGAGGCACTTTACCACTGAGCCACTTCCCAGCCTTAAAAAAAAAAATTTTTTTTTTTTTTGAGATATTGTCTCAGTTGCTTACGACATCACTAAGTTGCTGAGGCTGGCTTTGAACTTGTGATCCTCCTGCCTCAGCCTCCTGAGCTGCTAGGATTACAGGTGTGCACCACTGCACCTGGCCAATGTCTCATTTTAATGAACAAGTTAAGATCCCATATTTAGGCTCTGATAGCATCAGAGAAACAAAATAGGATATGGTGATTGTTGTCCATGGGGCCACACAACTCTCGTTCCCATACACAGAATTTCAGTATCAGTTGATAATATCCACTGGTATCCTTACTGATTTAGTTGCAAAGCAAACCTAAATAGAGACATGCTATAGTTTGGATCTAAATGTCCCCCAAAAGACCCTCTGTCAAAGGCTTAGTTCCCCACTTGGAGTTATTGGGAGGGGATGAAAACTTCAAGAGGTAGGGCAGTGGAGGCATACCCTCAAAGGGGATTGTGGGACCCCAATCTCTCTCTCTCTCTCTCTCTCTCTCTCTCTCTCTCTCTCTCTCTCTCTTATTCCCAGTCATGGGTCACAGTTTGCTTTGCCACATGCTCAGGTATTTGTTACAGTAATGGAAAGTGGACTAACAAAACATTTAAAACCTCCTTGTGGATAAAATATTAGGAGTAATTTATTAAGATGTACAATCCCAGCATTACAGTGATCATAATTCCTTCCTTGTGTTGCTTGCAAAAATCGATAGGATTTTGTTGTGGTTTAATGTGGTGTCCCCCAAAAGCTCACATGTGAGACAATGCAAGAAGATTTGGAGGATAAATGATCGGGGCACATCCTTAATCTAATCAGTGAATTGATCCCTGAGGGATTAAAAGAATGATAACTGGAGGTAGGTGGGGTGTGGGTGGAGAAAGTGGTTCTTTGGGGTCATGGATATGGGGTATATATTTTGTATCTGGAGAGTGGAATCCCCCTCTGTCTTTCTCTCTCTGTCTCTCTCCCTCTCTGTCCTCTCTCTCTACTTTCTGATCATCATATGAGTTGCTTCCTTCTGCCACATTCTTTCACCATGATGTTCTGACACATCTTGAGCCCCAAGGACTGGAGCCGACTGTCTGTAGACTGAGACCTCTAAAACTGTGATAATAAATTTTTCCTCCTCTATGATTGTTCTGGTCACATCTTTTAATCACAGAGGTGAAAAAGCTGACTAAAACACATTTTAGCCTGGCACAGAGGTGCACACCTGTAATCCCAGCAGCTTGGGAGGCTGAGGCAGGAGGATCTGGAGTTCAAAGCCAACCTCAGCAACAGAGAGGCTCTAAGCAACTCCATGAGACCTTATCTTTAAATAAATTACAAAATACAGCTGGTGATTTGACTCAGTGGTTGAGTGCCCTGAGTTTAATCCCCAGAACACCCTACCACCCCAAACACACACATACACTCACACACACACAACTTTTAACATTAGTTTTCAATTTAACTATGTCACTCATCCATGTGCCTCTAGAAGCCGGAAAGACCTAGGTTTGCTTTCCACCTTTGTCACTTGAGGGCTATTTGCCTTTGAGTGTGTTACCACTTTCATCAGCCTCACTCAGTTTCCTACCTTACAGGATTGTCTTAAGGACTAAATGAGAATACATATAAAGAAAACAAACCTCAATAAACATAAATTTTTTTAAAAAATCACATTTTTCTTTATTTTTGTCAGCCTGTAAAAGTACAAAGCATTCAGAAGTTGGAAAAATTTTATAATCATGTTTTCATGAACATAACCCACTTTACCTAAACCTCTCTCCAGCTAATAATTTAGTTCAGATAAAAGATAAGCACTCAATTAACAAACATATTTGCTTACATAATTATAATTAACAATGATCTGTCAGCTTCTCTGAAAGAATTCCAAGGGCTTTACAAATAAAAAAATGCTTGCAATATATAAGGATATATTTAAATGGTATATTTCAATAAAAAGTAAACTACAAGTTGAATATCCCTTATCCAAAAGGGTTAGGACCAGAGATGTTTGGGATTTTGGAATTTTAAAAAAATGGAATATTTACCTATTATTAACAGGTATAACATAATGGGATAGCTTGAGGTCTAACCATGAAATTAATATGTTTCAGCGATACATTCTTCACATTGCCTGAAGTTAATTTTATACAATATTTAAAATAATTTTGTGCATGAAATAATGTTTTGGACTCACCTGAAACATTTTCAGATTTTTTTATTTAGGATTTCAGATTCGGGATGCTCAACCTGTGATAATTATAGATTAAGTGATTTGCACAAGATTTTACACTACTTTGGTAACATACCTGAGGAAATAAAAAACTTCTACATTCTTTCTGAATTCTTCATGAATGGTAAGTGGTATATATACCCACTCTCCTTTTCTGTGACTTTACCAGTCAACTCCAGTTGATCACAGCGCTGTTTCACATTGATCCCCAGAATTTTCAACACAGCCATCCAAGCAACCACCATCAAGCAGAAGGAGCTGGCTTGCTAGTTTAAATCTATTTGCCTTCCTTGTGTTAAACTATTTTATAACTTTTGACTGCTTTGGAGATACATTTATATAATGGAGCACTAAAATTTATTTACATACTTTGTTTCTATTTTAAAAATCCTTAAAATTTTACTTTTTTGACATCTTCAATTGGACCAGACATAATTAAACTCCCAATACATTAACCCTTAAAAAGAGATTTGCTAAAAATTCTCTTCGTTCAGAGGAAATTAGTTCTATCTGTATCGCCAAAACCTTGCTCAGCCCCCAAATTGGGCCCAATCCTTTTTACTCACTGAATTTTCTCATGATCCCTTGTTCTTCTGCCCTTCATTAAGCTTCCTCTCTCTGCCGGCTACCTTTAGTGTCTCTATCCCCTGGATCTTTGCACACTCTGATTTTTGAAGAAAATCACTGTCCTGTCTGGCTTCGTTGCAAATGTATGATTCCTGATTTCAGTTAGGTCCTCAGGGCTGCTCAGCAATTCCTCTCCTTAACCATAGTTGGCCCTTTTCCCCATCTATTTCATCAGAACTTCTAAATCTTCATCAGTCTTCTCAGTCTCCACCCCCTGGCTTTTTTGAAATAACAGATGCCAACCTGTCATAGAGAACAGAGATGCCATTAGGTAAGGACAGCCCCAGCTGCCCTGAGTTATGCCTGCACCTCTGCACACGCTTGTCCTTGGCTTGGCCTCATCTTCCTCCTTCATAATGCCCATCCTTCACCTTGGCTCCATGCCCTTCATCTGGCCCAGGATCCTATGCCATTGTTTTCTTACCCCTGCCCAAATACACCTTTAAAATCTTTTCGTAGATGAATTCCCTTGTACCTAGAAATGAGTGCAAGAGTGTATCTTGCAATAAACAAAACAAACAAACAATTAGCAAGAATCTAATTACAAAACAGTAAGAAACAGAAACAGAACTTGGGCCTTCCAAAGTGCCTGGAGTTTCACCTCAATTCTTGTACTTTATTCCACCTCTGTGTGCTTTCCCATTTGCTCCATCTGCCTGGGGTAAAATTCTGCCTTACTTCTGCATATCCAAATCCTGCCTGCTCTTTAAGACCCAAATCAAATGTATTTTCCTTCTGATATTCCCAAATACAAATACATCTGCTTCCTTGGACTTTCATATCTACCGGTGCCTCTCTTACTGACCTTATATCTTTCTTCCTCTTCCCTGTATCATAATTATGTGTACATCTGAAGTTAAATAGGGTCAAAGACATTGTTGAATTTATTTTGATATCATCAAAAGTGTCCAACACATGATTGTATCTAGAAAGTATTTACTTAGTCATGGCTATGTTAGAGAAGTGATGAATCTGAGGCACAAATGTCCTAAATCACAAGGCTTTAAGTGGCAACTTTTCCACTAATTTTAGTGTTGTTTCATCTCCTTACACACAGCGCAATGTTCTTAAGCTTTTTGCTTTGATAAGACCACAGTTATACCATTTTTGTGGTCTGTAAGAATTTTCTGAGAATGTCTGCTTATGAAGGCATTTCAAACATGCTTATTTCACATTGCACATAGTAGAAGTTAAATCAATGTTAAATGAATGAATAAGTGAACAGAGTGTGAATGCTTATATCCATAAAGATTAAATTTGTTAAGGGTAAATCACAAGTGCTTTGGTTAGAGGGAATACATTTTTTGTCAGTGCTGGAGATGAAACTCAGGACCTTGCATATGCTAGGCAAGTGCTCTATCACTGAGCAACACCCCCAGCCCACCAGAGATTAAGTCTGATCCCTGCCAGCACTAGGCTCACTGAGGCCAAAGGCGTTCTTTGCTGCAGACCATGAATAGGGAGAAAAGAGTAGAGGTGTCCTCAGCTTGCAGGGCTTCATTCTTTTTGTTTTACTACATTTCTTTGTTTAGAATTTTGACAATTTAATATATTTAAAAAATATGTAGTATTTTAAAATGTAATATTTTTAAACATGTAATATAATGCAAACATCATTTGTTTTTTTAAATCTAGCTGTCCAATTTTGCTTTTAAAGTCAAAGATAAAAATATTAACAGTGGAGCTGGGGATATAGTTCAGTGGTAGAATACTAGCATAGCATGCTTAGGGCCCTATGTTTGATACTCAGTAACACACACACACATACATACATACATATCTATATGCATGTATATGTATATGATATTTATATATTTATTACCAGTGACCAGAGACTATTAGATGATTCCCCTCTGCTCCCACATTTCTTATTAGGGAAGCACCTACAAATGTTGAGCTAAGATACCAATTCTAGATGATTAAGAAAAACTTGCCAAGAACATTTTCTAATCTACTCTGTGTAATATAAATTTCAATACATATATAGCTGGGAACAACTCTACTAAAGAGAACTTGGGTGGCTTTGTTGCTTTCCTTATTACCTATGACAATCAATGTTCACCTGGATCTCAGTTTTATTATATTCGACAATGATAGGATTATGTAAGAATCTCACAGCACCACAGGTATTTTCAGAAGATCAAAGTACCACCTCTGGATAATAAGCAGGTTGCAAATCCTGAGGAATGTACATTTGTTATGGGATGGGATACTTTGTGATTCTGAATAGGGCTGGTGAAAACATTTGCTTGAATCCAGAATCTATTATCCAAGAATGTAAGAACTCCTTTGCACCTTTAGAAAGAGAGAGAGAAAAGTCTTAGTACTAGTAGATAACCACACTCAGACAAGAAATGAAGAGCGTTAGCACTCAACAGAATTTTCCAGTAATTGCCTCATTGAAAGAACTCTAAATAGAGTAATCACACAAAAGTAAACTTAATGATATAAAGTAATGATTGAGCACATCTAGGTGAGACTGGAATGTATTTGGTTTTTTATTCCTCACTAAGAATCAGGAGCTGTATTTCATATCTATGGGAAGGAGCCACAGGATGGAATACAGAGATTAAAATGGGTCATTAGTGCTTTAGTCAAATGAACAGACTTTCCATATATGTCAGGGACCTGGAAGCACCATTTAGGGAGGATTTTACATGGAAATAAAGCAGCAGTTACAACTCCATTCCAAACTACCTTACACAACTTGTCTCCCAAAACTGGATATTTTAATCTCTAATTTATTAAAAGATGAAATGTTGGAATGTTGGATAGATTGAAATCATTTGTCAGATCACGAAGTCCTCATAACATTTCTCAGCCTTAATAACACATCTGCTCTTAGAATGTGGTCTCTTGATAATAGCTGTCTGAAAGTGTCTGAATTTAGGGATTATTTGAGACAACAGATTTCCTTCTATTTGGAATTGAATGAGGCATCTGCTCCCTCCCTGTTAGCTTTGTGCAATAGTCTCAAGGCATTCATAAAAGGGCAGATCATTTTGAACATGATGAAAAGGAGAAAAAACACCTCTGTTGACAATATGAGATTCAGAAAGAGGAATTAAGAACCTTTAAGGTAGTAATTTATGTTTAGAAATATTACCTCATAGTTTATTTTCTAATCTGGAGGGAACATGATGACTAGAACTAAAGAAGTAACACAATACTCCAAAACCAACAATTTAGGGACAACTTTGGTAGAACATGCAGTAGACAGTCACAAAATTTTATCTGATTTGATTTAGTACAACCAACAGAACTCAGTGGAAATGGACAATCATCATCACTCCAAAGACCATATGCCAAATTAAGTGTCCAACTGCAAGACTAGACTAAACAGAATGAAAAATAATACATACAAATCACCTTCTCTGTTTCACTTCCAAGAGTGAATATTCCAAAATATGAAACCACAATCAAACCTTTGTGCAAGTTCAGAGATATACTATATATAAAATATGAAAAAATGCAAGGAAGGAGCTCACATATCTTTGAAGGTACTTGACTGGTACCAGCTTGTTAACTACAGTTCAACCTAAAACTTACCACTTATAGCTGGGGAAATTGATTTTTAAATGATGATATTGCCCTTTTGTTTCCACATACACCCACAAAAACATTCTTTACATTTAGAAAGAAGTAAAAGGAAAATTTGCATATTGTCATGTTGCAGATAGCTTCACAGATGGCATTAATGAATATAGAGCAACAGCAAGATAACACTTTATTTTAAAACTACACTCTTCCTATAAATCAGTCCATAATACATGCACATGTACAAACATATACACAAATAATACATATATTAAGTGTGTGGCATTTTTAATAGGGCTAGATCCTCAAATTGTTCAACCGTGTAAACATGAGTATAATAATAATGAAGCATAAAAATTGGGCCCTGCCTGAAAAAAATATAGCTGTCCAATCACTGACCATATAGGACAGCACTTAATTTGGAATTACCAAATGTATAATGAGAAACTCCCTTCCAATTGTCTTCTGTTTTTTCATGTGTCCCTATTCGTTGATTTTGGTATACTTGACACCTCTGATTACCTCACTTTGGGAACTTTTTGCCTTTGGATTTTCTACTACACTATTATATCTTGGACAACTTTTTCCCAGAATCCAGATTCTTTTCCTTCCCAGAGGAATTCTCAGTGGGCTTGGGCTGGAGGACCAGAAACCACATTCTGAGTTTGGACATATGTGAGGCTTTTCCAGTTATCCCAATGTTTAGATATGAGATGTTGAAAAACTCATGTGGCAATGCAGCAATGCTCAGAGGTGAAATTATTAGATTATGAAAACTGTAACCTAATTAGTGATTAATCCATTCAATGGATTAATGATTTGGATGGATTACTGGGTGATAACTGTAGGCAGGAGGGATGTGGCTGGAGGAAGTAGGTCACTGGGGTGTGCCCTTGGGGATTATATTTTATCCCTACTTTCTTACTCCTCATTCTCCCTGCTTGTTGGCTGCCCTGAATTTGAGCAACTTTCCTTCTGCCATGTCCATCCACCATGATGTTCTGCCTCACCTCAGACCCTGAGCAATGGAGTCAGCCAACCATGGACTGAACCTCTAAAACCATGAGCCAAAATAAACTTTTCCTCCTCTAAGTTGTTCTTGTCAGGTATGTTGACTAGTATACCCAATGATTGGAAAGTACTACTGGCATTTGATGGAGGAAAAAGAGAGGGGAAAGGAACTGGAGCAAAACCATAAACTAACTATGGGATACACAGAACAATTCTATATGAAGTATACTTGTTATACAAAAATGTAAATAGTACTAACATTTGAGAAACACTGAGTGCATAAAGCAAATTCTTGTCCTTTCAATCATTATTTCAGAAGCTCTACTCTTAAATCCTTTGCTTCTACTGTGGTTTAAACCCCTGTAACAAACAAGACCCATGCTCTCCTACTCATCTGGTCCTTTAGAGCTATCTGGGTCCTTCATACCAGTTACCTGCAAAGATGTCATGGGCAGTTAAAACTGATATCCACCCAGAAGATTGGCAGATACTTTTTTTTTCTTCTTCTTCTTATTTCTCCTTTACCCTCATATCCAAATATTTGAGTTCTGCCATTTCTCTTTATCTGCAATATATTTGGGGGATACTTCTCTTCTAGGGCTACAACTGCTCCTTAGCAGACATCTCCAATACCCTATATGTATCCTAAATGGCTTTGCTAAAGGAAGTCTTCCCTTAATGATTCATTCCCCACACTGCTGCTACCATTACATTTATGAAACACTCTCCACCATTTTTTTATTATCTACTATGACACATCTTGCCTAATTGTTCTCATTGTGACCTTTCAGCCTTCCTATATTTTCCCTATCTTTTTCCTCCATTTCACTTTTCATCTTTTAATATTCCCCTCACCTAGATCTTCTGTCCAGGACTACCTGATTTGTCTAACAATACTGTATGAACTTTTCATTTCTTTATCAGTACTTTTCTAACTGTCATGGGCACTGACTCCATGTCCTCTCCCACCCACTTACAGGATATACGTGGAAACCAAGGAAAAATCAGTAGCACCAATTCTGTCTTTCTTTAACATTGTGACATTTTTATCATTACTAATTTTTTTGTATCAGTGATGATTTTATCTAAAAAGTGCATTTAAATATTCTTTATCCCAACTCAGAATTTCTAGGCATCCCCTTAAGTTTTGCACCAGAGGCAAGTGCCTCACTCTATCCCAGCTCCTTGGGTTTCTTCTCCTCTCACCCTGCTCCTCCAGAGAGTCTTGGATGGAGATTCAGGGCTAAGAATCCCTGTGATCTTTTAGCATTGACTTCATTCTTGTCTATTACAAGAATGTTGTGGGTATCTGTTGCTATGGGAGAGTTATCATCATCTGAAGGTTTGTGACATTTGATCCCTCTCTAGAACTAAGGTTCCCATGTTATGCTCTTCACAGGACTATGCTCTGCCCTCCACTCAGTGAATGCTTAATAAGAATCCATGAGCATCCCAGAATACACAATCTGGACAGTGATTGAAACTTAAGTTAAAATATCCAGAAGCAGTTTCAGAACGTCAACATCAGAGAACACAGGAGAAACCGATAAACAACAATAAAATCTTCACATTGTTCCATTCTTACTTTTACTTTCAAGATTATCTGCAAATAGGTTAGGTTTGGCTCATCAAGAATCTGGAAGTATATAAATTAAAAAGTAAAATGGGCATTGACACCCTTACTCGGTTATGGTACCTCAGAGGTGAGTCTGACACCCCCGCGTTGTGCTGAGTTACCACCATGGGTTACTTGTAACTGCCATTTCCAACTGTTGAGGACCCTCTCAGTTCACACAATTCATCTCTTTTACAGTGAAAAAGAGTTGGGACAGCTCCTCCTCCCTCAGCATGTGAACACATGGCTATCGGATAACAAGGTTAAGTATTTCTAAAGCATGTGGCAGAATAAATCAGCTTCATCTCACTAGAGAAAGAAGACATCCATGTTGGAAGATAAGCACATGTGAATCCAAAGGTGGGGCTTTAGGAGCTGACCTCATGACACCCTTTGGAAAATGAGTAGAATCAAACATTTGGACAATTGGACTTCAGGCTTCTGGAAGTTCTATTCTCTGCTCCCCCTCTGATGTCATTTAATTAAATTCTGATAGAGAGTGGGCAGCTGGAAATCTAGGTCAAACCTGCCTCCTCTCTCCTCTGTGTCTCCTTCTCTATCTTTCTTCCTCTCTCTTCCTCACTTCCCTTCCAACCACTTCCCTTTCCTTTCCCACTCATATCCCCTTCCTCATACCCAGGTATGGATAACACCCCTAGAAGATGACAGCAAAAGTAAATTAGATGGCGATAAATTATTCTTCTGTATGTGTACTTTCCTAAATAATTTCTATATGTGATATTTTTAATGAAGAACAAATGCATAAAGTATTTATGCTCTTCCAGGCAGATTCTTTTAATATGCAATAATTTCTCTAAGATTTTATTATTTTAAACATTAAATGGGTCAATAAGAAATATCTTTTTGCTATAGTTTGGATCTTAAATGTCCCCTGAAAGCATGTGTTTTAAAGGCTTGGTGGTTGACTTGTGGCACTACTGGGGAGCAGTGAGACTTTTAAGAAGTGGAGCCTAGTGGGAGGAAGTTAGGTCATGGGGGAAATGTACCCTGAAGTGGATATCAGGACTCCAGCCCCTTCCCCTCTCTCTCTTAGCTTACCAGCTGCCTCTTCCATTATGTCTTTCTGCCACAGACAGGGTCCAAATGACCAGGAGCTAAAATAAACCTTTCCTCCTTTTAGGTTGATTTTGCCAGGTATTTCTGTCATAGTGACAGAAAGCTAACTAACATACTTTCCAACAGGAAAAAGGTTAGAAGTAATCACGACATCTTTGTTGCCATTACATTGAGACTCACTCATCTGCCCTGTTATCACAGGGTTATTCAAAAGAGGCATTAAATTATCCCTCTTGCATAAACAGTAGCAGATTTGGATGTATTCCTTCATAGGATGTTGGAGGGCAGGACTGAGTGCAAAGGAGGGTCTCCCTGGGTCTCTGGCCCCTCTCACTTCTCTCTAAGACCTCTGTCCCACTCAATTGGCTCATGTCTAATGGCATGAGTAGAGTTTCTAACACAATCTAATTTTCTGAACAAAGATCTCCTATTTTAAAAAATCTCAGGTAAGCATTCTTGGATCACTGATACTTGAAAAGCTCACAAAAAAGACATTTGAAACTCATTATCCATCTGTCCACAGTGTTTTACATTTTCTGACCCCTGAATGACAATATTTAAAGAAGCTAGAGTGAAGCAAGTATACCAGTTTGGCAAGCTCAGATGTTACAAGAAAACATATGGGATGTGTTTTATAGAAACATAAATAACATTTATATAGGAAAAAAAAGGAAGGAGGAGCATACAACCTAAGGAGATTAAAAAAGAATTTGAGGAACATTTGAGAAATATGTAAGAGAGTGTATTAGTTTTCTGTGGCTGCTGTAACAAATTACTACCAACTTGGTAACTTTCTTTTAAATATGTATTTTTTTAACTTTATTTTATTTATTTATTTTTTATGTGGTGCTGAGGATCAAACCCAGTGCCTCATGCATGCTAGGCAAGCACTCTACCACTGAGCCACAACCCAGTCCCACCAACTTGGTAACTTAAAGCAACAGAAATTTAATTTCTCACAGTTCTGAAGGCCAAAAAAATCAAAATCTGTATCACTGGGCTGAAATCAAGGTATTAGCAGCTATTCACTCCCTTCACAGGATCTAGAGAATTCATCCCTTGCCTCTTACCATTTTAGCTGACCCCTACCCTCCATTGTCCTGAGGCATGTCACTTTAATCTATTTCTTGGATCACATTGCCTCCTTCTCTGCTATCTGTATGGAATTTGTCTCTGCCTCCCACTTAAAGGACACTTGTGATTACATTTAGGGTCCACCTGGATAACCTCCCCATCCCAAGACCTTAAGTGAGTCCTATTTGAAATTATCATTTCCATTTAAAGTAATATTTACAGATTCCAGGAATTAAGATGAGGACCATAATTCAGCCTACTACAGGAAGCTAAGACACAGGATGACTTTTTGAAAAACACAGAGGATGACAGTAAGTCTTATTGGACCACATTTATAGAGAAAAATAATGACAAAAGAAGGGTTAAGATTATTTCTTAGGGATGAAAAAAAAATGAAGCTTCTTCTATTTTGCTTCTAGTCTCTCCAGGAGGGAGAATGTCCTTTGTGTTTGAAATGGTGAAACACATGCCATCAACAGACAATTAAAGATCAAGTTGAGTGAGGAACTATTAAGTGTATGTTCAGCATGTGTTTGTGCACGTGTATGTATGAATCTGAAGCGAAATGTCAGGCTTGGGAAGAAGTGACAGATTTGATCTTCATGCAGTTCTTCATTTTTCAAGTCCTGGCATTAATGCCACTTGTTCAAAGAGTAATTCCTGATCCCCCTAAGGAATTGTCTGTCCCCTCACTGGCCTGTGAACACTACACATCCAGGATTATTCTCCTTTTAGTCAACAATGAGTATACAGAAACTGGCATAGTCCCTGGTACATGGGAAATGCTTAACCAAACCCTGTCAAATGAATGATGACAACTAATTTTTTGAGCACTTTCTATGTGACAAGTCTTCTTGTGAGTGTTTTGTATTTATTAAGTCAATTAGAAGGAAGGAAAAGAGGGAGGGAAGAAGAGAGAAATGAGCATAAGAGGCATGAAAAGATGGACAAATGTCTCCATTTTCAAAAGGGGGGATGACAAGACATGGAGACGAAACATTGGTAGCCCTGATGAGCATTCGTATAAAAACTTGAATGAATTATTAAACAGTAATTGGATGTGAATAATGTGAGAACACATCAAATTTGGCACACATCTTGAATTTAGGTTCCTCCAAACCTGTCAGAAGAACATAGGATGAACAGAATTAGAATTATTACACCAAACAAAAATGGAATCCTAAAGCCCTGCACTACCACAAGCTTAATATGAGTCAGCAGTATGCTCCAGCCAGAGGGAAATATTGTCCCACTAATGCTCCAATCACAGAAGCAGAGTGTCTCAATTATGGGAATAATAGAAATTGAGGCAACATGGCTAAATGGAAAGAATATGCATCAAATTGACATTGAAGACATGAGCAAATTATTTAGAATTTTAAGGTTTTCTTTTCTGACCTACAGAATGCATGTCTCAAAGGGTTATATGAATATTAAATGAAGGGAAGAAGAAAGCGAGCTGGTACATGCTAAGTTTTAAATACTGTGAGTTCTCTCCTTCCTTTCTCTCATATTCATTTATATTGTACTTTGTCCTACGGCAAATAATGGGTGGATAGTGAATTTAATGCTGGCTACTATAATGACATACTATAGGTACAGCCAGAGAAAGGGTATGATTGTTGAATTAGCTAGAAACTGTCTTGTTGTAATAACAGAATACTTCAATAATATCTGACAATTTTTAGAGGGTGTGATTCCTCAAAACAATACTATCAGGTAAGAATGCAAGTGCTAACATGCCATTTTGTCTATAAATCTATAAAAGACAAGCATGATTAAGTGGCCTGCCAAGGTCACATTTCTTCTAAAGAGCAAAGGTAGGGCCCAAATGCAAGCTTGAAAGAATTGTCCTGTAATAAAGGGAATAGACTACTCCCTCCACAGTACAAACTAGAATGAATGAATGAAAATTGCAGTCAGAGAAACTTTGGCTCAACCTTGAGAGGAGCTTTGGAACCCTCAGAAGTAAGTTGCAATTGACTAAGGTTGACTAGTGAGATATTCAAGAATGACAAGGACGTCTGCATTGGGGTATCAGTTAAACTAGATCGATTCATTTATTCCATGACTCAATACACAACTCTTGAGCAAAGCACTGTGCTGTGCATTGTGGGAGATAGAACTGATCAAGAGGTTGTCTCTGACTACGTGAATCACCTTAAATGACCCGCGCAACTTTAGAAATCATACGAGTGTTTGACATTTTGATTTAAACAGATTTTTAAGACATTTGGGAAAACACAATTGGCAGCAACCGTGGAGGCTTTTAACAACTGACAGAGTGATGCTTATACCCACCTAAATGTTTCTTTATTTTTCAATCTTGAATGGACATATGAAAAAGTGTATGTGGTCCTATGTGCCTTGTGTTCATCTTCCTTAACCAGAAAAATGTGACAGGATGATGGGTATTTTCTCATCCTCCATCCTCCTTCTGAGATAAATCATTCCATTTATTCTTGTACAATCTAGAATGTAAGCTATTGTTTTGAGAGAGGTCAGGTCAGTTTAATTCTCCATGCCCTTGACATTTTGTAAAGTGTAACCAGGTGCTAGTCTAAAACTTTTCAATATTTGCATTTCTAATTTCTATAAAATTATAAGCATTTATTTTATGAAACTTGGAAAGATCACTATTTGTCTCGAATTACACCAGAACACAGAATTGTGGAACATATGAGATAGAAACCTGACACTCAGTTCTCTGCGATGTGTTAAACAGAGAAAGAAAATTGTACTGCTGTATAAAAAGCTGGATAATCAGCCTCAAACCTCAAAATGTGAGATTAAATCAGTAAAGAAAACAATGGAAAAGTTATACTCAAAGCAGAACCTCTGAAGAGAGTCCGGGAGCATAAGGAAGGGCAGAGCAATGAAATAAAAGCAAACACTCGTAAACTGATATTGAATTTTTTTTTTTTTTTTTTTTTTTTTTTTTTTTGCAATACTGGGGAATGGAACCCAGTGCATGCAGGGCAAGTACTCTACTATGGAGCTACATCCTCAGCCCACTACTGAGTATTAATAATCTAGATTAAAAACATATTTTACTCAAATTCATAGCTCATGCTTAATTCTCTTAAAAGAATATGTTAAGGCATGTTTGGGGCATTAGGAAATTATTGTTATATATTTTTTAAAAGCCCTATTGAACTTCATGGCACATAAAAATAATATTTTCCATGATTGAAAATAAAGGGAAAAAAGACAGTGTTCACCTTTTAAAAAAATTTAGTTGTAGTTGGACACAATACCCTTAATTTATTTATTCACTTTTATGTAGTGTTGAGGATCAAACCCAGTGCCCTCATGTGTGAGGCAAGTGTTCTACCACTGATCCACAACCCCAGCCCCAATGATCACCTTTTTAAAAGCAAAACTTACTTGTCCACAAGCAATTTCCAGACCACAAGATTTTCCCAGGCCTTTCCATGTTTATTAGTGTCAAAATAATAATGCATCTTATAACAGCAAGCCATCAGAGCTTTAAGAAATCATTAAAAAGGAAAGAAAAACTGTTCCATAGATTAGAGTTTCAAATTTCATCCAAATTCTTACTTCATCCAGACCTTTCTGTAAAGACCCAATATTTATATATAAACCCTATATTTAGACTGATTTATCACTGATATGATCTCCCCAAACCTCCATCTTTCACCAAAGAATCCAGACCCAAGATGAATCACTAATTAGATTTTGAATCCTGGTTCAATTGCTGCATATATAGAGATTTCTTCTTTGATTAATAGTTAACTACTTTAAGATCCCAATATTAAAAACCCTCGTTGTTTCAAAAAGCTATGTTATTTCTTTAGCATTCAGAATAGAAATGAGCTACAAATTTAAAAGCCCATGAATGACTTAAAAATTTACTTCCCCTCTAGATATAATGAAAAGGGTATTTTTTACAGGATAGAATCTTGTACCTTCAAACAGGAAAGAGACTGGTCTAATTGTCTCTAACAAATATTAAATCCAGATAAAAATCCTCTCGCTTGATTCATGCCCTTCCCTCAGTGGTGACTCATTTCTCATCTTAACTGTAACCTTTAGGCTAAGAATCATGGATTCTCATCCAATTTTTGACTCTCAGGCTTTTCTTTCTGGGTTCTGCAAACATTTGGCTACCATGATCTCAAATGAAACATTTCTAAATGAATGACAACACCAGGGGGCTATATAGAATTGTAGGATAGTGGTGGCACATGTCTGTAATCCCAGCACCTTGGGGGGCTGAGGCAGGAGGATCACAAGTTCAAAAGCCAGCCTTAGCAACTTAGTAAGGCCCTAAACAACTTGGTGAGACCCTGTCTCTAAATAAAAAGTAAAAAGGGTGGGCTGGAGTTGTGGCTCAGTGGTAGAGTGCTTGCCTTGCATGTGTGAGGCGCTGGGTTCAATTCTCAGCACCACATTTTAAATAAATTCATAAGTAAAGTAAAGGTCCATCAACAATTTTTAAAAATGTTGTAAAAAAAAGGGCTGGAGATGCGGCTCAGTGGTTAAGTGCTCCTGGGTTCAATCTTTAGTACCAAAAAATAAATAAATAAAATAAAATAGAATTATAGAATAATTACAGAATCCTAGAGGGCAAAAGTCCTGGACCTTTCCTGTGAATCTTCCCACAACTCTCTATATGGGGAAATATTTTATATAGTTAACCTAATTCCTTCATAGTCCAACAAATATTCCCTTCTTGGAACACTCGTGAATAACATTTTACCTTCCTCTGCATGATTCCACTGTGCCCAAGAAAAACAAAATCAAATAGCCCCATAGCCCTCTCTTCCTCACATAATTAAACCTTCTCCTGCTGCCCGAACAAATACTCCCATTGTAGGCTACTTGCATGAAAGTCTATTTTCCACGACTGACTATGTTAAGAATCTGAACTCAGTACCATCATGTTTAGCATGGTGAGAAGAGTACTGTTTTGGATGTCAGATCCTGGTCCCTTTTCTGACTGTGACTTTATTAGTTATATAATCAGGGGCAAGTTGCTTACTAAAGTAATAATACCTTTCACAGAAGCTTTTGGAGAAAATTCAGTGAAATAATGCAAAGAAAATGCTTAATTCATTGCCTAGTATACAGTTAGCTCTCCATAAACATAGTTAATATTCTCAGTAATTTATCTGATTGATTATGAAATCCATAGATTCATTTAGATACTGGAATATTATAAATTTGGGAATTATCATGGATATGACAAAGAGTTGGCCTCCTTCATTTATCTTTAAAATAAGTATGATATATAGGGTGAGATTTGTTCACATCAAGTCTGATTCTTTTTGGTTCAGAATCGCTTCCTAATAACATCATGATCACCAACTTTACCCCAGTATCTGGGAAAGGTTTGTGCACATAGAGGTTAAAATGATCCAAGAGATAGTTTATTCATAATAAAGTTTACTTGCAGATGGGAATTTGGCTTTTCCAGGTTAAGTCCAGTTCTTTGCAAATAAATTTGAACATGTTTTTTAACTCGTCTGGGAAAGGGTAAGATGAGAGAATGTCATTGACGAAATCAAGTGGTGAAAAAGGAAAAGGGAGAACTTTAAGAGACTACATAGGACATAGTAAAAAATGTCTATACAAAGAAAAGATTGATGTGGCAGCAGTGTGGTTGCAATGAGAGGGCATCTAGAAAGAAAGTAAAATTAATTGATGCAAGCAGCCTGGCTTCGAGTTGAGTCCTGATTTGAGGGACTCTCAGAAATGTGGGCTGATTAATGGATGCAACAAGGGAGACTCAGGAACTCAGTGACAGGAGTCCTCTGTGTTGGGGAAGGCTTGAAGTACACCCAACATCTCAGAGAGGGCTTTGCTTTGTGCTAGCGCGTGCTAAGCTGGAGATGGGGAAAACAGTGGCCTAAATTATACTTCTACTTTCCAAAGCACCAACAATTAAAAAAAATGAAATTTTTTATAGACTCTCTAGATTACATAATCTAATTAGGACACAATACTCTTAATGAGCTAGGAAAGCACCTTAGTTTCCCATATTGTTGAAGTTCCTGCATTACCTAACTTTGGTGGTGGGACTGGGGACTGTCCTTGATGCAGAGACCATGAATCTTATTCATTTGTGCACAGATCTGGTTAAGAGCAGCCAACGATGCCTAACCATTCTTGCTTATTCCACTCCCTCCCAACCCCGCTGTCTTCTCTCCTTTCCGTATGTAAAGTATCGAGCAGTTTTGCTCATTCTTTTGTTCTAGATCCTCTGTGGTTTTAAGTGCATCCCCATGATGAAAATCTTATGAACACAAAACACTTAATATGGAATACATATTGAAACAAGATGGAAAGGTTTCTTGACTTTATTTTTAAAATAATATAAAATATATGTGTATAAATCTGTGCATATATAAGTAGAAAGAATGATTGGTTAACCTAACTATAGTTAAAAAATCAGAAAGAAAATTTTTCTTTTTAAGAGTGATTTCTCTAATATGAGCCTTATACTTTGTAGCATGCACCAATCAAGTAGACAAAATTATGAGGTTGACTCTTTTGCTTCAAACATTGAGGGAGGGGACAGTAGTTTCAATTTTTCAAAAAGAATCAATTTCTTAAGGGAAATTGTACTTTAAGTGATTATTAGATATTCTTTCTAGAGAAACTTGGGCATGGGGCAAAATTGTTGTGATTCACAGGAAAAATATAGCAGAAGAGAACAACTTGAATCACCTACTCACCACCATCAAAGTTTTAACAAAAGTCTTTTTTCCAAGTCTCAGGATTCCATTTCATAGAATCGGAAAGTGTTGGAGCTGGAAGGACCTTGATGTTCACATGTCCCATCCTCTAGTTTCACACTGGGAACCTGAGACCCCTAGAGAAGTAGGCAACTCATAGGAGATCCCCAATTACCAATTAGCAGATCCAGGACTAGAAGGGAGGTCTCTTGAGTCCCAGTTCAATACTTTTTCCACTACGACATCGCCTCTTCTCTTACAGAAAAGGAACCTGCCTCAAAAGTCTCCTGAGAGATTCCATGTGGGTTTTTTTTTTAAAACTGTGATGCATTTTTTATTCCACTTTGAGGAAAATGCTGCCAAACTGTTCTCTAGGGAGCAAAGCCTCTATAAGGAAAAGAGGGCTCTTTCATGCTTGGAGATCACAATGAATAATCATTCCTTTAACACCTAGACTGCATCCCAAAGGCCAGAACCACCCTGGGGAAGATGATCAGATGGAGAGCACGTGAGCTGGGTTAAGGAGAAAGTTAAGGAACAGATCAGTCAGAGGATGTTGGGGTAGAATTGAAAAGCAAGTAAGACTAGGTAAGAGGAAAGAAGCTCAGATCACTCGTACCTCATATAAATATGATCTTCATACCTATAAAATATGTCTTCTTTATAGCTATTGAGAGCCCAATAAACAGCCAGATAGATGCCTTTTGGCTGTGGTAGGGGGCTGAGCATCCAGCATCTTTCTGTGTGTGTGTGTGTGTGTGTGTGTGTGTATGCACGCAAGTGCATGTGTGCAACGCTTTTTAAATTCACTAAACCCTTGGGGACTCGGAGACAGTGTGAGAGAATAAAGGAGTCTAGATGGGGTCAGACAAAAAGAAAAGCATCCAGAGATGAATAGAATTGAACACAATGGCAGGGTGGGACAAGTGCAAAGGGTTTTGTGCCCAGCTCAGTGGTGAAACAGTGAAGAGTTTCCTTAACACAGATATGTTCTGAGGCTTTGTCCCTTTGCTTTATCTTGTTTTTGGAAAAAAAAAAAAAGGGTAAATAGTGAGCTGTTTCATATTTATTTATTTATTGACACAAGGTCTCTCTACATTGGCCATATTGGCTTCCAACTCCTGAACACAAACCATTCTCCTGCCTTAGCCTCCCATGTAACTGGGACTATTAGTGCATATTAGTGCCTCTGGCTCTCCCTTTGTTTTAGAATAATCTTGATTTTCCTTCTTTTTTTTTTTTAAGCCAAAAAAAAAAAAAAAAAAACACCAGCTTTAAATTAATCTAAGCCTACAGGATAAATCTAGATATTCTTGGTACACCAAAGTTCCTGATAAGACTTTTAAAGATTATTTTATTTTCCATATGGCATTAAATATTACAGAATCTAGTTTATTTCTTCACCTAGAGTGGTACTGAATAGATGTTGGCTTGGATGCCATCCCAATGTTTGTTAAAGGACTTAATATAGTACACGTGTAATACCAAGTGACTGGTATGTGCATATTCAGGAAGCATCTTTCCAGTGTTTTTCTTCTCTAAACACAGTCTCAGCATACAGGATATCTGATGAAACCTCACATCTAATTGATTTCACTTTTCTTCCCTTTTTTCACCCATGCTGAAAAGGATCTTTACAGCTTTTCCTAGAATAATGCGGTTTGACACTTTTTAAATTTTTCCCCGTACCACCTGAGCACAAAACAATACAATGACAGAAAAGAACACATTCTTTCTTTGAACCAAGTGAACATATTTATTCCGACAGCAAGACTTTGGGGATCTGCATAGACCTTAATGATGAATCCAAAGACAGTGTGATAGGAAATAAAAGACAGGTCTTTTTCAAGGGTAATTCTTACATCCTTATCTTTAATGCAGACTGTCGGGGTCCCCCCGCAGACAACTGCCAGCTCCCTGCTGCAGAGAGGACAGCTCCATAACCACAAGTGACTGCATGTGCCTGGGACTTCCAGAGTGTTCCAGAGAAGGGACTTGGAGTTTAATTTTGCCCTGGAAGAACAGTCCCAAGTTCTAACAAAAATTTTCAGATAGAACTTCTTCATAGGAGAACATCTGAAACAAAACAAAACCATTTCTACTCATGTGAAAATATATTCAGCAGGAAAAGTAATTAAATCTCTGCCCAGCTTAGTATTTAATTTTCATTATACCTTCCATAAAATGCAAGTGGCTCATAGGGAAAGGATCCCACTTCCCAGACTGACACAAGCAAGCTCCTGAGATTTAGAGAATGACCACACCCTCTCAAAGGTGAGGGATTTTCTAGGAAAAGTGAGGGCAGTGGGGACATCATAGTTCATCCACAAGGAATACAATTCTAGGAAAAAAATTTTCTTTGTTATTCTAAAATTCACCTGTGCTGATTTTTACTTTGTTTATTTCTAAGATGTAATTTTGAACAGGAAATTTATTATTTGCAAATATAGCCTTTTAAGCAGTCCTGACAGTTCTTGTCACATAATAATATTAATGATGGTGATGACAATAATAATAATAACTATTATAATAATTATTAACTAATAACTAATATAATAATAATTATTATTGTCATCATCATTATTATTATTTTCAAACCCAAGACACTATGTTTGTTCGCATGTTGTTTATTCAAAGTAGTTAAATCTGGACTATCTTTGAAAACACTGCTATGTTTGTGATCCTGTTGAATTAAAGTGCTTAGAATTCAGTATTAACAAGCAGCAAATGACCTTTTTAAATACACCTAATTTACTGAGTCCATTAGGTTTATGATAATAAATAAAACCTCTGCAATGCTTCATAATAACAATAATGCCTTTCAAATGATTCTGCACTTAATGGCCAATTTCAGAGCATTAAATGTTGTTAACAATCAATTTACTGGATATTATTGTGCTTCCATTTATAAATATCAAATTATACAGGTCATAGTGTTACCTTTGCAGGCCAGTTGCAGAATTTATATGGATGTTCTGTAGAATAACTGCCAGACATTTCATCACGATGATTCAAAAAAAAAAAGAAAGAAAGAAAGAAAAAATCTGATTCTCTGCAGGTTCCTAGGCTTTTGCACAGATACTTTCTCTAACTTTTCCCCCCTCAGGATCAGGTAATTAAAAGGGTATTGATGCAAAGGGAAGCAGAGCACCACATGGCTTGGCAAAGTGTTTCCATAAAGTTCTGTCCTGTAGCTGTGGATACAAACTCAAGCTGGTCATGTGCAGAATTCCAGCATGTTGAGCCCACTACCCCTCGGCACAGCCAAATGTTTCAGCAGCTGCCCTTTTGTCCTGTTTCTTAAATAAACAAAGAACAGATACAAATTAATGACCTAAATTTATGGCAAAACACACTGCCTTCCCAGAGCAAATAGCCTTAAAAGAACAGATGCTAAACTAACACTTCTTACTCACAGACCCCCAGAGAAGATACTTCTGTGAGCACATTAGTTTATATTCTATAGAAACTAATAATTTGTAGGAATGTAATCGTGTTGTGCAATGTCACGCTTACACGCTGATTTCGTGAGCTTCCAGGCGTGGGCAGAGGGCACTTGTGGTTTGTTCTGTGATCTGCTGCCCTGCTCCACTCCAAAGATCTTATTAGCTTTATTTCACTTTTGTATTTTAGTTAGGTTTTTCTGCTAAAAAAGATCAAAAGTTTTTGTGGTTTCTTTTTTTTTAAATTTTAAATAATACCTAATGATTGGATTTGGTTACCATTGTTGCTACTCTAATTTTTAAAGAATGTCAGGAATGTCAGGAAATCTTTAATTTCACTCTGAACCACAAGATGGAATTCTGTGTCAAACTCGGTTCAGCATTTGCTTTCTTGGTTTCTTTTTCTTGGTTTCTGTTTTAGCCAATGCTACACATAACAAAACCTGCTAGAAACAATGGAAACCTCCCAGCCGACTTCACATCCAGGGACTTAGCAGTAGCTTCGTAATTTATGGCAAATGGGGATGAAGCTAGGTCACCTCCAAGCAGGCATTAGAATGAAAAGGTACAGTATGTTCATTGGCCACACGGTGCGCATTCTCTTTATCCCACACTGTACAATATTTCCAATCTTATTCAATAATTTAATATACATTTTCTTGTCAAGCTTTTTGGCAGCAGGCTATGCAGCTTGCAAGATGGACTGAGAATGCCACAGGTGGGCTGATTAGCGGGTGGCATTTCTGAATTCTAACAAGCTGTTAGCATTATGTCTGTTTGCTTTAGGTACAGATGTGAAATGATTTGACAGTAGATTTCAAAAGTGTGTGAGTACATTTTTGTATGTCAAACTATGGAAATATGTTTTTTTTTAATTTCACACATTGATGATAGTATGTATTGTATTTATTAATTTCAGAAAGTATATGCCACTGACATGGCATAAAAATTAAAAAGCAGTATCCATAATGTATAAAATGAACAGATTGAATAAACATCCCACCCCCAGTTAATCAGAAAGTCTTATCTTGTGCTTCAGAAAAAGTCAGAGGTTGGAAAATCGCAGCCAGGAAATAAGAGCCTTTGAAAAGTTTGTTTTAATTGGTTTTATAGTGTGATGGTGATTTTTTTTAAAAGGAGGGGGGTGAAGAAGAAGAAGAAGAAGAAGAAGAAGAAGAAGAAGAAGAAGAAGAAGCTAAAAGGAAAACAACGACCACACGCAGCAAATGGTGTGTGGAACATTTGCCAGTCACATCAAGTGACATCTGCCCTTGTCTAAAATTTCAAAGGTGATTTCAGTATTTATAAAGGAAAGTCTGCTTTGACACACACAAAGGAATTTTAAAATAAATCTCAGAAATTTAAATTTTGATAATAGGCTAAGGCTACAAAACAGACATGAAAACTGAAGGATGTCCCAAATTTGGAGAGCTGACAGGTGACATGTGAAGGTAATGAATGCCAGGTCACTGGGCAAAAAGCGCTTTCTTTCTGAGGATGGGTCAGTCCATGGCACTGGAGGAGTTCAAAGGGCATATTTCCTGCTCAAGTGTATGGGGACAATTCTGCTCTGAGACAATGGAGGAGGATTGGGATGACTCCATCATATTCCAATGCCTTCTCTTCCCTTTCTCTGGAAAATCCATTGTCATGAAATCCATCCCTACTTCTACTTCTGAAAAGATCTACGATAACTATAGCTGGAAAGACCCCATGCAGTCCTTCTCAGGATAGAATCTGAGAAGTCCCTCAATCACATGCCAGTGAACCAGAAGGAAGACAGATAACATTCATCTCATGCATACCCAGGCAGCTCTGAGTGGACACCAGGGATTGTAAGAAGCAGGGACACACCCCACTCCACTCCAGTGATGCAGAAGTCAAGATTCTGCTGCCTGCAGGGATAAGCAACAAAGACTTCAGGATGGATGAGCTACTTTGCACATCTACCATCATCTCAGGAAGTACCAGGCAACATGAAAGAGGCTTCGATTTTGTCTCTGTCATTACCATGCACGTAAAGAGCCCTAAATGATCTTAAATAATAGCTAATATGACACTCTGATTTTATAGATGAAAAAACTGTGGCTTAGAAAGGGAATGTGTCACATCATTTTACAAGCAGAGCTCCGTTTGTTCATCCCAGCAGTGCTATGAGGTGAGCTGAGAGAGCATGCTTCCCAGATGAGAAAATAAACTTGGAGCAAGCCATTTGCTCATGGTCACATAGGCGGGCTTTTAAACTCTGAGTCCACTGAAGCAAATTGGTTTAAAATATATTTTTAATAATCATATTTATCAACAAGTATTTATTGGGCACTGTCTCGGTACCAGGTACTGTTCTAGGTGCTAAAAATAAGCAAGAAATTAAATAGCTGGGAACCGTGGTGCAAGCCTGTGATCCCAGCCACTTGGGAGGCTGAGGTAGGAGGATCACAAGTTGGAGGTCAGCCTTGGCAAATTAGAGAGATGCTATGTCAAAATAAAAAATAAGAAGCACTGGGGATGTAACTCAGTGGTAAAGCACCCTTGGTTCAATTCCCAGTACCGGAAAAAAAAAAGGAATAAAATAAACATCTATCCCTGGCCATGAGTGCCTACCTTCCAGTGGGAGAGACCAACAATAAACAAAATAAGTCAGTGTCTTGTGTGGTATTTAGAAAAGGAAGCAGCTACAGACGAAAGAGAATAGCCAAAGTGTGGAGGAGTGGGGTGACTGTTGAAGCAAGGTCTACCTGGAGGAGGAGAGGCAGCTAGCCACAGAAATTGACCAATATTCCAGAAAGTAGGACCAAGTTCAAAGTCCAGAAATGGGAGGTTGACTAGAAAGGTCAATGCTCTGTGAGTCTGTGGGGCTGGAACAGCATGAGCTAGGAGAGAGCAGTCAAGAGGCTGCTACGTGAAGTGATGGGTGAGCTGCAGGGGACCTCTCATGATAACCCTGGAGTCCTGCTCTTGTGAATATTCCTTCCAGTTTTATGAGGCAGAGCATTCCAAATTCCACATGACAGAGTTCCAAACCAGATTTGGGAGCCCAATTTTTTTTTTAAATGGAAAACTGCTCTCAAATATTAAACAGGCCAGAAACAACACTGTCCTACCTTAGGTTTAAGCCATTTGCATACAAAACAGAAACACTATCTTGTACAAAATGACCCTTTTCACTTTTGCTATGGTTTTTCCCAGTGGACTGTGTCTCCTCCTTTTACCATGTCAGGGTGAGTGTCCGTCATTTCCATTCATGGCAATAATCAACAATTAAAAAATAATAATGATCCACGTTCGTAAGCCTTAGATTATACTATATTTTCCTGTCTTTATTTCAAGTTAGTTTTTCTTATAATAAAATAATTTCTCACAAGCTTGTATATTCTACTGCCTGAACTATAGTAGCAATAAGAAAAAGGGTGTGTAATGTGAATCCTGTGTGGAAAATCCTTGCTGACCCAACATGAGGCTCTGTGTCGTCACCCCTCATCCTCAGTGCCTGGCATCTTATAGAAGCCTAATTCAAATGTGTTGACTGTTAAAAGGGCATTTTTATCAGAAAAAGAAAGCAACTAGCCAAGGAAACATTATTCTTAATTTTGTCACCTCTCTACAATTGGAATGTGGGTTATTCCCTCCTCCATCATACAACCTACTTCTGAAAATAGCACATGCCAGTGGAAGGTGACTCCATCCTAAGAAGAGGGTTGGGAGCTAACAGAAGACCTGTCTCTGCCGGGTCAGCATCTTGGGAGGGGTTTATACCCAGAAAATCTACCGGGTGTTATTCCTGGGGGCAAAGCTTTGATGTATCCTGCCATCCAGGGACACTTAAAAGAAGTCAGTGTCTACAAACCCTGTCTGACCTCTTGCGTTTGTCCAGCTGCTTCGCGTTGTCTCAGCCTCCCCACGGTAGCCCAGCTGCTTCATGCTGCCATTGTGTGCCTGACATCCTTCACTCTCGTGATCAGTCCCTATGACCCAGCAAGTTTTCCTAAGGACTTGATTTTACTCCCCCTACCTTCAATGTCATCAAACACATTACTTTTAAAAACCCCAAGTCAGGAAGTAGAAACGAATCTACATTTATTTTCAGTGCAAGAAAAAAAGAAAAGCCTCCTTTAAAAACCAATACTGATGTTTTTAAAAGAACATTTCTTTATTGCAATATGCCCATCTCTGCATAGAAAGAGAACACTGCTGGTTTGTCACGCAGAGGACCGGTGCCTGAGTGATGCGTTTGGAGAGATGATGGATTTGTGCTGATCCATCCCCACTCCCAGTTTGCCTGGTCCCCCCTGTGACCAATGGCAGGCATTTGCAAGACAGCTGGCAGGGTGAGGGGTGCAGGCTGAGGCTGTGCTTCGAGCTCACTGGCCTCTGCACGGATCAAAGACTCATTAGCATTTCGCTCTCACCAAATCAACTTATTGGCTCAGACAATCTGTATTGCTTTAAACCTTTAGACAGCTATAAAATTTGTCAACTAGGCAGGGTTAGGACTTGATTTTTTGACAGTCCCCTTCCAAAGACAAAGAAGTACACATTCCCAAAACTACATGCATTGCATATGTTGTAATTCTAGAGTTTGTTTTTTCTTGTTTTGTTATTTTTTTTTCAAATACAAATTAAAAATTATTTCCCAAAGTACCAAAAGAATAACTTTGGTTTATAAAATGTGACAAATAGGCTTCTAGGAAATACAGAAAATATCTCACCTGGCAAATCTGGTGGAAAACCACCCAGAATATGACTTTATGATTTATGTTGTCTCAAGAATCTTTGAAAGATTTATAAGATTGTAGAATTTGCAGTGTGTCAGTACATGTTTCTTGGTCTATTGACTATTCTTATTCCTTAGGCTCAATGGACAAAACAAAAGTTGAGAACTCAAAAGACCTTGGCTTTCATTTTCCAAATTTTTTACTTGTTGTTTACTTATTTATTGAGATGGTATCTATCTCACTGTGTTGTGCAGGGCAGTCTCTAACTCCTAGGCTTCAGCGATCCTCCCATCTCCGACTCCTGAGTAGCTAGCTAGCACTACTGGCCTGCACCAGCACACCAGGCATTTGACTTCCATCTTAGATTGTGTGCTTTACAGCAAGTAACTACTCCTCTGTCTCTGAAATTTACCAGGCAGAAAATGAGAGTTAAAATAGTCATTGATATGTTTTACCTGTGGGTATACTATGAAAAAAAAAAAAAGTATTGCTTTCATTTATAAGAAGAAAGTTACCAGAGAGGTGGAAAACTTTACATTTTGGCTCTGTTTGTTGGCCCGCTCTGAAGATTCTCTGTGTAGGCTGTCCAGTCAGCTGGAAATAGCAAAAGCATGAACCTCTTTGCTGTTCATTTTCCTTTTCAGAATCCTCCAGTTCCCATTGCACTAGTGCCTGGAAGGAAAAGAAGGCAGCAGCCTGTTTTCCAGTTGGAGCCTGATGCAGTCTGCATGGTTCCGGGTGCTGGGAGCAAAAGACGCAGGATTTGTGACTCCCACCTTCCAGAGATGCTCCAGTCGCGATGTTGGCCATGAACCTGGTACCACAGTAAAGGCTGATAGTGCTGTGCCCTGGCTCCCCCAGTGACTAGGCTCTATCTGTCCAATTCACTGAGATGTTAACCCTGGGACAGACAGATGCTTGGTATGGTGATGCCGAATATAGTAATGGGGGCAGAAGGAAGAACAACCATTTAGCTAGATCTTAAAAGGAAATCAGAAAAACTATAGAAACATTGAGAGAGAGAGAGAGAGACTTTAAAAAGCCTCATGTTGTGTGGAGAGCAAGCAAGAAACAGCTGTTGAGTGGAGGGGATAATGGATGGCGGGTCTGGTGAGCAGCTCAGAGGAGATGGCTCTGTGGTCCTGGGCAGGGGTGAGGATGCTCCTGCCAGGGAGAAGGGAGTACATCAGGGCAATAAATCAAGTCAGGAATGCCAACCATTGGGTTTGCAGTGAGGATTTGCTTCTCAGTAGGTTGCATTCTCTCACTCATAATTCTCTTCAGTAGAAAAGAGAGAAAGGGAAACTTCAGGACCATTTATATTGGGGTGGGGACACATCAATAAAACACTTCTCATTTTAAATCTGACCTTCAATAAAGGAACTTTCTGTTTTTTCTTTAATTAAATTATTTATTTATTCTAATTTGTTATACTTGATGGCAGAATGCAGTTCATTTCATATTACACACATAGAGCACAATTTCTTAAGTCACTGGTCGTACACAAAGTATTTTCACAACATTCGTGTCTTCATACATGTACTTACAGTAATAATGTCTAACTCATTCCACCATCATTCCTACCCCCTCCTGCCTCCATTCCTCTCCCTTCCCTTTGCCCTATCTAAAGTTCCTCCATTCCACCTATGCTCCCTGCAAACGCCATTATGAGTCAGCATCCTCATTTCAAAGAAAACATTTGGCCTTTGGTTTTTTGGGATTGGTTTGCTTCACTTAGCATTATATTCTCCAACTTCATCCATTTACCTGCAAATGCCATGATTTTATTCTCTTTTAATGCTGAGTAATGGTCCATTGTGTATATTTACCAAAGTTTTCCTATCCATTCATCTACTGAAGGGTATCTAGGTTGGTTCCACAGTTTAGCTATTGTGAATTGTGCTGCTATAAACATTGATATGGCTGTGTCCCTATAGTATGCTTTTTAAGTCCTTTAGGTATAAACCGAGGAGTGGGATGGTTGGGTCGAATGGTGGTTCCATTCCAAGTTTTCCAAGGAATCTCCATACTGCTTTCCAGATTGGCTGCACCAATTTTCAGTCCCATCAGGAATGTATGAGTGTGCCATTTTCCCCACATCCTCGCCAACACTTATCGTTGTTTGTATTCTTGATAGCTGCCATTCTGACTGGAGTGAGATGAAATCTTAGAGTAGTTTTGATTTGCATTTCTCTAATTGCTAGAGATGTTGAACATTTTTTCATATGTTTGTTGATTGATTGTATATCCTCTTCTGAGAAGTGTCTCTTTAGTTCCTTGGCCCATTTATTGATTGGGTTATTTGTTTATTTAGTGTTGAGGTTTTGAGTGCTTTATATATCTGAGAGATTAGTGCTCTATCTGATGTGCTTGTGGTAAAGATTTGCTCCCATTCTGTAGGTTCTCTACTCACCTCACTGATTGTTTCTTTTGCTGAGAAGAAGCTTTTTAGTTTGAATCCATCCCATTTATTGATTCTTGATTTTAATTCTTGCGCTATAGGAGCCTTATTAAGGAAGTTGGGGCCTAATCCCACATGATGAAGACTTGGGCCTATTTTTTTCTTCCATTAGGCGCAGGGTCTCTGGTTTAATTCCTAGGTCCTTGATCCACTTTGAGTTGAGTTTTGTGCATGGTGAGACATAGGCACTTGACATCTTACGGATGTCACCACACAGACTAGATAACAGGTGTATATGATTTAGTGACTGAAAATCGACTTTGAAATTTAGATGCTGAAAAGCTGGGTATGGTGGCATGTGTCTGTTGTCCCAGCTACTTTAGAGGCTGAGGCAGGCGGGTCAAAAGTTGAGGCCCACCTGGGTGTTGTGCTTTGGATATGAGGTGCTCCTGATAATGCAGGAATATTCAGAGGTAAAATTATTAGATTATGACAGCTGCAACCTGATCAGTCCATCCTACTTTGAATGGGCTGACTAGGTGGTACCCATAGGCAGATGGAGTGTGGCTGGAAGAGGTAGGTCACTGGGAGCTGCCCTGGCAATTCATTCTTCCTGAAGCCTCTTCCCCTTTCCTCTCTCTTTGCTTTCTTACCCTGCATTAGTTAAGCCTCTTTCCTCCATTGAGTCCTTCCCCCAGAATGTGCTGCCTTACCTTGGGTTCAGAGCAATAGAATTGACCATCTATAGTCTGAGCCCTCTGAAACCATGAGCCCCAAGTAAATTTTTACCCCTTTAAGTTGTTCTTGCCATGTATTTTGATTACAGCAATGCAAAAGCTGACTAAAACATTGGGCAATATAGTGACTCCCTATCTCTTATAAGAAAAATAGGGGAGCTAGAGGTGTAGCTCAGTGGTAGAGTTCACAATCTGGGGTCTGGGTTCAATCCCCAGTACTGCTTCAGATTCCACATCCCGTCATCTCTGTCTTTTTATATAGTGATTCCCTGTATAGTATTTTATGCAAATTAAATAGTATGTCTACAGGCATTTTAGTATTTTTAATACTTTAAAATGTTTCACTCAAGTATCTATAAAGAGGCCTTGCCACTTATTAATACTTACTTATACACAGTTAAATCTCTTAAATGATATTATCAAAGTGTGTATAATGTTTTATACTTAACAACATGCTTTCACATCCAGATTGAGCATATTGTTGCTATTGTTTTTGTTGTTGTTGTTGTTGTTGTTAATCCTATACATCTTACTAAAAATAGTTTACCAAAAGAAATGTCTGCTTTAATTTAATTGTGCTTTAAAACAAATCATCTGCCAGGAATTAGTTACAGTAAATTACATTAGAATTCAAAACTATAGCCAGCAAAAGAAAACTCCAAATAAATGAAATTTCATTTGGGGCTAAAGATGTAGCTTGGTGGTAGAATATGATGTAGGAAGGAAGAAATTTCACCATCCAGATGCAGAAATGCATCCATTTCCCAGTCTTTTCTCTTCATGTCCAGTACTGGGAATTTCACAATTGGTGAAATGAAAAGAGAACCTGTGTTCTATTGGGTGGGGTAATGTGCTTTGCTGGGGTCTCAGGATGACATCATCTTCTTGATGTTGATACAGAGAGATGGGTCATAGCCATGCCAGGGCAGTGACAGCAGGGGCAGCTGCCACCCCCACTGGCACATGCATCTTGACTCATTGCCTAAAGATAACAGTCATAGGAAAGCAGAATTCCGTTAGCAGGAGCACCCATCCTTCAGAAAGGTGAGCAATGAACAGCCCTCCAGCTCCGGAAAATTCATGGATTTCATGCTTTTCAACCACCCTACAAGGTTTTTCTATGCCTCTCAGCAATTTTAGAGATATGCTTCTCTGTTACCTTCCCTACTGCCATGCTGAAGTGGCAACTGGGGAAGATGCTCTTCCTCTTTCCTAGAGGAGCTATTTTCCTCAGTGGGAAGCACAGTGTTAAACATTTAGAATAGAAAAGGAGAGAAAGTGGGGCAGAAACTAAGGTAAATAAAGACAGCAGGAATGCAGAAAGAAAAATTGGAAACATTTAAGTTAAGCTAATGCAGAGCAAAAGACCAGACAATAGTCAATAAGATTAGGAATTGCCTTCTTCTGAAAGTATTCCTAGCTTACTCTGAAAAAAAAAAAAAAGCCCATGAAAAAGAGAAATCAAAAAGTATGAAGAAATATGTCCTCTAAGCAAAGACACAAAACGATGTACTCGATGACTATGGGACTAAGATAAAAATTCGAGGAACACAAAAGTCAGTAAAATTGAAGAACAGGGAAACTCCATAGGAAAGGTGAAATCTAGATATTTAATATACAATTGAAATTCAAGGGATGAGAGAAAAATTAATCAAAAGGAATGTAAATGTTAATTAATCTAAATTATTTGGCAACAACATCTCCAGGTTACCCGAACTCCTGAGTAAGTCATTCTAACTGCCCAGATGACGGAATGTAGTGACATTCTTTTCTGAAAGACTAAGGCATTCTTTTTGACATCAAGTTGCCATGAACTTCAGTATTTATTTGTTGCTAGAAACCCACTTTTTCCAGTGAATGCAGTGATGAAGAGTGTGGGCTCTAGAATCACATGAGCTTGGTTTTCAATGCTAGCTCTGCTTCTTATTAGTTGTAGGACTTGGGCAGTTTCCTTAAAAATTACATGTACGGGGGATAGTGACTTATAGGAATGTTGTGACAATGAAATGAGACGATGGATGTAAATTGCTTAGCACAGTGTTCTGACACATAACACTTGATCTTAGTTGTTTTATTTTTCTAATTTCCATTCTATATAAGAGATTTATCCACAAGTCTGAATATATTTGCCATATCAATTACTGCTATGATAATCTTGTTTTTTTTGTGTGTGTGGGTGGGGGAGGGGTTCCCTTCTCTGATTTGAAAAGGAAATATATTGGGAGATGGGTTAGCCAAGCCAGGAGGGGAAGAGAAATTTGACCCAAAGGATTCCAGAAAGATAGGCTACGTTTTATTTAATTTCATTAATATTTCCAGTATAATGAATTATAATATATGAGGGCTCAAAGTCATATTCGAATTTTTCTGCCATTGTCCTAATCATGAAATGGAAATCCACCACCACCTCTGTCTCCTGCCTTCACACTGGGTTCTAATTTTTAAAATAACTCCACATGTAGCCAATTACTTCAGCTGGTGCATGAAAATCCTCGAATTATTTTTAAAACATTGTTTAGTCTTAAATTGCTTTCTAAAAATATGACAAAAATTAAACAAACAAGAAAGAAAAACTACAAAGAAGGGATTGGGTGGTAGTTCGGCGGCAGAGCACCTGTTTAGTGTGTGAGAGGCCCTGAGTTCCATTCTTTTCATTAAAAAATAAAATAAAAGCACTGACTTTCATGGACCAACCTCTTAAGAAAGCTCTGGACCAGTCACCTTCACAAGGACCTAGGATTTCCCTCTCCCCTCTGGGATGCAGCAATCTAAGAATAGAGCATGTGTGATCTCCACAAAGGCCAAGACATCTTGGGGCAGACCTCATATAGGAGATGTTCTGATGGACTCCAAGACTTGTATAAACTCAATGTAAATACATCTGGGATAGAAAACTGACTTCCGGGCTCAAATAAGATCTCAGGAAAATCTGCTGGGTGCATCTTAGAAACTATAGGTGTTTGCTGCCTTTGTTTTCTGTTCTTTTGGAAAACAGTATTTAACAGCCCAGAGACTTTTCACATGATGCAGGGAGATATTCCATCCAAGCTCCCCAGGTACATCTTTCTTCACTCCAGGACTGACCCTACTTAGCATTGAGGAGTTGACAAAAATCACAGCCCAAGATGGTATGACAACAGCTTGATTAATAGTGATTATCACAGCAGATGGAAAACTGTAGACAAAACTTTCCATAGAATGAGTCTATCACAAAATTTCTTGATGAGACAGAAGGATGGTTAGCGATCACAGAATTATTCCTTCCTTAACAGAATAAAATTGCTGAATTTCTACTCACCCCTTTTGATAATTTTCTCAGGTCTCCAGTGACTTACTGAGATTCAGACCCTTCAAGCATGTGTGAAATGTACTACTTACTATGCGGACGTGTGACACTTCTCAGGGCAGCAAATTGCACGTTCCACTTTAAATGTATGCACATGCATGTGTCCCTGAGAAAAGTGACTACATAGGTATTCTGCTCAGCAGTTTATCTTTCCAATGGAAATACACATTGGACTTCTGCTACTGAGAGAAAGTGAGTTTTACACCCACCACCAGAATGTTTTTTGATCATTTGGGTTGTTTTGCTTCATCTCTGCTTTTTGTTGTTTAATTTCGTTTACAGTGCAAATAGCCTCAGCAGACGCTAACCATTAAATCTGGAAAACAGAGCCAGCATCTCACTTTATTCCCCCTCAGTCTCCCCCCGCACATACACACACACACACAGCCCAACTCAGCATACAGTAGAAAGGATCTTGCCCTCCTCCTTTGGCTGCAGCTGGAAAGAGAAAGAACCCTCCATCTCCTCACGTCTGCTGTAAAACAGAGGGCCCATGAGGACCTCAGCACACTGGCTGTGAGACAGAGGGAGGTGACCACAGCCAAGGCAGCAAGAAGCAAAGAAAGGCTCCTTTTTCGGATCCAAAGAGCCTTCAGTGCTTGGTAAGGATGCCAGTCGGTGCCTGAATCTTCAAATGCTACTCTGCTCTCTCTTCCCCATACCAAGGGAGACCCCTCAAGCAACTTTGCTTAATTAACCTGTTCTGAGAAGCTAGAAAATCCCCTCAGCTGAATAGTCCACAAATTGAGCCCAAACTGCCAGAAGATTCCTGTCATGTATACTATTCCGAGTATTAATTATAGTGCTGAACACTCTGTGTTCCTGCCCCACTATTAAGGAACCGGAATCCAAAGGAGAATGTGTTTGCTAAGCAAACCTGAACACACAGACTATATCAGAGGCTCTAGGTGAAAGAGAGCCAATATGTTTCTGGATTCTCAAGTTTTAAACCCCATAAGCTCCCCCTTGTCAGCAAGAGGTACATTCCAAGACCCCAAGTGGATGCCTAAAACCAAATATACTGGGTTTTCCTATATATAAAACCTATGATGGAGTTTATTTCATACGTAGTCACAGTAAGAGATTAACAACCACTAATCATAGAATAGGAAAATTGTAACAATGCACTGTGATAAAAGTTAAATGAATATAATCTCTTCTTTCTTTCTCAATATCTCGTTGTACCTTACTCACTCTTCTCCTTCTTGTGATATGACATCTCATATCCTACAATGCCTACATGAAGAGATGTAGTGAGGCATAGTGTGACACAGCCGTAGGCTACTGTATCAGGGTTACTTAAACACAACACTGTGTCTGTTGACTTGATAACCAAGATGGCTACTAAGTGACTAATGTGTGGGTAGTATATACAGTGTAGATACGCTGGACAAAGACAAGATTCATACCCCTGGATGGACCATTGGCAGATTGTATTCAAGCTTCTCAGAATAATATGCAATTTAAAATTTGTAAATTATTTATTTCTGGAACTTCCCACTTGATGTTTTTGTATTGTGGTTAACTATAGGTAACTGAAACGTCAGAAAGCAAAACTGTGGATAAAGGGGGACTAATGGACTCACCACCAAATGGTCGTAGGTAAAGACTGAGCCAGAAGAACACTGAATTAGAGGCTTAAGAGTCTGGTTTTCAGTTGTAGCCTTTACTTGTCCCCTGCCCACCTGCCCTTGAGCTGGTTACTCAACCTTCCTATCTGTGTCCCATCTACAAAATTTCAGTAAGAAATTTCTGGGACCATTGTAGAAATGTATAAGATAAAAATGTGAAAGTACCTTGTAAACTGTGATTGTCCAAACGTAAGGTCCCTGGCTGTGCCTAAATTGAATGACTTTGTTTTCTTCATTATGACTCAATAGGATGGAGGAGCAGATTAGGGATAGAAGTACCAATTCAGGCTTAAGCCATCCCCTCTGTGACCCTTGTGATCTGTGTCTGCTTACTTGGCTCTGTCAATAGTGAGACTACCAAGGTTAGCTCTATGATGAAGTTCAGCAATGTGTATTTCATATTAAATAGGGAAATATGGACTGGTTAAAATTAAATGTGGGATTTTGGAGTCAGAGAGACAGGATTCAAAGCCTTCCTCTGTTCCTTGCAAGTTGACACTAGGCAACTTACTTAACCTCACTAAGCCTCCTTTTCCTCAACTATGAAATGGGGAAGATAATGACATCACCCTGCAAAGGACTATTGTGATGATTAAGTGAGAGAAAGCATGTTAAGCATTTGTCCCAGTCCTTGGCATAGTCAATAAATGTCACACAACCTTTGGACTCTGGAGGCCCTAGCACACATCCAGGCTGCCCTATGTGTAAACACAAAAGGCATCATACGAGTTGGTAGTGTTCGGCCACTCATTGAGGTTACTTTTCCAAGCCACCAACAATAACCACTACCATCTCCAAAAAACTATTCTTGATCCAACTCCAAAACCTGCTCCCCAGGTTGTACTAATCTAAGTGTTGGGGCCAGGTCCAGCTTTGGGGCACAGGAACTATGCAGTAGTAAAAGGCCTGCACTCACAGAGGACCCACACTTCGTTTCATGCTCTACTGTGGTCTTTTTGAAAAAAGAGACCCTGAATTTGCACTTTGTCCTGGGCCCTGTAAATTACATAGCTGGTCCAGATTCCAATATTTTGTTTTTGCCTCAATTTTGTTTTATAAATCTTATAACTTGTTGTCAACGTGCCTTTTAGAACACATGGCTTGATCCTCATCATTCATGAACTCCATCATTGTGAATATGCCAACTCTGAATTTAGAAAACCCCAAGTCTATACTTACTGTGCTTTCGTGGTCATCCACAGACATGTGCAGAGCAATAAAAAATTTTTTTTGAATCAGCCGATGTACACATTCCCAGCTGAGGTGGAACAAGGCGACACTCTTCTTGATTGCTTCAGCTCTCAGGCTGTAAACAAGTGTCCTCTTTGTGGCCTATTTTAGTGTCACATTTTTCACATCTTGTGCTTTTTGTTGGTGATATTTGCTGTTTAAAATGGTCCCTGAGGGTAGTGCCACAATACCATCTAGTGTTGCTAAATGCAAGAAGGTTGCAACATGCCTGTAATCCCAGTTGCTGAGACAGGAGGATCGCAAGTTCAAAGCCAGCCTCAGCAATGGTGAGGTGCTAAGCAACTTAGTGAGACCCTGTCTCTAAATAAAGATACAGAATAGGGTTAGGGATGGGGATGTGGCTCAGTGGTTGAGTGCTCCTGAGTTCCTGAGTTCAATCCCCAGTACCAAAAAAAAAAAGGTTGCAATATGCCTTACAGAGAAAATACTTTTGTTAGACAAGCTTCATTTAGACATGAATTATAATTATAATTATAATTATAATTCATTAATGAGCTCAACATTAATGAATCAACAATATATATTAAATAAGGTAAATAAGGTGGCTAAAGAGAAACACACACTAAAACCAGGGTATATATCAGTTGACAAAAATGTGACCAGAGGTTATCTAGATTGAATAGCTTGGTGAGAAGTGGCACCCACTACTTCGGATAGGAATTATGGATTTCTAGAATAAGTAACTTTACTTATGTGTGTAAAGCAGATGGGCGACTGAGTACCAAACTGGGAGCATCCTAGAGTCTGCAAAATGTAGACAGGAATGAAAATATTTTTCTTGTTTATCCATAGGATAATGGTAAGGCCCATTGTGTCATAGATGAGCTGTAGCTGAACATGTTTATCTAAATATAAACACATCCATTCTCTGTTGGCTAAGTTCAAAACCTTCTAACATGATCCTCTTTGAGAGGAAAATAATTTGATTTAGTTCACTGTATTCAAGGCGTTTGAGGAATAACAGTTGTAGCTGAAGGGGTCAAAAGGAAAAGGAGTGAACACCTGGCAGCTGGAAGCAGTGGCTTCTCCTGTTCCAACCCCATCATCTACCTCCTCTCTCTTGGCCCTGGCTGCTGGCTCTGCCCTCCTTCCATGGAAACATGTTCATAGATAGACAGCATTGGTCCAAAGGGTTCTTCTTCAAAAGAACTCAGCATGGGCCATTAGGCAAATAAGTAAGGCTGATATGGACCAAATCCTGAGAAAGGCAAAGTTTAGATTTGATGTACAACCCACTGCTGAAACAGACAAAAGCACAGTAAGTAATGAAGGAACTACTGATGTGCTGGGACAGCTGATGAGAATAATGCTTTAGACAATGTGTCTTTTGAGAAGAGATGTGAAAGGATCCTCCCGATCCTTGATGACTTGTCTCTGGGTTTGCCTAGTAAACAGCAATAACCTGATGGGAATTGATAGGTGAAAAAGGAGATTCCAGGGAGAGTAGAAGGAGGGAAGAACAGGTAATATGTGTACAACTATAAATCACACACACAGGTTAGAGAACTAAATGTGAAGTTGAGTGCGGGAAGAGAAGAGGGGATAGAATCTAAATCATTCAATGGAGTCATGTGATAAAAGCCCCACAAATTCAAAGTAAAGGAGTGCGTATTGCAGCAGGCAACGGGGATCCACCGATGATCTTCCAGCAGGAGAATAATAGACTTGAAACTGCAAACAGAAAAAGTGAAAGCAAGAAAATCTCATAGATGATTAGAGAAAGATGAGAATAGGCCGAGAGGGCAGAGAGGAGGCTTGAGCACAGTAGATAACAGGGAAGAATGAGGAACTTGGGCCCAGTGGGCACGATAAGGAAAAGACTGAGTCTCTGGTCTTGGAAACTGGTAGTTGTGGATAGGGGTAACTCAGGGAGAAGGAGGATTCAAAGATAGGATTTTGACTAGGAAGCAGAGGTGTTTGGTGAGTGAAGTGGATGGAAGGTTTTGGCATGTAGTGTTTAAGATGCTGGAAGCAATTGAAAATTGGCAGAGTCTAGATATGACTTCATCTGAATTGCATTTCAGATATTAACTCACCAACTGTTCCAACTTTGTTTCTTTGTTACCTACCAATATTTCCCTAAAAAGTATTTCCAGGCCTGATTTCTCAGACCTGGGTCATCTAAGCAGAGAGTCTAGCCTGGTTCTGATGTACTGGTTTGTATTAGAGAAGACATTTTCTCCAAAAGACGGATTGAGGATTATAATATCAATGGATTTCAGAGTACTTATGGAATTAGTAAGAGCTCATTCTTTTTGCCGGCTTCTCCTTCCTCCAATCTTACCCTTTCAATTAAACACACACACACACACACACACACACACACACACGAGTTTCTATTATTCCAAGTCCAATGCTAACAACTGTGAAACATAAATAGAGATGAACAAGCATGGTACTATCTATCTTCAAAACACTCTGATAAGGATTCCAATGGTTGCTACTTTATGACTATTGAGCATCTAGTATGTGCAGAACACTGAGTCAAGTGGTACTAAGTGGCCAAATAGCCTAATGGTTAGGTGTGGATATTAGTGGCTAATGTATAGGCTCTAGGACCAGACTATTTTATTCATTTTGAGAACTTTGATCAAATTATTAAAGGTTCTGGTGCCTCGGTTTTCTTATCTATAAAATGGGAGTAATAATAATTACTCCATAGGGTTTGATAAAAATTAATTAAGTTTATATACATAGTCTACCACATGATGTGCTAGGAACATGTACATGGCCCTAGCACATGGTAATTCTCAATGAATCTTAGCTTTTATTATTTGGCAGTACATTCATAAATACTATATTTTTTAATCCTTATAACAGTTTTGAAAAACAGTATTTATTTTGTCCAGTCATGAATGATGACCTCAAGACCCAGAGAGAATAGCTGATCTGCCCCAACTTGCCATGAAATGAAGGAACTATGGTGTGAATCCAGGTAAATCCAGTGCTCAATGAATAACAGGGCAGTACATCTTTTCTGGGGGTGATAAACGAGGATATAGATTCTTCTTATTTAATTTAATCTATATCAACCTGATCTATAACCTCAAAATTGGAGACAATTTAAAGATTGTTGGTCATTAAATAATAAGTAATGATTAGAATTGCTAATATAATTCCCTCCTTTAAGCTTACCCCACAAATAGCCATTTAGCATTATTTCATTGTGATAATAAATTAGATTGGCCAGGTATTTTCCTCTTTGATTTTGTGAACTATCCCTAGAGACAGGGCTTATTGAAAAATTAGCATCTAATTTCCTATGGCTGAAACTAGTTTGCTACAATTAATAAATAAACGGATGGATTTTTACAACATCAAGTTTTAGCAAAAAGCTCTGTATGAATAGTAATGAGTGCATATACCCGGAGATGCATGAGGTCAGATATGAGGCCGCAAGGATGAGCTCTGTGCAAAAGTGGATCCCATCATAGGGATTGGCTGCTTCCCCCTACCACCAATGTGAAGGAGCCTAGACAGGATTGCCTTCCTTGTGCTCTGTATATTACTTTTCCATTCTACCTTGGAAGATTCTTTTCAGTCTTTACCTTCGATTTGCCTTCAATTTCAACCTCTCAGGATGAATCTTGGGTCAGACTCTTACTCAAGCTGAGTCAGGTAAGACATTTGCCTCGAGTGACCCCAAATCACATAACCCAAAAGACTATCAACTTTGGTTAAAACTGAAAGCCAGAGATCAGTACAGGAAGAGTTGTATCAGGCACCAAGAAGGAGGACAAAAGTGAAATTACAAATGAATAATGGGAGAAATATCTGAAGTCAAAAAGATTTGGAATGGTCCAAGGGAGAAAATGCTGTGTGTATGATGGGAAATATTTCTTATAGGAGAATTCCAGGCCCACTCTTACTGAGTATAGACTGGAAATGGACAGGAGGATAGCTATTTATATGTGTGTGTTCTCTACAACAAACTGAAGCTTTTAAAAGACTTGATGTGGATCTTGTCATTTTCGTGTTCCCCATAGAGTCTGACATATGGCAGACACTTAGCAAATATCTGTTAAATGAATGAAAGAGTGATGAATAGAGCTGATAATGCCACTGCCAGTCCTACTATTACCTCACACACTAATAACCACCTTTCACTTACTGGACATTTACAATGTGCCCAAAATTGTGCTAAGAACTTGATATATGTATTTTCTTATTTAATCTTGACATGCACAAAAAATATATTATCAGGCAGATGCTATTCCTAACCCATTTTATAAATAAGTAAACTAAGGCTTAGGAAGGTTTGCTTTTCCAAAACTGTGTCACTAACAAGTGCCAGAAACAAAAAAATCTGTCAGATCCCTCAGTCCATGAACTTCAACACCTGACTACGGTTTTGGAAGCACAATTTTGTTTTTGAACCTGAATTGGATTCCAGGGGTTGTACAAGAGATGTCCTCATCCTCTCCCCTCCAACCCTCACCACTCAGACCGAGTTCACTGCCCCTCTTGTGTACTCTTTGGGCACGTCTCCATAAGCACACTCAATACGCTGTCAAATAATTAATTACCTGGTTAGCTGAGCAACTTGACAGCAGGTACTCTTGTTCTCTTACGTTCTCCCATTGTGAATAGCATAATGCCTGAAATACTGTAAGTGCTAAATAAATGTTTGTGGAGCTGATTAATTATTGAACTCTGGATAAACAATGGTCATTTAGAAGGCCATGGTGACTAGAGACTGTTTTGATTTTGATCCAGGGATTCCTTCTCGGAAAGCCTGAATGGTCCAAGTGATAAGATAATAGAGCAGTTTTCAGCACCTCTCAGCAGCTACCTTTGGGGCTGGATTTATTGCCCTCTTGAGTGAAATTCTGGCCCTCAACTTTGCTGATCTGTCAAGAGCAGTGATTTTAGGTGTGGGACTGTTGATTGCCACACGAGCTAACTGTTTAAGTCAAAAGCACCGCCTGGTGCTGGAATGGGAGATTGATGATGAAGTGTTAACAGGACTTCTGGGTCTCCAAGGAGGTACAGGCAAGAGAGGCCAAGACAAATAGGGAACACTCTGCTCTAATTTTAAAATTAAAATAATAAAAATCAAGACATTTTAAACTATTAAAAAAATGTTCAAGCTTTTGGTAAAACACAAAAACAGCATCTAGAGTAGTGTTTAACAGCACAGGCTTTGGTATAAAATACATGTTTCAAATTCTGATTCTCATCCTCTTACTCTCCTCGTCACACAAGGCAAGTTTCCACTCGTGAGCTCTTGTCTAGAAAATGGTACAGATAATGTCTGTCTCATATGATGTATTTGTCAGTCTTCCATTATTGTAACAAATACCTGAGATAAATAACCTTATAAATGGAAAAGTTTTATTTTGGCTCATAGTTTTGGAGGTTTCAGTCCATAGTTGGTGGGCCCATTGCTTTTGGTACTATAGCATGGCAGCAAATCATGGCAGGAATGTGTGGCAAAGCAAAAACACTCACTTCATGGCTGGGATGTGAAAAAGAGGAGAAAAGGCTGGGGTCCCATTATTCCCTTCCAGAGCATACCCCCAAGGCCCTGAAACCTTCCACTTCTTAAAGTTTCTACCACCTCCCAATTGCACCAAGCTGGGGACCAAGCCTTTACCATATGGCCTTTGGAAAACATTCTACTTTGAAACTACAATATTAGGTAAGCATCCGATAATGCATATAAGCTATGTAAAATATCATCAATTATACAGCAAACTATAAGTGAAAAGTAGTTGTTACTCAAACAATTAAAGTCTATTCAATTAATAAGTATTTATTCAACACCTATTTGTATGCCAGGCTCTATGTTTTACGTTTCAGCATAGAATGGTCAACAAATACACACAGATTCTTCACCCTTGTGGAGCTTCATGGTACCTTGTACAAGTAACCATAGACTCTTCCCCTCTGTGTCCACACCCTTATGTGCCACATCCCTTTTAGTGCCTTTCCACTTGGACCCCGAACTCGTCCATGTGACTGGTTTTGACCCGTGGGATGTTAGCCAAAATAATGTAAATAGAGACTTGAAAAATGCTTGTGCTTTGTCCTCTCTGACTGCTTATAGACTCTCTGCTACTACCACCATGTGAGGAAGCTCAAGCTAGCTTGCAGGACAGTAAGAGACACGTGGTACAATTGCCCCTGTCTCATGACCAACAACTGTCAAACTCTACCATGTGAGTGAGATCATTCTAAGGTCATTGACTCCAGTTGACCTACCTGTTGATCCAAGTTAGAGAGCCCAGTGAAAATCAGTTGATCAGGCCCAACCAGAAAACTATCTAGCCAGCTTATAGAATTGTGAGCTAACTTAATGGTGACTCTTTTAAAAAAAACAACTAAATTTAATGGTAGTTTCTTACACAGCTGAAGTTGATACAAGCTTACAGCCCAGTATAGAGACCAATAAGCTTTTTTCTGTAAGAAGGACCAGATAGTAAAAATTTTAGCTTTGTAAGACATAAGGTCTTTGTGAAACTACTCAGCTCTGCTGCTGTAGCCCAAAAGGAGCCACAAACAATATGGAAATGGTAATTGTGGCTGAATTAGAGCAGAAAGCTATCATTTGCTGATCCCTACTTTAACACAAGAAAGAGATGCTACCCAAATATTAACCCAAGAAAATGTGTATAGATAAATTGCAATATCCTTTGAGCTACCAAGTCTCATCATGTTATTAGAAAGAATAGCCAAAGAATCTGCCCCAGGCTGGCAATTCAGATAAGGTGTGTTGGTTAGATTTCCCCAGAAGCAGACCCTGAACTAGGGATTTTAGTGCAAGTAGATTCTTTAGGATGCAATCTCTATTTGGGTGTGTGGTCACAGAGTAGAGAAGTAAGACAGAAAAGAAAACCAATATGGAACTAGTCAATGAGCAAGCTACCATGGGCATATATTTTATGTTCCCATTCTTCTTACCCAGTGATCCTATTTGTCATTCCCAAAATAATCTACCTGATAATATCCATCAACCAATCTGCCACCAGAGATAGCTGATAATTCACATTTTCCTGGTATTTTCCTTTCTTTAGTAACCCTTCAGGAATGTAGATTAATAAATGTCTTTTGCATCTACCAAAGCCCCTGCCTAAAAAGACTTTACTGCGAGGAGGAAGCATAGGTCAAAGCTTTGGTAGATACATGCATTATCCTGTTAATCTTCACGACATCCCCACAAGGAAAGCAAGACAGGATCATTATCTTCACTTCACACAAGAGGAAACTAAAACTCCAAGGAGTCAAGCATTTTAGATAAGATTAGGTGAATCTAAACCCACATCCTTGGCTATCTTGTCAGACTTGTCTACTGCAGAAAAGCTGTCTCCCTCAGTGTGAGATTAAGGATAGTTTAGAAGTTATATCAGAATAGGAATATTCTGATTTACAAAGGAAAAACAGAGGCCAACAGGTCATTTTGTTTCAAGATTTGCAGAGTGATAAGGAATGTTTATGGCCTTGCTGTCTTAGGAATAATAAAGTAGGTCTTGTCATGAGAACTAAATTTCCATCCCCTAGGAAGGCCACACAACCAAAGAATGTAGATTAAATGATACAAGAACTATTTTTCCCATCATGCGAGAGCATTTTCTACCTAGCAAACATTTACTGAGCTTCTACGTGTGTCAGGAATTGTTCCCAGGACTGAGGGATCAAAATGATTCAGGCATTCTGTTGTCAAGAACTTCAGTACGACTATAGTTAATATCTGGCATGAGAGACCCATGCGTTCTAACTTACTTACTATTGGTTACTGTTGCTTACTGTTGGAAGGAGGTGGAATGTTTAAGAGGTGGGGCATATTGGAAGGTTTTCCAGTCACTAGTGGCATGCCTCAGAGGGGATTGTGGGACGCTAGTCTCTTCCTCCTCCTCTTGTTCTTCTCTTTCTGAACATCCAGATTTCCTTTGCCACATGATCCTACCATGATGTACGTCCTTACCACAGGCCCAAGAGCACTGGGGTCAATTGAACACAGGCTGAAACTTATAACACTGAAGTCAAAATAAACTTTCCCTTTTTTAAAAAATTAGATATCATTACTATTTTGTTACAGTAACAGAAAACTGACTAGCACACCCAGAATCTGAGGAATAGGCAGATAACAGTTGGCATAGGATATCCTGGACATGTGGAATAGTGGAACCTAGGAATACACATATGTATTTGGGGAATCATGATACTTCAGGGAGAGTAGTGGGACATAGAGTCTGTGAGGGGAAAAGGGAGGGAGAAGAGGAGGGCCCCAAGCAGGAAGGAAGAAAAATAAGGCCAAGGTGGCAAAAATAACAACAATAATAAAGAATATGTATGTGGCATTTATGGTTTACAAAGCACTTTTACATAATTTGTTTCCTTTAATCTTTACAACAGCCCTTTGAGAAGTAAACAGTAAAGCACTTTCCCCCATACGGGTAGCTCTGGGAAATGAGCTTTCCCTAAGCAGCAATATATTCAAAATGAATAAAGTAAGAAATCATCCCATATTATATTACATATTCATTAGACTTGTCTTCCTGGATTGTATTTGACAGCTTTCGCCTAGTTTGGGGGTGCTGTAATTCATTGTGTTTAGCCTGAGCAATTGCCCCACCATAGCCTTGTCTTAAAGGCTCCTAATATCACCAACTAATCCCCGAAGGCTGGCTTAAGTCTCCAGCCCTGACTTCCCCACATTCTGCTTCCTTAGCCAAATGGCTGTTATCTGCCATCACACAGCTGCAGTCCTTCCTGTTCTTTTGATAACTGATCATCACCAATGTGGGCACCAAGAATTGACAGCTTCAAGTGGAAAAATCGTATTTAGGTGGAGTTCTATACAAGTTTCCTAATGAGGGACTTCCTTCTCAATCTAGTGATTCATACATTATAGTTTATCCATCCATTCATTCAATAAAGTTACTGAATGCCTACCATATGTAAGATGCACAGAGACCTTGTAAAGGACCTGAAAGTAACAAAACATGCTCAAGATATTTGGAGTCCATCAGGAAAGATGAGCATGTAAATAACTAACATGTAGTCAGGGTGATCAGTGAGCAAAGGGAAGGTAGGTTCATGTATTTCTTTCCTTCTTCAGCAACCATTTACTAAGCACCAAGTATGGGACTGGTTCTACCCCACATGCTGCCTCACTTCACTCTCACAACAGGACAGTAGATATTCTTTGCTCCACTTTACAGATGGGGAAGTCAATGTTCTCCTTCCTTTCTTCAGTGCAAGGGACTTCATAGAAGAAGATATTTGTTTGTGTTGAGATTTCTTTCTTTGTTTTATTGTGTGTGTTGTTGTTCATCAAGTTTGGAGTTTGAATAGGATTTTAACACTTGGAATTGAAGAATACTAAACACAAAGCTGATGAAGCTTAACCTTCAGGGCACTTAGATTACATGGGTCCTTTTCAAGGTCCTAGGAGGAACCATAGAAACATGTTCCTATCTTCTTGTATTTTTGTAAAGCACTTCAGATTCCATAAACCCTATATATGCCTCTACATTGAAAGATTGAATGAAAGTCGTGTAAAAAAGAGGAAAGTGCTAAGCAAGCAGTGAAATGGAGGATACATGGGAAGAAGGTATATTAGTTAGTTTTTTGTCCCAGTGACAATATACCTGAGAAAAATAAACTTATAAGAAGAAAAGGTTGATTACAGCTCTCCAGAATCAGCCCTTTCTTGTTCTCCCCCATTCACAGCCACAGCTCTGGATAGACATCATCGTTGCTTCCTTCCTCCAGTTTCAGCTTGGATGGCTTCTCATCCACTGTGACCTGGCTCCTCTCTGCCTCCACAGTGACTCCTCCCACTCGGCCCTCGTCATGGTGATTGGCAACCTCTCAGCTTGGGACAATCAATAAGCACTACTCCATCCTCCAAACCTGAGCTCACTGTCTAACACTCCCACCCTTATCCAGACCTGTTCCCATCCCAGAAAATGGTACTCCCCACACAGCTGCCCAAGCCAGAAAACCTGAACCATGGGCTTGTTGTCTTGCTCTCTCACCCTTGTCATCAAATAATTGCCAAGACCTGCCCACTCAACATCTCAAATATCTCTTGTCTGCTTTCTACTCTGTGGCCTCGAATGCCATGATCACCTCCTGCCTAGACTCCTAAAGTACTTCCTAACTAATTTCCCTGCTTCTCTTTCTCCAACTACTTCCTCAAACCGTAGACAGAATGATCTTTCTAAAAACGCATGTCTGTCCCTATTACTCTCCTGCTTGGAGCCTTCAATAGCTTCCCACTGCTCCAAGATGAAGGCTGAGCTCCCTGACATTTTCTCAAGCCTTTTGTAATCTGGACCCTCTTCTTCTGGTCACCATTTCTCCCTTCACAGATGAGGGTCGTGTTGAGGGTCCTCTTATCTCTGGCCCTTTCACTGTCCTGTACCCTCTCCACTTCCCTGTCCACCTCATGCCCACCCACATTCACCTGGCTCCCTCCATCCCTTCCTCAAGTGACTTCAGGAGACCTTAGATAAGTTACTTTTTCCAGGAATCCTCCTCTGACCTCATGGTGGCCCCAGCTATGTACATCCAGAGCACCCTGGCTGTGAACTCCACCATAAGCTAAGATCCTAGAGAGAAGGCACCAGGCCTTTGTTTACCACCATGGTGTCTACAGAGGGGATCCCAAGGCCTGGCACATGGAAAAATTCATGACACACGTGTGTCGGATAAGTAATGAATAAAGATCAGATGGACTAGATCACTGTGTGCATTGTATGCCAGGCTGAGGAGTTTGTGCTATGTTCTGTAAGTAAAGTGGAATGAGAACAAGTGAGTGAGGTGACCGCAACTGTGCTTGGGACAGTTTTCTCTGGTTTCCAGGAAACCGAGTTAGGTGACTTTTGAGATAGTCCACACAGTAGGTAGCCAAGCACCATAAGGCAGGGAAAAAAGGTAGAGAAGGGAGAAATACAAAAATCACATTGATGGATCGCATGGACCAATCAGAGTTCGGGAAATGGAAACATGAGCAGAGCAGAGAACACAGTTATAGAAACTTCCAGAATTTAAATTTGGTGGATTTGGGGGCCTTTGTTTTTGGGTGTTCTGATTTTTGTTTTTGTTTTAGTGCTAAGGATTAAACCCACAGCCTCATGCATGCTAAGCATAGTCTGCCACTGAACTACACTCCTAGCCCCTGGAATTTAAATTTGGAATGACTAGGGGATAATCACTCCCTTACTACCAACAACAGAAAAACCCCCTTCCCCTTTGTATAATTGATACTCAGATACTTTCCGGGAGCTTCCCTGAGATTTACTGTCATTATACTCTGAAGTTTTAAGATCTGAGACCTCAGGCTTTTGCCCCAAACCCTTTTGTGTAAAGTAGATATTTGCAGAGCATTGGGTCATTCCTGTTGTTTTTGTGGTTATTTTTTTCAAATAGAACTTGAATTATAAAATCCACAATGGCCTCTAGTAGTATCACAGTCCCAAACCCACAAGGACTTTAAAGAAGATCTATGGCAAAGGATGGTGGGTTTTACTCTGTTTCTCTGTCTTTCCAGCTCCTTCTCACCCCACCTCATTGGAGCTATCATCCTGCTCACCTTTCCTAGGCAGCTGCAGTACCATTACAGAGTGGGTCATCTTGCCACAGTAGGCCAGAAGGCAACAGCCACTCTGCTGGCCAGAGACTGGGCCACAGTCAGGAGACCTGGCAGGCTCTCCACAGAGTTGAATTGGCAGGGAGCTCACGTCTTCTCCACTGCTGCCCACCAAAGGCAAACTTGAGGGCACGAGGTTAATTTGAACATGATTTGTCATCATCTAGCATAGCCTCACTGGGGTTCTCGTGTTCAGCACTTTCCCCAGGCTCAATATTTTAGAAACACTTATCCCTGTTGGACAAGCAATTACTGATGAAAGCTGGAGGATAAGTTGGGAATGTTTTGTCAGAGCTAAATTGGACCATGATGCACACACAGGCCTATCAGGGTAACAGCACAGAGTGTGGGCCTGAAGGTCAGACACTTGCAAATCAAAGCCCAGATTTGTCACTTACTAGAGCTGGGATTTTGGACACAATCATTTAACTTCTCTCTTCCTAAGTTTTCTCATCTGTTAAATGGGCATCATAAAAGTATCAAACCCATAGTTATCATGCACATTGTAACCCTTTGTGTAATTATTCAACCTAAAGTCCTTTTTGATACAGCAAATAATTTTTACAGCCATCTGATTCTCACCCCAGACTTGGAGAGTCCCCTCTCCCTGTGGGCATCTTCTTATTCTTGTCTTTCATTCAGGAAATTTTATACTTCCTTGAAAAGAGCTGCCAAAATGTAACTGCCCCACACATAATTAGCTTTTTCTTTTCTTTCCTTCTTAAAAAATATTTTTACTGCAATCCCAGTGACTCAGGAGGCTGAGGCAGGAGGATTGCAAATTTGAGACAAGCCTTGGCAAATCAGCCAGGCCCTAAAAGCAACTTAGCAAGACCTTGTCTCAAAATTAAAAAAATAAAAAACTGGGGATGTGGCTTAGTGGTAAAGCACCCCTGGATTCAGTCCTCAGTGTTTACATATATGTCTGTCTATCTATCTATATATCTAATGGCAAAATAGAAATAATAATAAATTTACCACAAGTGACATGTAGTACACTCACAATGTGGTGTGACCATCATAACAGTCTAGTTCCAGAATATTTTGTCACCCCCAAAGAAAACCCTACAACCCATTTCCAGTCATTCTCCATTCACTACCCTTAGTCCATGCCTTGACAGCCAAAAATCTGTTTTCTGTCTCTATAGACTTGCCTATGGTGGATATTTCATATAAGTGGAATATAAATGGAATCCTTCCTGTGAACTTGCAAGCAGTAAACTCGGTGGTCAATAGCACACTTTGGGACTCAGGCCCACCTGGTCTAAGCCCCAGCCCTGCAACTATTGTGTGTACCATAGTAGGTAAATAATTTAACATTTTGACCACTTGGTTTCCTCCTCCAGAAAACAAGGACAATTATCACAGAATCCTCCCCTAGGGTTGTACAAAAAAACAAATTATATGAGATACCGCCAGTGTGCTGTTAGCAGCCATGGATCTTATTGTCAATTATATGAGTAATGTAGGCTCATTGGAAAATATCTGGAAAGCACAAAAATGTATAAATAAGAAAGCAAATCACCCACATCCCCCAACAGAATTGTCTGATGAAGGTCAATGACCATGGCTTACTGTGGAGCCAGCCAGTGGCAGATGTGCCTATAGCAAATGGACACAGCACAGGTTTTGGAGCTGGACAACCCAAAGCCTGCCTCTGGCCTGTCACTCCATGATGACTTTAGACAAGTCCTTTAACCCCAGAGCCTTAGTTCCTCATTCATCACAGTACATGGGACTTCCTAAGGTTGATGTGAGAATTTAAAAGACAGGTTCCATGCCAAGTGCATGAGCAGGCCTGGGAGAAGGAAGCATGTGAGAACAGCCACTCAAGTTACAGCCAATAAATGCAGTGGTTGTGCAGAAATGATTCTGCAGAGGAAGGAAGGAAGGGCTCTGAAGGACAGTCAGGATTTCCAGAATCAGAGAAGCGAGGAGGACTTTGCAGGAGAAGCGAGGAGAAGATGCTGAGCATGGCAGGGCTGTGGGCTGTTCAGTCTCCGTCACTAACCTTCACAGTCGGTTGCTCCCATCTCCCTGTCTCACTCCCTCTTCTCCAGGTCCTGGTGTTCATAGGGAAATCAGCCTTTGGGTGGTGCAGAAGACATAGAAGTTGTGAGAATAATAGCAATAGCAATAGTAATAGCTGGCATTTTTATGGAGACTCACTAGGTGACAGCTACCATGCCAAGGCCCTTCTCACCTCCTCCTCAACTCCAAGAGAGAGGGGAGGAAGGGAGTTCTGCTAAAATAGCTAGATGAAAGCTCCCTGAGGATGGCGGGCTGCAGTGGGTCTGCTGGCTGCTGACATGGAGGCACATCTGTCTCCACTTGGACGTCCCTAGACACATGTCTTCCCAGACACACCTCCTTGGAATCTGAGGAACTACACACTTCTGAGAAGGCAAAAACAAAGAAGGTGGCAAAGACATAGACCTTTATGCTCAATTCAGAAACACTCCAGAGGGCAATTTAGGCCAGTTCCTCTCAGGTATCAGAACCTACTCCGTGCATCTAAATTCGTAGACCAAAGCTTCATGCTTTTTTTCAGAAAGTAAAAGCAAGACCACCTCAGCTCAGAATATACCAAACTTCAATTAAATGCCAACTGATTCCATCATGCACAGAGGAAGTGAAATGGGGCTGAGGTTGGGTTTAGTCCACATGCAACATGATTCCTGATAAAGGACACATATAGATTGGCTGTGAGTACCCCAGAGCATGTAAGCAATTGGAAATAATTACACTGTAGTTTGCTCCATCAAATAAGAATCGACTATGATTATTCCTAGTACCTCCATGAGCCACACAGATGATTATGGTAGAGCCATATCCTTTACCACACTGAATAGCACCAGATGGCAGAAAGAGCGTGGGGCAAAACCAAGTCTCATCTCCCTACCACTAACCAGCTGTGTGACCCCAGGCCAATCACTTAACTCTCTGAGTCTTGATTTCCATACCTATAAAATGAGAGATTTGGCTGAGAGACTCTAAATCTGCTTCTGGCTCTATAGTACCTCTTCAGGCCTTCACATATGAACTTTTGGGTCAGCTAATGAAGACAAAAGAAGGTACAGCTTCATGCTTGTCTAGATTGGAACCAAACACCTCAGCAAGCAAAGTCTTATGGAGTGCACTGTGGTCTTCCTGAAATTGTAAAGTTGATTCAGCTGAATTGCATTAAAAAATTTCTAGAATCATTTAAAATTTTTAAAGTAAATAATTAAATTCTTTGAAAAAAGAAAGACTACTTTTGTAATACCTACAATACCCACTCATCTTCTTCTTAACTTGAATTTTCACAGACATATTTGATAGGTGTCAGTTCGCAAATCTAAGTTAGAATTCTGGTTGCAGGGAAAGTTATTCTCTGAACTTCAGTTTTTTCATCTGTAAAATGGGTGTTAATACCAACTTAAAACAGTTGGAGTAATTAGCAGGAATTTGTGTAGAGTAACACAGGATGCATCAAATATGAGGCCCCCACTAAACATCAGCTGTTTCATATTCTCGATGCAAAACAATGCACATGTGTAGTTGCCTTTTTCTCTCTAGCTTCTTGTAGGTCCTCCAGAAAAGGGACAATTACTTTTTCTTGGCAAACCCTACAGTGACTTGCACAATACTTCATAAAATAAATGAATTCATTCATTAGTGAAATGACTCTTGGTTTTGGTCTTGTTTTTACTCTAAGGTTCTACCTTGCAGAGTTCATACCACATCACATTTCATTATTTTTCCCTTCCACAATAAACATCTCTTTAAAGTGGTAGATTTAAATAGGTCTCTCATAACCTTCACTGCAAGTCTTAGAGATTATCCCTTTCTGAAGAGGATTCTTGCATCTGCATCTCATATGAGAATGCTTACATTTGCATAAATGTCTTCACTGAGGACCCAGATGCTCTGTGCATCCTGGAGGTGGGAGGCAGAGGCCTCCCACTACAAAAGAGCAAGTCACACCTTCCCCCATAGGGCACAAAATGATAGACCCTTTACACTCTGCACATCCCAGTCACAGGAAATCACATGCTTATGATCCTAAAACATCCTTATACATAAAACAAATTTTAGTCCTGCCCACTCAGCTTCCGAGGCTAAGAACAATTGTATGAGTAGGAGGGAGGTTGCAAGAAATGGGATGGAGAAGGATATGCAAATGAGGAAGGAGGGTGTCTAAGAGGCAGGTCAGGAAGGATCCACTTTCTTAGGGAAGCTCAGGCTTCTGTCCCACCTCCTGGGATGCTGTGTTTCCTATTGTCCTCTTATCCCATAAAGAATTAAACTCATGCTCTTCCTAGTTCTTTCTCATTTCACATCTAGAGATTTTAAAGCCAGAGTAAGCCCATTAAATCAGTGTATCTGGAAAGTCCATTAGCAGAGATAATGTTGGTTTCCTGATAGACTTAGTAAATTATATGAGGTAGAAGCCACAGTTGGCATTCAGCTTGGTGTTCCCCATGCTAGACAACACCTAGACCATTCTGTCTGTTGAATGAGTGGATGCATGCATGCAGGAATAAGCGAGTGAAGGAACAAATTGCAGCAGGGACTAAACTAAGCAAGCAATTCACTTCAAGGCACTATGACCACCCATTTCAGAGCCTGATGTGTTTACAGCCTGTGCTACTTAGGAATCACAAGTGAGAGAGTATTTGTTTCCAGGACAAAAGAGAGAGCAATTTGTGGGTAGGTTCCAGGAGAGAAAGGCTACTGGTAGGGTAGAGTCAGCCGCCCCGGAAGCAGATGGGAGAGACGTAGGAGGTAGGCACAGCTGAATAATGGAAAATGCCGGCAGGAAAGGAATTTGGCCAAGCAAGAGGAAGGAGAGGGAGCTAACACATGTGAGGTGCCAACATGGTGCCAGACCCTGGGCCCAGTCCCCCACATATGTCATCATTTAATTCTTTTTAGAGTCCAATAAAGTTGATATTATTATCTTCATTTTATAGAGCAGAAAACTAAGACTCAGAGAAAACAGGAAACATAACCAAGTTCAAGAAGCTGGAAAGTGGACACATTAGGGTTTGAACCTGGGCTCCACCAATTCCAAAACCAACATTCTTCCCATCTTCCACTGCTGCCTCCTGGGAAAGAGTAATGTGGGGAATACAGATCAGAGTGATACACATCATCCTTCATGATCCTTCTGCCTTCCACCCTGCTGCCAGCCACCCCATAGCCCATCAATTCCCAAGTCCTGTTGACTTGTTTTCCAAGTACATCTAAGATCCAGACACTTCTTCCCATTTCTCATTCAGCCACTACCTTAGCCCAGTCTCCATCCTCTCACATGTACACCACAGCAATGATGACTGACAGACGAGTCACCCTGCTTCCATCTTAATGTCCACTTCTATGAAATTACCAGTCTTCTTTCTGGAACATACATTGAAATGCCCCTGCCCTGCTCTAAAATGAGTAGCTGTCCTAGAACCTGGCCCAGCCAATCAGCCCAGTATACTTTTACTAATCTCCCCTCTCTAGTGGATTGGATGGTGGTTCCCCAAAAGATATGCCCACATCCTAACACTCAGACCCTGTGAGCATGACCTTATTTGGAAAAAGGGTCTTTGCTGATGTAATTAAAGATGTTGAAAAGATCATCCTGGATTATCCAGGTGGGCCCTAAGTCCAATGAGAAGCATCCTCATAAGAGGCAAAGAAGAAGACAGACATGGAGTAGAAGTTATCATAAGATCAAGACAGAGAAGTGAAATGGCCACAATAAACTCTTAGAGCCACCAGAAATTTGAATTTAAGAGACTCTGCAAAGAGTATGTCATTGCCAACACCTTAAGTTTGGACTTTTGTCCTACAGAACTGTGAGACTGTTAATTTAAATCATGGTGTTTATGGTTATTTGTTTGGGAAGCCTTGGGAAACTAATACACCTTCCTATGGGGATCTAGCCAGGCTGAATGGACCAAGAAGGAACTAACCATCTCCTCAAAACTGCATGCTCTCCTTCAGGTCCTTCACACACACTGGTCTCTCTACCCAAAATACTCTTCCACCCTATTATTGCAAGGCTAAGTGCTACCCTCCTGTCACTTCCTCTGACAAGCCTCTGGTGTATCAGACAGATTGACAGATTGGACTCCTCTCACACTGTGTGCCTGCTTTCTTTGTTGTTGTTGTTTGGGGGGGTGCCTTTTATAACTCTTGTGACACTTTATGATATTTTTTTAATTGTTTCATTAACCAGAAAATAAGTTCCATGAGGGCAGGAACTGCTGTATCTTCAGAGTCAAGTATGCAGTAATCACTAAGCAAGTATTTGCTTTCTATTACATCACTTTTTCCTACCCACCCATACTCAACTCAGATTTGCCTTCTGATGTAATTAAAGATGTTGAAAAGATCATCCTGGATTTGTGAGACAGGAACTCACAAATGACACTATGGCTACCCTTGACTTCCTGGTAAAAAATCTTCTGTTTCAGCCCCTCATAACCTCATAGTTCTATTTTCACCTGTGGAAAGCTTAAATGAAAGCTTTCGAATGGTCCTCCAAGCTTGCTCAAACATGGAACCATGTTTCCCAGGTCATCGTTGTTGGATTGTGGATAAGCACATTATCTGAACCAGATGAGAGGTCTTCCCCTTGGAGTTGAATACACTTGTTCAGAGGATGCCATCCTTTTTTCCTTCTGGGGTCACTTCTTTTGCCTTTGCCTAGTTCCCCTGTCACACAAGAAAAGTCTATTTTTTTAGCTGGCAACATGAAATTAAACTCAAGAAAATGGGGTGGGAGGGGAACGAGAGAATGATAGAACTGAACTTCATCTGAGTCCCTGTATCCAGTCACCCCCAGGCTATCATCATCCCTGGACTTTTCAGTTATGTGAGTTAATAAATTCCTTCTGTTTTTCAAGATAGTCTGAGTCCATTTTTTGTTACTAGTGACTGCAAAGTTCCTAGCAGTCTGTTTTAGTTAGCTTTTATGTCACTGTAATCAAAATACCCAAAAAAGAACAACTTCGAGGAGAAAAAGTTTATTGGAGGCTCTCAATTTCAGAGGTTTCTGTCCATAGATGGCCAACTCCACTGCTCTGGGCTCAAAGTGAGACAGCGCGTAATGGGGAAAGGGCCCAGTGGAGGAAAGCTGCTCAGCTGATGGTGGAGGCAGGAAGCAGGGGCCAGATGGAGGGGAGAGAGGCGGGCAAAAGGGAGAAGGAACTCTCTTCCAGAGCCTACCCCCAGTGACCCACCTCCTCCAGTCACACCCACCTTCCTATAGTTACTACCCAGTTAGTCCATTCCAACTAGGATGAATTGATGAGGTTACAGCTCTCACCATCCTTTCACCTCTGAATATTCCTGCATTGACACAGGAGCTTTGGGGAGGGAATACCTCATACCCAAACCATAACACAAACATTTGTCCACATTGTCTTGAAGGTGAGTGAAAGGTATAAACTCACCATTCCTCACTGTCCTTCAAAGAGGGAGTTGCCAACATCTCTATTTTAATGAGGAAGCAGGGCTGAAGGGAGACTCAAGTGCCCAAGCTCCCACAGCCATGAAATGGTGAGGCCAGGAGGTAAATCCAGTCCAAAGGGCAGGCAGAGGGAAAGATTAACAAAGACTGGAAAAGAGGCAACAACCTTTGTTAATCCTTTAAGTTCTGAATATAAATTGCAATGATTTGAGCAACAGTGAAATCCGTGGTGTCTGAAATATCCATCTTTGTTACTACAGAGTTTGTGACACTCTGAATCATCTTGACCTTGGGAATTTAATTCTAATCAGGAGCTCCTTTCCCTCTCTTACACATCTTTATTCTGATTATTTTTGCATCTTTAGCAATGGGACCATGAATACCTAAGGAGTGATGAGCCACACATCCAAACAGCCTGTGTCTGCCATTTAAAACAATCTGTGTAGTTCTCAAGAGAGCCAGGTCTCCCTGGGGCTCGGTCTCTCCTTCCAAGAGACAGGCGCATTTCCAGAGTGTGGCACTGGAAGCACATGAGAGAGTTCGTTAATATGCAACGCAGATTTGTTAGGAGCTAATACCCCGACTGAAGATCAGGCTCCAAGGGCCTCATTCTCTTGCACCAGCACCAGTGCTCCTGGTCCCTCCACACTCTCGTCCTGTGGATACTGTGTCCCCCAGGAAGAGAACATACATTTTGAACCTTCTATGAATGCAAAGTTCCTCATTGATACAGTCTCTTTCCTAGGTCCTAAACAAGGAGAACGGGAAAAAACCTGTCTTCTTTCTTCACATGTTCCATTGTTCAATCACCCCCTATCCCACCCACAGGGCACCTACATCAGTATTAAGTAGCTGAGACATAATTTCAGCAGTGGACTTCCAAAAACTTTGACAGGATGATCCAGGTGAGTATTTCAGAAAAATGTATATGAACATGCTTCAAGATTATAAGATTTTAGGGAAGGTATTTAGATAAACTAACTTAAATGAAAATTCACTAATACTTTACAGTACTTAAAAAAAACACATTATTTCACCTAATCTTTTTGGTCATGGGTTTAACTACTGTTAAACCACAGGGAGAATATATTATTCTCACTTTCAAACAAATAATATCTGTTTGGGAGTTTCCCTTTAAATTCAGTCAAGAAACATTATGAGCCCCTATTGTGTATCAACTCAGCCCAGCTTCATTTCAGGAAACTGTCTCCCTGTCTCCTGGGTATTGCTCCCCTCATGGCCCCATCCCCTGAATACATAGCCCTCAGCATGCACATGGCACCACAGGGAACTGCCTATTGATACAATGGGCCTTGCCCTTGGCACAGACCATTGGTCCAGAGGTGGGCACCTGATCCAAACAAACCAATCAGAATCCTCCCCCAGGATTTGGGAACTGCAACTGACAAAAAGAAGTCACTCTTTCTCTCTGGGTGTCTGAAAATGAAGACATGTAAATGCAGAAGCAGTTGGCAGCCCTGTTCCACCATGTGGACTGAGGAATAGAAAATGCCAATCAGCAGAAAGAAAATCAGAGGCAAGAGAAGGGGAGCAAATCCAGACAGCCTTTGAGCTCCTCATTCTAGCTGCTCCCAAGGCCTATCCATATTCCTCTTTTGGATTCCATTGAATCCAAGTAGCCTTATGATTAAAAAAAAAAAATTGGCTTAAATTAGCTCAAGTTGGATTTCTCTTCCTTGCAACCAAAAGTTTTAACTAATATGAGAGCATAGTCCTATTTCAGTCTCAATTACATGCTACTCTTGAATTCCTCATCATTTTACTTGGTGACTTCGGAATGAAAAAAAAAAAGTGAAAATATTTGAGTTAGACTCCTGCATGAATTCTTCTGTAGTCAATCTCCTGGACTGTTCATGCCCAAAGATTCCAATAAAGTTTTCCTCCATCCTGGAATGGATTAAAAACATGTTGGACATATAGAGAATGACTGGGTCAGTAGTGTGGCTGCCACTGGTGTATCTTGGTATTTTTATGATTGTTACTAAGAATTTGGCTTTCTTTAATTTTGAAGTCCACTTGCAAGTGTGATGTGTTGTCTTTTGATGATCTACTTAACTCAAATGACCTCGGATGTTTAGGCCTATCAGCAATCCCTTTGGACACTTCAGATCTTACCTACCACACTCACAAGCAATAGTCTTCGGTGTGCTCTTTCCTTATTGAAGCTGTCTATCTACCAGATTTAGCCTTTCCATATGTGAGGAACTATCAGGGAAGGTGGCTAGGAGCTGTCCAAACAAAACTGTGAAGAAGCTGAGATAGAGAGCAAACCCCTTTGCAGAACTGATAGGAATGACTTCTCAGCTAGGAGTACTCTCTACTTGTTCATTGCTAGTTAAAATAATCAACAAATAAAGAATATAGGAGATATTGTTCACATCATCCATTTTCTTAAAAAAAAAGGCGGAGGAAAATTGTGGAACTAGATAAACTCTTGCCTTGTATTTACTTAGGATCGCTCAAGTTTCTCCTACTAAAAATCAAAAATTATTGGACTTGACCACAGACAAGGAAGCATATGTTTAGCACATGCTGCCATTTGTAACATAAATGTAGTTAGGTATTAAAATCTCACAGGCTAGTGGAAATGCTCCCCAATGTTCCCCATGTCCTCCCTTATCAGAGCCAGTGTGCCACTGATCACAAGTGCCTCCAAAACCTGACTAGAAATGTACTAGTTACTATTTCTACTCGAATTGGAAAATATGTCCTTGTTCAAGTTCAATCAGTATCTCAGTTGAACAGGTTAAAAAAATGCCTAAGAATTAGAGCTGCAAAGAACCTTAGAGTCATTTGGTTCAAAAAGGTTTATTTTTAAAATGAAGAGATAAAGTCATTTGTTCAAGACTGTCTAGCTAGTTAACCTACAATTTCAGGGCAGAATACATGTCATCCTCCTCACTCCTAGTTCTAGACACTTAGAAACAAGCCCTTTTACTGGGGATGTAGTTCAGCAGTAGACAACTTGTCTAGCATGTGCCAGGCCCTGGGTTCCATCCCCAGCACTAGGGGTAGGGGGGTGGAGAGAGAGAGAGAGAGAGAGAGAGAGAGAGAGAGAGAAGAGAGGCAGGGAGAAAGGAAGGAAGGGAGAGAGGGAGGGAGGGAGGAAGGAAAGAAGGAAGGAAGAAAGGAAGGAAGGAAGGAAGGAAGGGAAGGAGGGAGGGAGGAGGAGGAAGAAAAGAAAAAAGAGAAGAGAAAAGAAAGAAGCTTCTGGGCACAGTGAAGCAGGCCTGTACTCCCAGCAGCTCAGGAGGCTGAGGCAGAAGTATCAAGAGTTCAAAGTCAGCCTCAGCAACTTAGTGAGGGCCTGAAGTAACTCAGTGAGTCCCTGTCTCTAAATAAAATATAAAAAAGGCTGGTAATGTAACTCAGTGGTTAAGCACTCCTGGGTTTAATCCCCAATATTAAAAAAAAGAAAGAAGAAAATAATAATAAGAAGCAGCAGCAGCAGCAAGCCTTTTACAGAAAAGCTCCTAGGCCCTCGCCCAGAACCTTTCTGCCCCTAAACAGCCTTGCACATGTTGAGATTGTGGATGTTCAAGAAATCAGAGGTACTGGCTCTTGTATGTTCTGCAAGGAGAAGGTTTCAAGGAGCTGGGAAGCTGGTGTGGCAGGGCATTCAAAGGCCTGCAGTGAGAGCCCTGCTTGCAGGGATGTGGTCCAGATGTCCTCATGTCCCCTCTGTCTATGCAAGATTCACACTGCTACAGTCCCCCCCCACGCAGCAGCTCAGGCTTCCCTCAGCCCCAGGGAATGAATTCAAAACACACCTTAGAAAGCAGCTGCTGAGAACTCCCACCAGAAAGGGAAGGCAGCCCACTGTAGGGCAGAGAGGTGGATTTAGGGACCTGCTCTCCTGTCAGGTGTCAGGGAATTTCCTCCCCTGGACATTTGTTGTGGCAAGGCAGTAGGAAACAATGAAATTGCAGGGCACACAGAAGTCAAGCTAACACTTAACCACACTTGGAAGAGAGGGCCCAATTGCTAGGCAGCTTGAGTGGGAATGTGAGAAAATCATGGGGATTTCACAGAGCAGGTGGAGTTCAGCGCAAACAACCCACAGTGTCTTGCTAATCATTAGAGATGGCGCCTTTGTTCAATTTCAAGAAATGAGTGTCGGGAGCATTCCTTCCCCACCCCACCCCACCCCCATTGAAAAAGACATCATAAAGATAATATAAATTTATTTAAACTTAAGATGTGCAGCAAACTGATATCACCTTTCCAGGTGAGGGGCGTGGTGTAATTTAGTATCACGTGTAGCCACCATTCACCTGAGTGGCATTCTGACTGACAGTAAATCCCCCTTGAATCTCAAGATGAGTATGATTCCTCTGGATTCATTCTCTCTTTCTCTTTCTCCCTCTCTCTCTCTCTCTCCGACACAGAAATGGTTATCCTTCTCTTTGCCCCTGATCTCCTTTTGAACAACAGGCATGCCCAGGATATATAGGTTTTGGAGCTTCTATCTAGAAGAATGTGTGGAGGATTTCTCAATCCCTATTATTTCACTCTCTGTGTTCGGATTCTCTATCAGTTGCTACCTGAACAGAGGTGGCATTCCATATAGGCTGGCTAAGAGGAGAAAACTGTTCTCACTCGGGTTCTATAAATTACCCATATTCTCACTTTAATATCAAGTATGATATGTATTAGAGTGCATGGTTTTGGCTAGAATCAATTTGGAAGGCTGTCAAATAAAACACAAAATAGGAAAATAAATCCAAAGTGAAATTTATGACATGATATTACTCCCATTACATTCCACTTAACAAATGCATATGTTTTACAATATCTTTAATAATAATTATTAAACATAGTAAAATACTTCCAAACTTGGCTCATTGCATAATTGTACTTCGAGTGAAAAAAAAATTATCTGAGGCCTTGTCAATATGCCACTTCCTCCTCCCCCAGCTTTTAACAGAAGCAGCCTCCAGTGGAATAATCCAAGCTGTGTTCAAGAAGTTGGCAAGTAGGTCCAATTAAATGTGGTTTTACTGTATTCTGGCGTTTGCATATCTAGTTTGCCAAGAAGTAATCTTTCACAAAAAAAAAAAATAAGGATAGGAAAGAAAGAAAAAAAAAAAAACTGTACTGGCCCAGACACAGCCTGGATGGTGCAATGCATCACATAACTTTACCCCATGACTAAGATAATCTTTTTTTCTTAAATAGCTGCAGAGAACGTATCATACATCCATCATATTTCTATATGAATCACAAAGCACCATCCTTTATGGAGCTTCTTACATTTATACATGACAAACTGAAATTCATCTTAATATCTCTGTTTATTTTAATTATGAAACTCAAAAGGGGTTAGCTTTTAGCCACCTGAGCTTGATGTATTTATTCAGGTGTACTCCAGCCGGATTATCTGAACGAGGTTATAAATGATCCTATTGACTATTAAATACCCACTTGTCAAAGCAGCAGTCATACACATTCACAAAACTGGGTACCTGGAACTCAGAAAGGGGAATATTTCTCTGAGCTTTGTAAATGAAATCCTGGGCAGTTCTTTGCTGATGTTTTACATAGTCCTGTTCCCTTATGGAGAAGCTGACTGGAGTAGCCCCTTCCAGCTAACCAACGCTCTACGTGAACGATCAGCCGTATCCAAAGTCCAGATGGAAAGCTGTCAACAAAGAGACTCCTTCCGCTCTGCCTACTGCATGATTCATTCCTGGCATGAAGACAGGCCCGGAGATGGCCCCACCACCTTGACTCCCATAGGTGAGCCAGGCAAGGAGCACAGGTGCCCACTCCACTGATCAGCAGGGAAGGATCAGGTCGGAAAAGGCTGCAAAACACACAACCTGGTCTTTGTTATAAACCATCATGAGCTCATTAAAAACACATGCAGAAATGGTTAAACAAAATCCTCTAAACCTTTTACAAAATTGCCAGTCTATTAGAAGGACTGAGCTCACAGCAAACTCTCCCTTCCAATGTGTGCAATGGAGCAGCTAATGTCCTTTGGACTCTTGTCTATGGCTTCAAGCAGAGGGAAGTTTTTTTTTTTTTTTGCAGGGGGTGGTGTGCTTGTTTGTTTTTGTTTTTTTTTTTTGGTTTTTGTTTTTTGTTTTTTTTTAACTTTTTAAAAACCAAACTATTAAATATATCAACCAAAAGAACTATTTTACCAAACATAATTGTCATTGCCCTTTTTTAAAAAATGATGAAAATTAGAAAATAAACAGGAAGATTTGTGTCACTGTGGCAAAGAGAGAAAAAAAAGGAAAAGAAAAATAGATGACTGTGGCTAGAGTGCTTTTGTGAAGTGGCATTGCATCAAAGAGCCAAGTGGACACACTGAATGGGGATTCTGAAGCCATCCAATACTTGGCCCTGTTACGTGAAAAAGTTGGATCATAACTGAGCCGTACAATATTTACTCAAAGTGTACCGATAAGCAGCATTGCACAGCAGCATCACATTCCATCGCTCTGTGGATCTGGTACATCTTCCTCCACATGGGCTTATTTGTTATGATTCGATGTGACCCCAGACTTGCATAGTACCACAGTGTGGCTCTAACAACAGATAAAATACTACACAGATGACATGAGACCTGACATTGAGAAGCTTAAGCTTCGATCTGGCATGTGCCACCTTCTCCTGGTGAGATGGGAGTAAAGCATTTAAATCTCTGGGCAAATCATTTTAATATGTGTGCTTCCCCCAGGGAGTTGTATCTGTTTGTTATCTCTATTTATATACATTCATCATTCTATTTTTGGTGAACATGAACCAAAGCTTTCAGTCTTGGTTTCTTCAGTCGTAAGAGAAAAGAAAAATCTAAATACAACTTAGACTTCTAAATCAGATTAATCAGAAAGGGCTTAGAGGGATTTGGTCCCAAAAGGAACCAAAAGTATGATACAAGTTGCATGAGGTTTGCACACCTAAAAATGTACATACCTACAAAAAAAGATTGAGAATGTACAATCTTTTTCATTACTATGACTCTTTTTCATTACTGTGACACTTTTTCACATTGCATGTAGAAATTGCTTTCCTCGGGGCCTGCTTAAAGCTGAAATAAAGTTGAAACTATTAGCACTCAATAAATTTTAACCACACACACACACACAAAAACACATTTAAAAAAAATAAACCCACATTGGTAAGAAGGGTTTATGATAAGAAAAAAATTTTCTGTAAAAAATAAAAATTAGTGTAATAGTGTTGTCACTTCAAATTGACATAACATCTTTGCTCTGAAACGTTATATGTGTTTGCATATTCATCTTCACATTATTCCAAGGAAGAAGTGATACAGGTACTATTAACCTGATCTTACAAATGGAGAAATGAAGGTGGCAGGGTGGGATTCCTTCAGTGTTGCATTGATAGATCTTCCCCAACTTTCTCTTGAGCCTGCTTTCCAATAGATGGTAGTGAGAGGGGTGAGAAACATTCCAAGAAACCAAGGCCAATTTTCAGATTAAGTGGAAACATGTTCAGTTCTCTCATTTCAGCAGCAAATAAGTTTTGAGGTTCCTGCTTGACTGCCACACTCAGCTGTATGTCCGTGTTTCTTCTCCCTCCTTCATGTCCAGCAGCAGCTCCGAGAGCCCTGCAGTTCCCAGCCTGCAAGGAGCAGTGCCTTGTTGTGGTTGAACAAATAATATGTTTTGGAAACCCAGACAACCCTTTCATAGCTGGGAGTATTGGGGGAGAGCTTGTCAGTCAGTAGACTCCTGCCAGGGTTTCAGCTCTTGACAAGCCGGAAAGAGAGAGGGGGTAAAACATATCCCTCTCTTGACACCAGCAGAGAACATCCTGCTGTATGTATTTTTTGTTTGTTTGTTTTTAAATAGTTGTTAGGGTCAAAGTCAGGAAAAGAAGTGTGCCATTCCAGTCTTAAATTCAAATTGTAAATACACACAGCAGACCATGCATGGTCAATGCAGGGTTGCATAATGCAAATTTTATCACTGAGGCATAACTAGAATGTTGATGTCAGATTTAGACTTGATCAAAGATATAACCAAAGCAAGGAATTTAACCTTTGTGTGCCTCTAAAAAGAGAAGAACCACGCCTCTAAAATGATAGCTACCAAAGGTATGAGGAATGTATAAAGTGCTTGCAAAAAGCTTGAATCCCCTTCTCCTTCCCATGCCTTGCCCTGTGCCTGCCCTTTCTCTAGTAGGATGCATGACCTGGAAGTCACTTTTTCCCCTTCCAACTCTGGTTTTGAGATTGTGGATTAGCCTTCAGGTGCAAGAACAGAAGACAGAGTGACCTGTAATGACAGAATATCAGACATATACCACAGGTCTTCAAATCATGAAGAATAAATGGGTCATTCTGCCCCTTAGATTTTTATGATCTGATAACAAAACTAATTCATTATTTCGAAGACAACAATTCCAGAATGTAAAAAAAAGAAAGAGGAAAAAAATCAGAATACAGGATGTAAACTTGGACTTGTTTTTGCTTATAAAAGGCTTAAATGCTATTTTAGAAGATATTAAAATTATATATGTGCTACTAAATAAAAATAACAATAAGAGGATTGATGGCCTTACTCTCTGAGGGCGTTATTTGACTGACTTTTAAACAGAAACACTTCAATCACTTAAAATCCTTCCATGCCGGTCAAACCTACAAACCTCCTGTCGTATTTGACTAAAGTATTATTTTTACTGCAAGATAAACACCTTTACAAAGCAAACTGGATAAATGATGGCATACCCTCCCTCCCTCCTCCCCCCTTTTGCACAGAAGTGATTCTAGTACTGCTTTGAGGCATCCCTCAAGTAAAATAACATATAAATAGAATGTGAGAAATCACCACATTTCCTAGACTTCTCACTTACTATGAAAAGCGAAACTTCTTTGTGCCCCAACATAGCCTCTCTCTTTTTATTTTCTTTCAACCTAAGGTTTTTAGGCACTTTAAAGTATTTTATTGTAATGAGCCGCCCAAAATGCCTCAGTTCTTCCGTCTGTATGCTCAAGCCTCCTTCAATGGATATATGTAGCTTGCTTGTGCAGGGTGGTAAACAGGGCCAATCTCAAATGTAGTTTTCATTTCAAATTTGTTTCCATTTTTTTCAAAGTGGTAGAAAGTCAGATATCACATCAACTTGGCTGGAAAATTCAGTTGTGCAACAGCATCAAAATCACTCGATGCATAAAATTTACCCTCTTATAGTAAAGAGAAGGACACTGAGGAAAAATAGAGAGCAGACTACAAAGTATGAATTTCAGTCTCAACAAAAAAAATCAGAAACTAAAGGAACATTCCATCTGTCAGACTTTGGTTTCCTTCAGTTTATTCAGTTGCAAAATCTTGGGGATTTTGAAGAGAAATTTTACACTAAGGGCCAATGTAAAATGATTATGCTTTGAATATAACCCTGTGAGTTTCTTCCCTCCTGTCACCTGTGTAAGCACAAGAAGCTCTTTCTCAGAACCAGATAGTTATAGAAATAACTTTTTACATTAGGTTTTCTTGAGGTCGAGTCTATGCTAAATTTTCTTCTATCTGATGAGGATTTTTAAGTGACATAGAATCTATTACAAATTAGAAAAATAGGTTTTTGAATACTAAATATAAATAGATGGCACTAATTCTATGGTAGGTATGGCTCAGAAGCTGCGAATACTTTAATTCAATGTTTTAACTATTTTTGTACTATTGTGCTTTTCCAAAAAGTATCCAAATAGATATTGTTACAAGGCATTGCTATGTGTCTAGTAAACATGCAACTGGCATTTCAATATTACCGACGAGTTCATGTATGTAATACAGTTCCAAAGAAAAGGTCCACAAAAAAGGTTTATGTATATTCTGAATCTGTTTTAAGACTCAGATGAAAAGTCTAAATATTCTTACTTTGGTCAAAAATTATTTCAAAACATTAGACTTCCAAAAATATTATGATATTTAATAATTTTCTCAAAGGTAAGATGAAATGCATTAAGTATGATTTTTTAAATGAAATGAATGTCCTTTTTGGATAAATACTTTTTAGTTATATTTATAAATCATGATTAGGATACATTCTTCTAAGTTTTGTCACATATAAAAAGTTAGCTCTAGTTTGGCATGTACACATAAATAAGATGCTAGTCTTTCAAGTTCCGTACTATTATATATGAATTATATATTAGAATAACAGATTTAATCTATCCTGTATGTTTACCAATATTCAAATACATCTTTTTCATGCAATGTTTCATATTAACTACAGATATACATTTTATAAACTTGAATATTGGGGGCAAATGACTTTTTAAAAATTCCTATATAGTCATATTAAACATGCATATTGACATTTAATAACAGCCACTTGATTTAATGATTAACTGTAGAGATCATAACAAACTGTAAGTCAGTCATTTCCGTGAATGGACTCTCTATGGGTGTCACACGGCCTCTCAAAGCCACTCTAAATATCCTCACTGAAACTGTTACTGACTAATGTGCTACATTTTAAAGCCAAATTGGGTTTTCACTCCTCTTCTGCCAAGCTAACAAGAGAGAATGTTTCCTATTACAAACTGCAGGCTTAACTACAAACCCATTCCTAAAGATTAGAAAATGAGGCACCTTACTTGGGGACACAAATTCAAGAAAATTTCCAGATTTGAAAGATTGTTTTTTTATTTTAAACTATCCTTCATCCAAAGAAAATATCACTCTCACATAAAGCAAGGCTTCACGATGAACACCAAATTGGTAAATATTAGAATAGAGTTAGGAAAGGTAACTGGATAATTCATCTCCCCCCAGCTGTCCCCCACCCCCGACCCCCCCCCCCAAAAAAAAAAAGCTGATTTCTTTCAAGGGCTTGAATATTTTAGGAAAAAGCTATTCTATGTGCCTGAATTATTTTGATAATTAGTTCAACAATTTATTTGATGTAACCAGATAAATTATAAGGTATTCAGACTTAAACAAACAAAAAACTGTTCTTCAAGCCAATGACTCACTTCTATGTCCTCACCCTTCCTTGTTATAACGTTTTAGAGTTCGGCTTCTTTCAAGAAATACAGAGTTAATTAGTGAAGATTTTTCTTTTTAAAATTCGTTTGCAAAAATGCTGTTTAATTTCTAGTGTCTCTGAAAATAAAGATTTTTAAAAATTTCTAGTTGCCATCATTAAAATTTGACTACTTTTCTATTCTTTTGTATTAAGAAAGTCTGAACAGGGGTGAGGAAGGTGAGAAACATATATCCTTTTATAGAACTAAATTGACTTGGAATCAAAACGTAAGTAGTTCTAGATCTTAGACCAAAGCATCACATACGAAGATATTTTGCCATTCTTCTAGACAAAAGGTAGAAAAAGCTCTAACATAAAGGACAAAATCCTATCAGTAATATGCTTGGATTCTAGCCAAAATAAAATTCCTAAAAGCTATTTCCTTAAAAAAATAAAACTACTCCTTTATTTTTATTGATATTATCTCTAACATTTCAGTGGTGAAGAACTTCAATAAAAAAGATGGAGCTTTTCTGTCCCATACTTCAAAATTCACTTACTTGATTCACTGTACCTTGACAGAAGTTTCAAACATTCTAACAAATGATAATAAAAGTTTAGATTTGTATCTACAAATTAAAATTTTCAATTACCTGAGTTTTCTATCCAGAAGCATGCATAAGTTTCCCCTGTTACGTGAAAAATCGAAGAATATTTTAAGCTGTGGGATAAAAAATATCATGCAATGCAGGAGATTTTTAAGATCTTTAACAAAATTCTTATCTGATACAATGAGATTCCAGTCAAGTTTTTATATAGTTTGTGTGTTATCTATAAAACTTGAAAGTTCAAGAATTACTTCTTGGCTTAAAAAAAAAAAATCTTGTTTTCTTTGATAGTAGATTTACTTGCAAAAATAAGTATTTCAGCCAATTTAGTGTGAGCTATTATATAATTAGAGTGTCCACCTAATTCTTATCTTCTATATGACAAGTTTGTTAAAGAAAAACTCCACCTGACTCCCTATTGATCTGGTAGCATAATTAACTAGAAATTTAAAACTAGTATCTTTTAACATTTTATACTTCTTAGATACTCCCTAGGGTACGCCTAGCACATAATGCTGGGCCCACAGCAATCCAGGGCATAATTGATTATCCAAAAGAAACAGATGTTTCCAAAAGTAAGTGAAACCACATTTTAAAAATGTGCTTATGGATCAGCCAGATGTCAAAGGAGGGATCAATTTTAATGGTTTCCAACATGATTATCTGACAAATTAATTATCTTTCTTATAAGCAGCATATAAACAAATGATTTTGCATCTCACTTATCAAATATGGCAATTGGTATAATTAACATTCTGTACTAGTTCTGCAAATTGTTTTAAAGTTACTACCAAATTGCATGTCAAAATATTGTTTTTATGAACATATCCATTAAGCTTAAGGTACTGCTCATTAAAAATTCGATGGTCAGATGATAAGGAGAACTCTCAACATCTTCAGGAAGCTTTAAGATATTTTTAACTAGTTACTACAGGAGACTAAAAAGTGGCTCCCCATCATCTTTTTTTAAGCTTGTAGCTGCTCAAGAAATTATTACATGGAGGCCTAATGTACATTTCCTTTCATGTGAAATGTTTGGCTGGTTAAAATAAAATGTGAGTTGCATGAATTAGATAGTTTCTTCAATTAAAAAATATAGGATTCTTAATTATATTTTTGCTTTATGATAAAATCTGTGGATTCCCATCCAAAGTCAAAATTTATACATGATGCATTTTAAATCTATTCCATTTCTATAGACTTTTAACCTTATAGGCCAAAATAAAAATGCATTTAATTTTGACAATAGTAATGTAAAATTACTATTTTCATGTTTACCTTTAGGATTGAAAGTTATGGACAATTAGAAAGTTCAGGATTTACGAAACCTGTCAAGTCAGCGCCTGGGCTTGCATGCAATTTAGGGCTCTCTATTGACAATTCCAAGGTAGTGCTATCTGCACCTGTGTTTTCAATTCCCCAGGTCAACCAACATTGTTTCTCACCCTGACAAATACCCACGAAGTAGAAAACCCAAGATCCCAAGAAGTAGGACCAGTTGTTTTAAGGGTATATGATTTAAATACATTTTTTTAAATTAAAACTTTGAGAATTAAAACCTGAGACCTTTCAAATTCTCCCAGAAACAAACAAAAAAAGATGTATATAGCTAACCTTGAACAATTGAATGCCTGCTAATTCAATTGCCAAGAATTCCACTCATTAGCCAAGCAGTCTTCCAAATTAAGACATCCGGTCTCCTTCAATTTTCCACTTAAATCAGAACAGATTTGATCAATCAACTTAAGATAAAATTACACATGAAAAGTGACTTACATTGTGCGTGGATTAGTAGTTGTAATGGTGTATCATGAAAAGTGTATGCTGCCACTTGAAGTTTCATGGATTTGTAGTTTCTAGGGAATAACCTCAACATTCTTGATCTGGATTATAGAAAATGGGTCGTATTTTTTTGTAATGTGCATTCATATTAAATGGCTAGAACACTTACACACATCCATTTGGCCACCTAAGGCATTCTAATAATTTCATAAACTCTGAACTGATATTAAAGATGCCATGTACTATACATACTTAGAACCTACATGATCGTAATACAAAACCACACACAGGAAATTCTCAGTTCATATAATTTATTGCAGTTAGCACACAGTTTAAAAATTCACCAACACACCAATAGTACAAAACTAAACAGCATTATAAGTTATTCCCCCCTCAGGAAAATAAAACATACTATGATTGTCAAAGCTAGATGTCAGTCTAAGTTTTAGAACAAAGGAAGAATGTGAAACTAAGAAAAGGAAAAAGCAATCACTCACGATGACCACAAAAAGAAAATCCAAAAGAAAGTCCGTTTTCTCACAGACATTGATTGTCTTCTCTAAATTAATAAAAATTATTTTAACATAAACTGTATTTAAAAAAACTAGAAACTCTTCAAGTAACTAAAGATAATGCTCCAAGGCCATTTTCACAGCTTTTTTTTGTTTGTTTGTTTGCTTTAAATGCCATTACAGCCAAATTAACACACATTTGACCAAATATTTCCAAAACAGTCCAGCAACACACAATGGAGTTTTCCATTCAGTATCTTAAGCACAAAAATAGGCTATGTTTACAGTAGTTAAGGCGATCAAATTTTAAACAAAAGCAATAAAAAAAAAAAAAAAAAGGGAAAAACAGCAAACGTTTTCCATGCTACTCCCATAGACCTTATTTGTAAGTGCAAGACAGGAAAACAAACACTGTGCAAAATGCTTTTGCCCTGTGTGCTGGTCATTAAAACCACACGTTGGGCTGCAGCCTCTGCTGCCGATACACATAGTCTACTAACCCCCTTCCCCATGTCAATCAAGGCAGTCCAGTCCTTTCAGCCTGGGGCTTTTTCAGTCCATAGAATCTTTTCATGAGTTTGGGGGGGGGGGGGTGAGAAGGGAGGGAGGGAGGGTAAGGAAGAAGGGGAGAAAAAGAAAAGAGGAGCAAAAAAACAGAGAAAATGACCTATTGTCAATTTGTGCAGTAGTTATTCTAAAAATGCTCAACTGGGTAAATGTGTACACCTAAACTTTGAGCTGGTATGGGTTTTGTGCAATTAGAAGTTTGTTATAAATGCACACTGCACATGCAAATCTTTAAGCCGTTTGTAAACATTTATATGTTCCTTGTTATGTAGCAAAGTTATCAATTTGCAGCTTAAGTTTTTATTCAGCTTAACAGTTCAACTTAAAGACAGTGGGAAAGTCAATTTAAATTATATAAAATAAAAAAAAAAACAGTGCATTTACGTTCTTCATAACACCAGTTTTTTTTCCAAATGGTGCTATTTTTCTAAGGAAATTAAATAATTTTAAACTCACTCGTTAAAGTTATACAATGCAAACAAAGACAAAAAATATATTGAACTCATGCATTTCTGTAGCGTTAATATTTACTTTTCAAGACTCAACTAAGAGCATCAACACAACCTGTCAAGTTCTTTGACATCCCCCCCCAGCCCATGTAATCAATTACAGTATACAAGAACAGTAATTCACATTTTTAAACACACAGTTCAACACTGCTGAAGCTGCAATATCCTTTTTCATCCCAAGCAAACCTTCACAAAGACAGTATCCCAGTGATCCCAGTGTACTTGCAGAATTTCTCTCATTGGGAACCGTCAGAAAACCAGAAGTTGCCACAGAAAGTTTTAAGTCAACTGCTTGTTTAAAAATAGATAATCCAGCATTTCAGAAATTTTCCATTTGGGTCTAAAAGCATTCAGGTTTCCAACAGCCAGAAAAGATTCATGCAATTTGAGACATAGAGGCTAATAAAACTGGAGGGAATTTCTCTTTACTTTAAAAAACAAAAACAAAACAAAACAAAACAAATGTGGGGCACAAAAAGAGCTCAAAAGACAACACTGTGTTGACAAAATTAAGCCGTATGAAAGCATTTTTGTGATAGGACGATTTGTTTAGAAGTTTCTTATTGGCTTACTTTGTCTACCCCTCAAAGGAAAGACACCTCTCTATTCTCAGACTTGCTCTAAAAAGTTTCTTTTATCAGAATGCTAAATTAGTGAGATTCTCATGCTATTATTCTAAAGTGCAAAAACAAGTTAAGATCCCAACTTTTTAGTTCCAGGAAACAAGACTGCTTTTAGACCGTACCACAACTATATAGAGATCTATGTATATATATGTATATATATATATTATTTATATATATATATATATAAAATTATTTCCAAAGTTCTTGAGAGCTATCTTCTAAGGTCCAGTCTCTGACAGTAGGCAAGCTCAGTGCTTCGCTTTTGACCGACAAGGAGTTCACCAACTCACAGTGGAACTTGCGAATGTGTCTGTACAGGTCTCCAGACTGCGTGAACCTGCGCTCACACCACTTGCAGGCATGCGGCTTCTCGCGGGTGTGCACCACAGCATGGCGGCTCAGGTTGTGCGAGTACTGGAAGCTCTTGCCGCACTGGGTGCATGTGTAGGGCTTCTCCCCCGAATGAGTCCTCTCGTGGCGCTTGAGGGTGTACATGCACGAGAAAGTCTTCCCACACAGAGAGCACGTGGGCACATTGACATCGGCGGCGGGCTTGCTGCGGATGCCGTCCTGCTCACGAAAGTGAGTGCTCAGGTGGATCTGCAGAATGTGGGGGCTGGGGAAGACTTTGTTGCACAGGGGGCACATGAAGATCTGGCCCGCAGGGCTCAGGATGTTGGAGACATAAGGGAGCAGACTGCTCTCCATGCCCCCTTCCACCTGGACACGCTCACTCTCTGGGGTCATCATTTCATCATCGCTGGCTTTGTCCTCCCGATCCAGTTCCCTCAAGACCGAGTCCTCCCTCAGAGGAGCCAGATGGGCCGGCTCATACTGTACCCTGTTATTAGTGCTCACACTTTCTTTCACAGTGCTATGTTCCATGTCATAGTCATTAGTGCCAACATCACTCTCATCACAGGAAGCCTCTTTCTCCACCTTCACCTGCACCAGGTTGCTTCTCAGCACGTCCTGTGAAGAGAAATAAGAGCTGTTCAGATTTTCAACTCCTGAAAGGCTGGACTTGACAGACAGGTCCAGCACACAGTCAACATCTGCCGAATCCCTCACGGAGGTGACAGACCTCTGGGACAAAGACTCTGTTGAGCTGCAGGGGCTGGCTACTGTTTTTCCAGCTGCTGTGGCGTGTGGCTCTGCCTCTCCGCCAGCCTGAGGGATGCCTGCTGAGTCTGAGGGCAATCGCATCCACATGTTCCCAGGCTCAGCCGCCAAGTCCCTTTTGCTGGGCAGGATGTTCAATTTTTCATCTTCTCCTTCATCTTCATCACTGGGCAAGTCGCCTGCCATGTGGCTGCTGCCATCAGAGAGGCTCTCAACTTTGTCTGAACAACTTGAAGCATCTTCTTCCTTTTTGGTGCTGTCTGCCTCAGTGGTAGCTTTCTCTTTCAGCTTCTTTTTACAGACTTTGACAATGTCATACATGTGGAGATAACTGGCAGCTGCTAGCACGTCTTCAATGGGCAAGTCTTTGAACTGGAGTTTCCCTTCATACATGAATTCAAGCAGGAGAGCGAAAGCCGGGGCTGTAACAATGTCGCTGTTCAGATGAACAATGTCTCTTTTGTCCAGCTGGTCCTTGTAAAAGAGGTGGAAATACATGCTGCATGAAGCCAGTACAGCTCGGTGGGCTCGGAACTGGGCATCTCCCACCAGAACAGTGCAGTCACAAAGAAAACCCTGGTGTCTCTGCTCGCTCAGACACTGCAGCAAATGTCTACTATGGTCTGGAAACTCCATACTGTCTTCATAACCTGGGAAAAGAGGAATTTCTCATTAGAGCATGGTCAGGAACAACTTTTCAGCACTCTTAGTCCCCACCAAAAAAAAAAAAAAAAAAAAATTCTGCCTTGGCCGCCGAAGTACATGTCCCTGAATTTTAATCAGGCTTATGACCCAGAGACTACCAGATCACACACACAAGACCAAAATGCCAGAAGAAAAGCGTACACTTTCCGAACTTCCTTACCCTAGCCAAACGGCCTCTGATGCATCTCCACCTTCCCTGAACTTTGGTCAAGTTTTAAAAGCCTTCATTTAACCACAGCCTCTTAACTGGAAACAAGAATTTAGATCTCTTTCAAAAGAAACTTGACTAACTGTCTCATCAAAGTATGTCCCACAAAATCTACATGGTAACTTTAATTTCAAAGGGGAATAACTCACATAATAAACAAAGGAAAGTCCCAGATATATTCAGGAAGATTTAAGAAAACTTGTTCAACCATTCTTTTTACTGTATACTTTCGATACCTGACTGTACTTACAAGGCAGTTTGAATACACACATTTGGCTGAATCAAGAAAAAAAAAATGAAATTGCATAATTAGTCCAGAAATTAGCAAACAACTTACTTTTAAAGTCAGAGTGTTACAACAACAAAAGCACTGTGTATAAAAACAGATGTTAATGCCTTAAGATTTGCAGGTATAGCACACATGTACGAGATCAGAAGGAACTACACCAACAGATGGAAAAGATCATCTTTACTATGAACAAATCCAAAGATTTTTTTTTTTTTAAACAAATTGAGGGGGGGAGTTCTGTTTCTTTGTAGAACCTGTGCTTCAATGCTATTAGGAATCATAGGGGTTTTATTTAAATGTGAAAATTCTCATCTAAACTTTGGTCTGCTGCAAGACAAAACAAGTTCCATATTAAAAATTAATTCAAACTTTAAAAAATAAAGGCATATCACTCAAATGAAACCCCAAAGCTTTACAGGTTTAAACTTTTTTTTTTAAATTGGTTGACAAAAAAAATTTTTTTTGGTAGCTCTGCCTCACCTTTGCTAACAGAAAATACTTTGTTTCAATATAATTTGATATATTTTGTTTTCCCACTAGCTTCTATTCACCTATGCATCTTTGGCTTTTTTTCTGGTGAGGGAGGGTGAGAGAGAGAGAAGACAGACAGAAAATGTACAAAGGGTCAAAATTCAACTGTGATGGACAAACTCTTTAAAAATAAAGAAAAATCTGACTTCCCCTTTCCTGTGACCAGACGAAGGCTCCATACCATCCATCTAAGCAAGTGCATTTTGGGAATGGATGTGGATTAATTTAATATTCACAAATTACTTTCCTCCTCCTCCTATAGTTTGCTCAAGATAGACTAAAACTTTCATCCTAACCCCAGATACATTCTGCAAGATGCCACTGCTAGAATAAACCAAGATTTACAATACAATCACTTTAAGTGCCCCACAGCTAACATCAATCCTAATCCTTGAGAGGGCTAAAAATAAAGATTGGAGGGCAGCTCACAAGGTAGCCGTGATCAAATTAGGAGGCTGAGAGGACAGAGAGGGACGAAGAAGGAAGCTTATAAACATCTGATCCAGCTGACTGTGGCCATATGGCAGCTGCTGCCCAGATAAAGAGATTAAGAATAGAGGAGTGCGATTACAGCTGTCTGGCCAATTCAGGCAGCTCAAATCTACAAGTTCTAAATTAGTCGCTAACACAAAAACTCCTGCAAATAATTATTGTTATGCTGAAATAAAAGATCTCTTAAATATATATTTGAAAGAGAAATGAGGAAACCAAACTATTCTCCTGAGGACAAAAGTTTTTTTTTTCCCCCTTCTTCTTAAAAAACCTCCGGTTTCAAAAGCACTACAGCTGTATGTTTCAGTAGTGCTGCTGAATGTTTTGAAGAATAAAGTTTCACAGTGGAATTAATTACACAACAATCTAGCTTCTTAACTAGAATAATCTTCTCATATAAGTTTGAATGATGAATTCCAGACAGTTTACTATTTCTGCCCCCCACCCCCAGCAAAAGGAATCTAAAAGAGCAGTGAACAAAAAAGCATTTTAATCCAAAGTGATCTCAAAAGCAATATTTCAAAGCCTTTCTTAACATTTAAAAACTTGAAATATTTCAGTGTATTAAAGTTATTTACTTGCTCAAGTAAAAGGGATAAAAATTAACACTAAGCAAGCATAAGACTTTCAACTCCAGTAAGATCGTTACTTAATACTCAATTTCATATATTATTCCTAAATGGGTTAGAAAAGTAATGTGATCTTTTTACAATTAAATAAACAAAACACCAAAACAGAAATATGCTCAATCTAATCTCTTGCTACTCCTACCTTTAGGACACATAAACCTGATTAAGTCCTTTCCTCTGAGTCTTGCTGGCTCCAGGTCTGTTACATCGGTGGAAAAAAAGCAGACTAAGAGAGACAGATGCAAAGTGGAGATGATGTTAGAGAGGAATGAGATACCTTCTCCACCACAGATCCGCACACACTAACTCCCTGTCTGTGTGTTAGAATAAAAGGCTGAGGGATGGCAGGCTGTCAGCTGCTCTGACATCATGTTCAGATGGAAATGCTACCTCCAGCTGTGCTCCTTTTAATGCCATATGCTACTCCTCTACACTCCTGCCACCAGCTTTTTCTTAGGAGAACTTTTCTCTTCTGTTAGTATAAACAAAATACTTCAAAGTCTTCCTTTTTTTCTAAACTTTCTAACAGAAGAAATTGAAAAACTCAGCATATGGAGTTCTACTGTATTTATGGAATAGCAACACTTCTGTCTTAAGTTGGTGGACTGGCTTACATACTGACAGCACACTCAAGCCACGGTGCTATTCAGGAAATCCAGATTCACTTTTATTCAACTCCAACGTTTAGTTTCAAAGGCAGCTTAGGGATATTTTTAAACCAACCCATTTGACATCTCCAGTCCCATTTCAACATTATTACAGCATTTTTTTTCCTGCAGAGATAATGGTATATATCTCCGAAATGTTGGCAGACTTATTAAGAACTATTACTTCAGCCTGGTTCACCTTATTATTTCATTCTTACTCAACAACTTATCTACAACTACCTTCTTAGGAAAATTTCTCACACTGCCACAGTTAATGCAAATTTCAATTCTCGGTATCAACAAAGCTGAAAGTGCACTTTCTGAAATCCTGGAAAGTATTTCAGTTCAATGAGAAAAATTAATAAACTAATGCAACCTGCTATAGTTACTTAAAATGAATGCTGCACCTACATATCTGATCTGTCTGCTCAGGAAAAGCAGAACCTTGTCTTCCCCTTGATCTCTGTCCCATAACAATCTTTTTATTTAGTTATTTTGGATCACTCTGTAATGTTCATGATCACAAGAAAACCTTTCAGGGGAGGGGGGGCGGAGAGGAACCTAAATCTCTTAAGTTGGGGAACTTTTTAGTTAGAGTTTGTGGGTCTTTTCTAGTGGCTGATGAAACTGTAATGTAACCCGGGCTGGGCTCAGCAAAGCTGGGCTGACCAGTGCCGTGCAAGGTGCTGCGACAATTATGAATGTCAAACACATCACAGACTCTTGGGAGGGTGAGGACTAGAAAAGGAACTGGGGCCTGAGGGGCGAGTGTCCCAGCCGCCCACCCCCACAGAGATAACCACATGGTTCTTCTTAGAAAACCGTGGCAAAGAGTAGCAAAACCCAACACTCTCTCTTGTCCTCCCTTTCCCAAAGTCACAAACCTAACTTTCCCTAACTTCGTGGTGAATGACATAATTATGAACGCTAAGTTCAGGAACTACTCTTTGGAGGTAAATTCCTTCCCAGCTACACAACCTACTCTCCACAAATGCCCTTGCCCCATTCCAATATATCAGGCATTAATCACCCCATTTACCCAGTGGGGTGGGGGGTGAGTGACAGTTTAATGAGCCCCAAGCACCGCAATGGACCAGCGACTCCCACTCCACAAATCAACCCCTTCACATCTCGCTACCGGAGGATCCATAGAGGGTTTGAGAGGTTGGTGTTTTGTTTTTCAAAGAGGTGGAGGCGGGGGTGCCGAGTGGGTAGTGGGGAAGAAATGCAAATCTTTACGTAGTTCTCTGTGCAAGGCACACGGGGAAAGAGGAAGGTTAAAACCACAGGGAAGGAGGTGGAAGGCGTAGAGCCGGTGCAGCAGGAAAACACCTTAAACAACAGCGGAGAAAACAGACCCGGGTCAAGGCAACAACAAAAGAAAAGTCGTAAGAAGAAGCCGAGAGGAGGAGGGTGGTTGCTACCGCTTCCCCGACGCCACCGCGCGCGAGCTCCCGGGGCCTCCCGGCAACTGCACCAGCCCGGGAGGGGCCCCCTCCCCCGCCGGACCCCTCCCCCCGGGCGCCACTGCAGCTGCACCGGTCCCCGGAGCCGCGGCCGTCCCGGGCGCCACTGCAGCTGCGGCGGCTCCCAAGCCCCCTCCCCCAGCCCGCCGCCCTCCGCACCCGAGAGGCGCCACCGCAGCTGCACCGGCCGGGAGCCCGCCCCGCGCCGCAGCTGCACCGGCCCGGGGGCGCGGCGTGGAGACGGCAAGCCCGCACCCCGCCCGACCCCGCAGCTGCAGCGGCCCCGTCCCCGAGCCCGGGCCTCCCGCAGCTGCGCCGCCCCCCGCCGCCCCAACAGCTCCAACCACACAAACTAACTCCACTCACGGGGGCACCCCCGGCCCGGCCCGCCCTCCGCCCGCACTGCCCCGCCGGCCGGGGCCGCACAGCTGCGCCCCCACCCGCCAGGGGCCAGGGGGCGGAGGGGGCGCTGGGTCAGGGGCCAGGGGCCGGCACCGGGACTCACACGGAGCGGCCCTAAGTCACCGCGTCCCCGCTGCCGCCGCGTCCTCCGCCTCCTCCTCCTCCTCCTCCTCCTCCTCCTCCCGGCCGCCGCCGCCGCCGGACTTGGTGGGCTTCCTCCTCCTCTTGCCCCCCTCCCTCCCGGCCCCCCCACCCCCCAATCCCGGCTCCGTTGCCCGCTCCCCCCGCCCCTCCCTCCCGCCCACCCCGCTGGCAGCCGGAGGAGCGCGACGGAGCGAAGAGGGCCCCACTCTCAACGGCTCCCCATGGCAGCAGCCCAGCGGCGGCCGCAGCCTGCCAGACACAGCGAGGGAGCGAGCGAGGGAGCGAACGCGAGCCGCCGGCCGGGGGGGGGGGCCACGGGGGGGCGGGGGAGGGGAGGGGGCGGGAGGACGCACCACGCACGCACGCGGCGGCGCCGGCCAGATGTTCCCCTAGCCCGCCCCTCTCCTCCCCCGCCTCCCTCCCTCCTGCGATGGGCGTCTGCGATTGACCGAAAGCCGCAGGACTGGCGCTCCCCGCCCGCCCCCAGCCCGCAGACTCTCCCAATAGGAGGACGGCTTTTCAGGAGGGCGGAGGGGGCGGTGGGCAAGAGTTGGACTGACAGGGTATTCTAGCCAATGGGAGAGGCGAGCCAGAGCTGCCGCCCGCTCGTGCCAATCACAGGCAAAGAGTATTGTGGTGGGCGGGGCTCTGGCGGGCGGGGGCCGGTAGCAAATCGGCACGGGGCGGAGTCCTCGGGCGCAGTGGCGGTGGCGGCAGCGGCGCCCCTCTGGGTGACTTGGCCGTGAGAAAGTGAAAGGAGCCCGCAGGCGGCAGCGACAGCTGCGCTGGGAGGGGCTTGTTTCCAGGCTCCGAGGCCCTGCGCACTCTGGGGGATAGGCGCAAGCTTTTCGTGTGCACCGTGGCGACCATAAATGTACTTTAAAACGCACTAGTGCTTAGCTGCTCTACTAAGTTATGCAGGTATCCTCGGGAGACAGGACACCCGGGGACACAGAAGACTGGAGTCAGTCCTCTGCCTCCTCCTGCTTGGTCCTCGCCTGGAGAGTAGTGCTAAGGAACGTTCTTGCTCTTTCTTGGGTGTCCCGCGTCCAGGTGCATCTGGTGCGCTGGGGACGCGAGCAGCTCTCAGAGGCACAGTTTCTGGGCGTCCTGCTCTTGACGTCGTTAAGTTACAGGCAGAGCAGAGCGCCTGCCCGCATTTGTCCAAGAACCTTCGTGTCCCATCTGTACTTACAATGCTACAAGTTAAGTTATTCCCAAGTGACCAAATTTTAGAGCATTACAGTAAAATTGGTACTTGTAGATGTTTCAGCCTGGTTCGTTAATTGGTATGTAACAAGCCACAACTTTTGAACTACCTAAGGAAGATATAAGATTATTGTGTCGCTTTTTGCCTTCCTTTAAATAAACTTTTTCTTGTACCTGTTCTTTGCAGTTAAACTGTGTTAATCACTGCCACAATCACGAAGAAATGTAGACATTTCTGCTCTCAAGAAATTGGAAATCTTGTTCAGATTACGAGAAAAAAAAACTTACAAGTGGGGAAAATGGTTCAAGAAAATAAAAGAGAAAACGCATAGTGAGGAAGTCAATACACTAAATATTGTCTTAATGAAATGTGTTTGTTCTTTGCTAGCTGAATCAGGACTGGCAAGCCTGTTGCTAACCAACTTGCCAGGAGACCTTTCAACTGGGCAAAATGTGCTTTCACTTTGTTCCAGGTCAAATGGGTAAAGTAAGTTGAAAGTATTGTGTTGGCAAATCAGACATGTTGAATTGCTAATGAAGTGAAAAGGGGAGAGCACGAAATTCCTGAAACTGAAATAACATTGGAATATCCTATTAGAAACACTAGTGGTGTTCTCTACTTTTTCCTTAACCTTCTGTGTCCTGGTGAATGATCATGAGATCAAGGCTAGCCTATGATAACTAGAGTTTTTTTAATTCCATGAAGTCTATTGTTGTATCCATGCTTTTGATGAATTCTAGGGCTTTCCAGTCTTTTGTTAGAAGGCCTAATTTCAGTTTGACATGTTTCAAATTAGAGAAATATATAAATGCTCTCTGAAAAAAAAAAACTGGGGCTGTTGGGGGGAGACAGATGTAAGGAGAAATACATGTTTCACCACCACATTGAAGGAGTGGGGGAGAGGAAAAAGAAATGATTGCATTCTCAAAACTATTTCTCAACGATTAAAAGTTAAAAATAAGGAAAGGGACACATCCTTGGATAAATAGACACAAAGTAATTGATAATGTTAGAATAATAAACAACAAATTCATGAGAAAATTAGAACATTCAGATTATCCACAAAAATCTTAAGACACTTGGCTCTTTGGCATCCAGAGCAACATCACAGCTCTAACAAAAGGTTTTATAGAATGAACCTACAAGTTGAATAATAGCCCCAGAGATATGCAGGCAGAGACACTGATATATCAAAAGTGGTGACCATTGTTTTTCCTTTTTCTCTTAACAGTCATTACTAGAATCCATTTTGTAAGCTAAATAGTGTGGCCAGGAAATATAGATCAAATGGATATTTAAGGAAGCCAATATGATGCCCCTCAACTGCTACAACAATCTTATTCAGTCTCCAGTTTTCTCTGTCCTCTTTTACTCCCTGACGTAATTTAAACTATCTTATAAACTTATTGTGCAAGTGATACTTTTAATCCTGTTTGGAAAATCATCAGCATGCAGATTATAAACAAAATACAACTAGTATCAGAGGTGTCATAATACAGAATGATTACTATTTTTATTCAGAATGATTACTAGTTTTATTCAGCATCCATTGGAACCTTGGAAAGTAAAAGGTCAGAATCTAAATATCCCCCTTAAGTAAGCTCCTCGAAGTAGGGCCTGTTGACCTCTATACTATTGGTTTAGCAAATTAACCATAATCCAAAGCTACTTGAATTGGTTGATGTTTGTTTTTAGAGTTAATAATCTACCTTTTTTTCACCCTTCACACAATGGGGCAAAAAAGTACAAAAGTACTGACAGTAAGTTACTGGAAAAATGTACCATTTCTTTCTTTCAGTGGGAATCTCATTCCTATATAATTCCAATTAATTCATACTTTTTTGGGAGTCCTAAAATTTAAAATGATACAAGAGAATCTAACCATTCAATGCTTAGATTTCTTGCCAGGGAGCAAGTTTTATGATTTAACTACATTCATTTTGACCAATAACAATTTAACAGTATAAAATTTTGAGAGACCAAATAAAATTTAATTTGATGAACAACTCCATAAAATAAATGCCTGACTTTTAAATGTAAACCACAAATCAAGCCTTTGAAACATATCTGTGTTTTCATTACACTTTACACATCAGATCATGTTGGAAAAGTAGTTATTTATGAAATTAATTTTTGAATATTGACTTTTTATAAACTTCACGTATAATTGAAAATTTTTCCTAAAAAATTAGAGAGGTAGAAAACAATGTAAGACCAGATACTCCGAAGTATAATGTTTATAACAAGTATAAATGTAACAAAATGTGAGTAAATGAGGTTGCCCTGTTGCCTAGGCTAGCCTTGAATCCTGTCTCAGCCTCCCAAATAGCTGGAAGTAGTTGGGAATAACCACCATGCCTAGCTCTGCTTTTTAATCTGTATGGGAAAAAATACACTAAAATAAAAAGTTTGTTCAAACTTCTTTTAAGCCTACTCGCTTTCCATACCACGCATAGCATAACATGAAATTCTGTCAACTTATTTAGATATCTTTCTCTCTCCTGGTCTAAAGGAAGAAAGAGGCACAGAAACACAGCTGTGACACTGAAAGAGTAAATGAACAAACAAGAACACAGACACTACAATAATGAAATGAACAAGAGCCTATTTCCTACAGTAAAGTATATACATAATATTGAAAAGCACGTTATATTCCATGGGTTATAAATTCTGTGGTACTCAAAGCTATTGATTAAATTCCTGAACTATGATAAGCCTTATGTTGGAGATAATTCTGCTTGATTTTTAGCCCTGAAAATAGAAATAATATCACAAATTCTTGAGGAAAGGTCCTCAAATTTTACACAGATATTAGGAACTACCCCTGTACTGAAACAGAATGAGCCTACAACAGTAATTCGAACCTGTTGAGGGTTAAGGGCGAAGAGGAGCAAAAGATAGTCTTCCCAGAACTGTTTTTCCTGTGTAGCCAGTTTTCGGTTGCTTACTGTAAATCAGTGCTTTTATAGACAGTGTAATGGCTAAAGGAGGCCAATAGTTCAGGCTTGGTTGAAGACTGACCACGTCAGTGAATTTAGAAAAATGCAAAGATGTATATCAGTAGCTGTTCAATCCACACTTTTTTTTTTCTTAGAGCTGCCCCCACCTCTGAGCCCCATAAAATGCATTGTACCTTTGGCATGTGGAAGTTAAGAAATGCATACAATGGTGCTTTTTATAGTTAGATATGTACTATCAGTATATTCATCATTCACACTCGCAGGCAACTTCTTTTTTAAAAACTATTTTATTTTTGCCACCCTGGAGATTGAACCCAGGGCCTCATAATGCTAAGCAAGTATTCTACCGCTGACCTACATCCCCTGTCCACCCCAGACAATTTTCCAGCCCCAAGCTGGTTCTCTTTTTTTGGCCACAGAAAATGCCTTCCTGTCATCGGTTCATGGAAATGCAATTAGTTAAAATGTATTTAAATGTTGGTCTACAGAAAGTAAATTTGTATAGGCAAGTCTGCCATCTTTGAAAATCACACACTACCTCTAAAAAAATAGATGTTGGAATTTACCTGTTATGTGGAAGGTCACATTAATTTGGATAATTAAAAGATTTATTAATTTCTCCTGGGGTTTTTCCTTTTTCGATTTAAATTTTTAAACATTCGACTTTTCCACATGAGTAGGTTCTATTAGAAAAAGATTTGTTAAAAAAAAGATTTAATATTAACCTATGATATTCATATTCCTCCCTTTGTATGTATCATTTTCTTTAAGGGATATTCATTATTCTAAAATTCTCTAAAATATATATTAAATAATAGTAATTTGTTTTGTTCAAAATAAAACTTCCAAATATTTAAATGCTAATATTTTTAACTATATCAAGTTGCTTCAGTTGGGTCTTATGGAAATTTGGGGTGCAAATGAACTTTAAAAAGGTGAAGTGAAGGGTTAGGGATATAACTCAATGGTAGAGCCTTTGCCTAGTATCAAGTGCAAGGACTTTGGATGGATCAATCCCTAGCACTGAAGGAGGAGAAGAAGGGAAGGAGGAGTCATATAAAGAGAATAGAGATTACACATAGATTTTGACCTGCACACTTACTAGTCGGGAGGTGCTGTGTTTCTGAGCAAACCATAGAAACATTATCTGTCTGCATTCCAAGATGTCTGTCCCTTCCTTTTATGCTTGCTTCACTCCTGAAGGCAGCAACTTCATGGTCTTGAGCTGGCAGAAAGCAAAATGATATGTCCAGAAATTATTTACTGAAAACTTGCAATACATTAGAGAAATATGGAATTGCATTATCATGGTTCTTGTAAAATTTCTTCCATGTGCTAGGTGACAACAATACATGAATAATATCATACCCTCTTACGTTTGTGACTTCATTATGTATAAATATCATTGTGTAGCCATTGGACAAAATTAACGTTTTTTCCTTCAGTGGTTAATATATTGTTAGTGCCCACTAAATGTATAGCAATCCAATTGTATTAATACAAAACTATCTTACTTAAAATCCTTAGTTATAAAAATTTCTATACACTTAACACAAAAATCTTAATACATACCAAATTCAAACTACTCACAGTAATAAGAGCAGACAGAAGGTTAAATCTCACTCCAGAAATTTACTTTGCCCTTAGAGATCACATGCAACTCAGGAAGTTACTTCCCTTACAAAGAACTAGCATTTATGCTTAAGACTAAAATGATTATTTTTAAAGTACCCATTTTACAATGCAAATGTGTATCTAAATTAAACTCGGTAAAAATAAGCATTTTAAATTGAATCTGCAGTAATGACTTTATGGGAGACAATAGGAAAAGTGGTTCTTGAATATGAACTCAGAGAAAACAGATTTCAAATTCCTTCTTAGGGACTTGAAGCTTTCTTTGTTCCCTCAGTGTATGTTAAAAGTGTTGGCACAGGCTTAACTGAGAACCCATTTCTCTGAAGTTGTTTTGTAAAACAGAGGCTTTCAGCAAGGTTATAGCAAAAAAGAAAGTTTAGATCAGGAGCAAGGAAAAAAACTGACAATGGGTCTACAAAGCCAAGCCATGGCTTAGCACTTGGAATATGGGACAGATGCAGGGAGGAGGCTCTCACAGCAACAAGAGACTGTGTAACAAAAACACATGCACAATAGGGTATTTTAGAGACAAATGATAGGCGGAGAGGAGAAATACAAGGAATTATAGCTTTATAGGGGAAAGGGAAGCTTTAAAGAGATGGGAGAAAATGAAGACAATATAGGATGATAGAGGAGAGGTAAAGAGAAGGAAATACCCCATTGGGTTTGTGGAAGCGCCTGTGATAGTGGAGATGACACATAGAAATGGTAACAGTTGTAAGGTAAATAAAGAAGACATGCTAATACACTTTCCTGCATACTGCCCATCTCTGCCACTGTTTGTCAAACCATGTCTTGCTCATTGCTTTTAAATAATGCTTTATGAAATTGCTAGCCCCAAAATAAAGAGGACTGGAAAATACTTGTGTAACTGTGGCCGCTCCTTTGGGAGTTGTCCTTGGCAGAGTTACTTTTTCTTCCCCTCCCTTTGCCCAGCATTCTAAATTCTAAAGAAAAGCCTCACCTCAATGATTAAGATGTTAACTGTGAAATAACCTTTCTTTAATTTATAAAACCTAGAACATCTGGTGACCTTCAGATAACATCAGAATGTATGATGCCTGCCTTATTCTTTAATCCTGTGCATCCACTAACACAAAGCACATAAATTGCTGAGGTTTAACTTGCAGAAAAGTAATATGTCTAAAGAAAATATGGGAACTAGCCCCAGGAGGTCAAGGTCCATGGTGATGTTATAGCCAGTAGAGAAAAGGAGACAGGTGCCTGGATGAAGGAGACCCATTCAGTAACTCAGCACCTTGCCTTTATGCCCCTTGTCCAATTGCATCTTTTCTCTTCTTACGTGCTAAGTGAGAGATCTGCCACTTGAGCTAATTCCCCAACCCATCTTTTCCTTTCTTACAAAAGGCCTTTCATTTACTAGAGTATCCCAAAATGGTGCTGTGAAAACAGCATCCCCCTCCATCTTCTTAGGGTTGGCTCTTATATGAAGCAGATTTCCTTCCCACCAGTTCTCATCTCCTGAGTATTAGCTGTCAAGCAGAGAGCAGACAGACTTGGGTCAGGCCACACTTGGTATTTAACTCTCCCCAGACATAAAGTACCACAATCAAGGGAACTGCAGATGTGTGTGCATGAACATGTGCCTGAGTTATCAGGCCTTTGGATAGGACCTGCTTGGTACAAAGTAGATTTTCTTAATATAAAGTCAGAGTAACATAGCATACTTATTAAGTAACTTTAGATTGGTCCATAGGGAAAACACAGGGCTGTGTTAACATTCATTTCATTGAGGAATGTGAACTATTTGTTAACCTAACTAATCACATTTTAGAAATGGATGTATTTCTGAACCTCTGTCATATATAGGGCCTGATACGTACTAGGCACATCAGCTTCCATGCAAAACATCTAGCCTGGCCCTTACCAGATACATAAATTAGCATTGGAAAGAAACTATATTGAACTACTTTGATAAAGTAAACCAGGAAAATTGTCATGATCTGAGATATTTTTCTAATTTTTTTTTGTGTGTGTGTGTGGTGCTGGAGATTGAACCAAGAGTCTTGCATGTGCCAAGTATGTACTTTACCATTGAACTTCACACCCCAGTCCTAGACTATTTTTTGTTTCCTGTTTTCCTTAGTAAGATATAAGCTCCCTCAGGATGGAGGCTTTTCTTATGATATGAACAGCAATATCTTTAGCACCTAGAGTGTTGCTTGGCACATGATACACACTCAAAAAATATTCATAAGGAGGGCGGAAACAAGAGAGAAGAAAAAGGAAAGGAAAAAAGAAGAGAAAGAGGGAAGAAGGGAGAGAGAGAAATAACTTATACCATTGCTTTTTCCAGAGGCTAGAGAGAACAGCAGTGCTTTACATGTTCGACCATTCCCTTCATACTTGGGACAAAGTAGGAAAGACAGCTTACTATGTAGCTTACTACAGAAAAGTGTCCTTTTACTTTCTTGGAGATACTCTGACCCCTCAGAAATATCTTTTGTGGACATGGTAGAGATTTTACTCTTGATAGTATCATAGTAATTCTTTATCATCTGTAAAGAGTATCTTATCTAGTTGGGCACTGTGACACATGCCTGTAGTCTCAGCTACCCAGGAGGCTAAGGCAAGAGGATCCCTTGTGCCCTTTAGTTAGGGACCAGCCTGGGCAACAGAGTGAGACCCCATCTCTTAAAAAAAAAAGAAAGAAAAAGAAGAAGAAGAAGAAGAGAAAGAGAAAAGAAAAGAAAGAAGAAGAAAAAGAATATTTCATCTTTTAGAGAGAAGTCAGTCCTCAAAACTTACAGACGTGTTTTTTTTTTTTTTGTTTTTGTTTTTGTTTTGTCATTATTTGGAAGAAAATGTTAAATGGGAATGGTAAGTGGTTCATCCAAAGGTCCCAAATTAAGATTCTAGTTCATCAACAATTCACTTCAAACATTTCACTTCAAACAATTCACTTCAAACATTTAGGCCATTCTAAAACTAAAACAAAACAAAAACCTGCCATGTATGGTTGTGCGCTTGTAGTTCAGCTACTTGGGGGGGGCGGGGGGGGGGCTGAAGCCAGAGAGTCAACTGAGTGCAGGAATTTGGAACCAGCCTGGGTAACAGAGCAAGACCTGGACTCTTTAAGAAAAAAGAAAACTCCATTGTTTTTAAACAATTAGAGTTTGCTGCTTTGAAAAAAACATGCAGTTGATTGAATACCCTTAAGGAAAAAGTCCATGATCTCAACTGAACCACAGAGATGAGCTAAAAATATAATGAAAGGAATTATTCCTGACTTTTCAAGTGTAGCTTCAACTAAAGACATATGCCACCGTGGATATAAATGAAGATACCTCCAAGCAAGAGATGTTTTCCCTTTCTGTAGATCCTTTTAAGACAGTAGTGTCTTAATAGTAGTAAATCTGATGCTGAGGAATCAATAAAACTATATATGGGTGCATCTTGTGACTATGAGAGATAAAAGATTATATTTTCATTTGCATGGTTTGCTGGGTTTTATTTGGCAGATATAATAACACAAGCTATGCAGAGCCCATAAAACAAAGTGAGAACAGCAGCTCATTTGGTGGCAGAATGTAATGGTTATGGCTAAAGGGCTTACATAATTCATCTCAAACCCTTATGCCTATATTTATTGTTGTTTAAATGAAAATTAAACTCATACAGCCAGAAGGAGGGATCTGGTCAGAAATTTGATTGAGATCCTTTCTTCTTACACAGATTCTAAGATGATCAGTCTGTGGTACTTAGAAACAACTATAGAAATATTCAAGAAGGAGCATACTTCACCCAAGCACATTAATGCTTCGTTCCTCCAATTTGGCTTTTTTAAACAACTCTAAAACTTGCAGAATCAGAGTGAGTAGAGAGAACTCTCTTCATTATTCTGCCTTGGAATTTCTAGCTGGACTCAGAGCAGTTATAAGCTATGGCTTAGAGATAATGTTTAGCATTCAAATGATGTTTAGCCCAAGATAATACTTGGGGGGGGGGGAGCGGTGTCTTGAGGGACAATACAAAAGAAAGGCTGAGGCATGTGATACTGGCCCAAACATTTCACATGAGTATAGTGTCTTTTAATATTTCTATTACATCATATTGCTAAAAGACATGATTTTTAATGACTCTCGTCTTATAAGACTGAAAATTTGACTTTCAATTGTGAATGTTTAAGACAATGGATTTGCTATTGGGGAAAGAATTGGGGATTTGGGGGGTTTTGTTGTTAATTGTTTTTTTGTTTTTGAAGGTGCAGAACTGAAAATGAGTTTGCTAGAGAAATCTGTACTTTTTTTTTTTTTTTTTTTGCAGTGGTGGGGATAGAACCCCAGGCCTTGCACATGCTAGTCAAGCACTCTAACACTGAGTTACATCCTGGCCATTGTACCATATTATTAAATACATATGTGGATGAGGTTAAAAAGATCAATGATTAAAATATCAATTTTGTGAAAATGAAAACTATCTGGCTTAAAACAGGAGTGTAAAATAATATGTTTTTAAAAAATAATATTATTTTACTTTTTATACATTTATTTTATTTATTTTTAGGTGGTACTGAGAATTGAACCCAGTGCCTCACACATGCTAGGCAAGCACTCTTCCACTGAGCTACAACCACAGCCCTAAAATAATATATTTTTAATATTTGAAAATCTCATATAATATTACTATGTAAATATTTTATAATGTCAATTAAAATTGCAAGCCATTCAATGAGATAGAAAATTTTAATGTTTCTGGGTTATTATAATTTTTACAACAAAATAGTCTTAAAAATAAAAACAACAGATCATTTTTTAATCATTTTTGAATGACCAACATACCCTCTCCACACAAGTTAAAGAGTTAAATAAACTGTTAACCCAGTATATTTATTATGAAAATAAATAAAAAACTTATGGCCCAAATTTTACTCAACATAAGCAAATATACAAGTGGCTATTTTTTGAAACCAGGTTATCACTTTTGATTTTAGATTCTTATGTGGATACTAAAGCGATTATCTTGAACTTTACAAATTTAAAAATTTTAAGTCATTTAAGTCATTACTATCCACATACATGAACCAATTTGGAGGGAAAGATAAATACAAAAAGGAAGTTATTTTAAGCCACTATTAAGTGCAAGTAAATAACTCATTTTCTAAATAATGAGATAATTGACAGAATTCATCTTGCTTTGGTAGTAAGCCCAAGCAGAGTGTGTGTGTGTGTGTGTAAGCATAGCTTTAATTGGATATTCTTCTAGTTTAATAAAAATCAACTAAAAGCTAAAAATCAAGGAACATTAAAAAACAAATAGAATATTATACATTTTCATTTGAGACAAAAAAGTTACTGTCATAAATATATTATAGCCTTATGTATTTACTCTTCTCAGGAAGATGTTTCTTTGCTCATGCATATTCATGTTTTAGTAAGCTGATTTTGATGGCCTTCCAGTGGCTGGGAAGATCTGACAAGTGGAAAGAAAAAGAAAGAATGGTAAGCTAACCCTGATCAAGAGAATTTCAGAAGGAAAGAGAAGAGCAAAAGAAGAGGAAAAAGAAAAAGGAGAATGGAGAGAACCAAATAAAATTAGGCAAAATTTTAGAAACAGAGCAAGTTTTCAGTTAGTTCATTTTCCCCCCAGTATGTAATTTTTTCTTCCTGTTCTGGGAATCAATCTAGGGCCATGTGTATGCAGGGCAAACACTCTTAGCACTGAGCTACACCTCTAGCCCCCATATTTGTTTTAAATTAGAAACAATGTATTCCAGTATTTTAACTTTTTAAAAAATCTTCCTTTAGCAAACTGAAAATAAGGAATCTGATACCTGGTAAACATGGATGTTCAAAATCCAAAATCTTGTTTATAAGCTAAAGGATACTATGCTGCTGTTTGGGTCTGCCATTCCACTCTGAGAAGTGTACACTTCTGAAGCAAGAAAGAACTCAGTAAGAAAACAAAGATTTCTTTTTTTTTTTTTTTTTTTTCTTATTCTTTTGAAGACATTCAAGCACAAAGAAACATCATTTTCAGAACTGCTTGTTATCTTATCAATTCGAATAGCTGTTAGTTTGGTCCGAGTGAATACCCAGATTCTATTTTTCCAAATGAGTAAAGAGAATGACTTATTTTTTTCCCTACCTCCATGCCATGTGCCTCCAAGCCTCACCTCCATTCCAAATGTTTTTCTTTATGCTTTTTACATTTGAGTTCTTAAAGCATGTTATTATTATTTTTAGGGTTGCAATCTCCAATAGTCCTTATTTTCACTCAAAATTACAATACAGGGAACTATGGCCAATGCTATGCAGATGGCCAAATAGATAATAAAGACTCAGTTCATGAATAATATCCACTCAGAAAGAGGACAAAAGCAACAGGAAAAAAGAGCCCAAATTGGACAAAATGTGCATGCTATATTTAAAAAAACACACACGCGATCATTGTCAGAGATCATTAAGGGTGCCCTGTAGTTTTAATTATATGCCAGTGGCACCAATTTGATGTGACTGTTTGCTCTTATAGTCAATAAAAAAAGTCATAACTGCCATCAAATTTAAATTTAATTTATTTTCTACACAGCCCTTTCTGTTTTCCTTGTTTTTTTTTCTTTTATAACATTAACACTTTTTTTGTTAAAAAATGTGTGAAAGATTAATTTGTAGAATGAGGGGAGCTGTGGGTGCACAGCGCAGGACAGATGGAGTGGGTGGGACATGACAGTTTTCGTCTGTGGCATCATTTTGTTGTTGCTATTGCAAGGCAGCGAAATAAAGCTACTGCTCCCACGATCATTTTTTGGGGGGCTTCTCAGAGAAGGTGTGTTACTTTTCCCTCATGCTGTCCACTGCTACTTGGGGATGCAGCCCCATTTTATATAGCCAGCCTGTCAGTCAGCCAGAGAGCACTTTAATTTCAATATTGCATTAGCATAGAATTCCACCCGACTTTGCTATAAAACAGAATGAAACGTAATTTATCTTGGAATGCTGACTATGCTGAAATGAATTAATGATTTGTCTTCTCTGACATCCCATATCATAAACCCAAACGCATGAAGGTCTAGATGCAAAAAAAAAAAAAAGGATTATTATTAATTTTTTTAAAAAGGTGGGGCACAAGCTGAAAATTCTACTCACATTGAAGAGGATTTTTAAAAAATTGTCAAAAATGAAGATGTGCAAGTTTCAATTTTTGCCTTGGAACAACCCTAATTTACACATAAGTATTGTAGGAGTTTGCTATTGTAAAGGTTCGTATTGAAGAATAAAGCAATTATCACAGAAAATCACTGTCATATGGCACACACAGACATTCTGAGAAAAAGTAGAACTTTGAGAAGGAGGAAAAGGGGAATTCAGGACAGCATGTGGGAGGGAAGATGGGAGTTCTTTTTATGCACAAAGAGATCCATTAACAATATCTTTATCAGTTTCCTTCTTCCTCGTTAGTTAACTGAACCAACTTGCAGCACCCAAAATATGCGAACGTGATTGCAAATAAATGACTTGGGGTGGTAAGCAGGAAATGAGTGAGTGCATATGAAAATGGTTGGTGGTTAATTCATGGCAAGACAAGATTTGCATGAAGAAAAATCTCCCCAACACCTTTGCCTCAAGCGAGTCCTTCTGTCATTGTTGAGGCAAGGCAATTTCACAGAAGAATGTTAGCAGCCCAGGAGCTGAACACCCGGGTTCTTAATCCTTCTGCAGTCCCAGGACTGCTTCAGCCTGTGTTCCTGTGGATAAGGGGTTTGGTATTTAAGTTATTGTATATTATTTTGTTATTTTTCTAACTAGACAGCAGGCTTTCTCAGGAAGGGATTATCTCTGAGCAAAACACACAGTGTAAGACTGCAGTCTACAAATGTACCTGGTTACATCCCAGCACTATAGGTATTCTGTATATGATAAGGGACCACAGGAAGGCAACATGCCCTAATGGTTAAAAGCATGCACTTTGGGGACAGACCAACTGCATTTGACATCAGGTTGCCCCTAGCTACCTAACAGTAATCAAGTTACCAACATACCCAAGCCTTAGTTTCAACTTCTGTAAAAACAGGCATGACAGTTATAGCATGCACCTTCATTATAGGGTTAGTAGTTATAAAGCATTTAGATAGTGCCTGGCAGGCAGTTAATTAGCCCTCATTTTATATAAGGTAATTTTGTGATATTCCTAACACCTGATCCCCAAGGGCACTCTACTCCTCAAATTTTTAGTATGAAATATATCTTCTGTTTGATTAGGGGTAGAGTGGGCAAATATAGTGTTGGAATGTAAATGGGTGGGTGGTGAATGAGGAAGAAGGATAAATATAACTTAAAAAGCAAATAAGACTGTATTACATGGGGATGTCACTAATGTGGAAAATAGGGGGGAATCTGAATATATGTAAATATATATATTATGCATGCATAAAATAGAGTACATAGAGAGGAACCTTGATAGTATATATCTAATTCAGAGTGTTATGTATTTTATATTTATTCTAACAGAATTTCTCCATAATTCTGTATATTAGTAGGCATTACAGAAATGGAAAATATAATACATTCTTGCACTTCACACCAATACACACAGACATATACAGACTCAGAATAGAGAATAACTATCTACAAATCAATATAAGGAACACAGTACCAGCCCTGCTTATATGGAAACAATTGCAAAATCTGTTATTTACACTCATATATGCATGTAATTATTACTAGGCATGTTGATGAACAAAATGTAAAGTGTCCTTATTCTTTTTTTGCTCTCTGAGGCTGTTACATCTATCCTAAAACACTGGAGAACAGTTAATTCACTGATCACAAAGGAGTTATGATGGGCTAAGACTAGGGTGAAAATGGTAAGCTATGTGCTTTACATCTTCTTTTTTTGACAGCACTGGGGATGGAACCCAGAGCTTCACATATGCTAGGTAAGTGCTCTTCCACTGAGCTCTACCCCCAGCCCACATCTTTTTAATATAAATAAGAAAATATATGTACGTATACAGGTGAATGTCTAAAATTGCATTTGGTATAAGCTGATTTTTCCTTTACATTAAGAAGTTTGCACTTATTAAACTAGAGTAAATTTTTCTAGTCATCTAGTCCAATGGCAGTTTCTTTCTTCAATAAAGCTGAACTTACACCAAGTACATGACTGCCTCAAAATTAAAACTACATTTCCCAGCTTCCTTTGTAGCTAGATACATCCAGTGACAAATTCTGGAAGTGGATGTGTTTTACATAGTTTGTAGGAAGCCTCACTGAAGGACAGTTAATACGCCTTTTGGCCACTTTCTTGTTGCTCTTTACTGTCTGCAATGTGGATGTGATGGCTGGAGCCTGAGCAGACATAATGAATCACAAGGATAAGAGCCACACTCTAGGGAGGCTGGTGGGGTGAACTGGATGAAGTTTCTGAATTTAATGACTCCCTAAAGTAATCTTACCAGCCCAGGACTGCCTACTTCCCAGCTTTGTTTCTATAAGAAATAAATCATGTTGGTAGAAATGTAAATTGGTGTAGTCATTATGTAAAACAGTATGGGGGTTCCTCAGAAGGTTAAAAACAGAACCACCATGATTGAGCAATCTCACTTCTGGATATATATCCAAAGAAAATTAAATCAGTATGTCCAAGAGATATCTGCACTGCCATGTTCACTGCAACATTATTCCCAATAGTCAAGACATAGAAACAACCTAAGTATCTATCAAGAGATGGGTAAAGAAAATGTGGTATACATAAATACATCCTGGAATTATTAATCAGTCTTTAAAAAGAAGGAAATCCTGTCATTTGTAACAAGAATGAAACTGGAAGACAATATACTAAGTGAAATAAGCCAAACAGAGAAAATTACCACATGATCTCTCTTTTATGTAAACTATAAAAAAGTCAAATTCATGCAAAAAGAAAGGAACTAAGGAAAGAAGAAAGGAAGGAAGGAAAGTTAGTTCATGAAAGCCGAAAGTAGACTAGGAGTTACCAGAGGTGAGGCCTATAGGAAGATCTTGGTCAAAGGGCACAAAAATGTAACTGTGTAGGATAAATAAGTTCTGCAGATTCAATGTACATCATGGAGACTATAATTAATAATACAGTGCTGTTTTACATACTTGACATTTGCTAAGAGAGTAAATCTTAAGTGTTCTCACATACATACACACAAATGATAACTATGAGAAGAGATAGATATGTTCATTAACTAAAGTAATCAGTTCACTTATATATACATCACTTTGTGCCTTTTAAATATATATTACTTTCATTTAAAAATTAAAAATAAATAAATAGTGAAAAATTAAAAAACAATAAGCAATCATGTTAACTTATTATTTCTAGGTGATGGGAATATGGGTGATTTTTGGTTTTCTTTCTACTTTTCTGCATTTGAAAAATAAAAACAGATATTAGTTGTTGATTTAAGAAAAAAATAAATCATGTATGTATTGTTTAAGGTCTGATTGTTAGATATTTCTTCACACGTAGCTGAATGTAATTCTAACAAGAGTTTACATATACCTTCTAAAACACAAAGGGAGGTACTATATTGATCATTGCCAAAGTTCATACCTTTAAATGGAATAAAATATCATGTAAGTATAATAACATAACAAAGGCTATATTTAAATAGCAGATTCTAAGATATTTACAAAAATACATATTTACTACATGTAAAAAGTTTTAGTTAGTCAGCTTTCCATCACTGAAACAAAATACCTGAGATAATTGACTTAATAGGAGCAAAGATTTATTTTTGGTTTGTTATTTCAGAGGTTTAAGTCTTGGCCCAATGCTTTGGGGCCTATGGAAGATAGTATATCATGGCAGAATCAAGTGTGTGGTAGAAGACTGCTCACTTTATGGCAGCTGGGAATCAAAAGAGACAGAAGGAAGAACCAAGGTCCCAATATCCCCATCAAGGGTGGGCCCTTAGTAACTTAACTTCCTTTGACCAGGCCTCAATAGCACCAGAGGCCAGACATCAAGGCTTCAGTGTGTGGATCTTTGGAGGACAATTAACCTCTGACATAACAGTAAGTAATGCTAGCTGTTGGAGAAATAAACCTCAACCTCAGTGCATTTTTCTGATGTAATGGCCTATGAGGGAGTCTCTACTCCACACAGTTATTCAGGGATCAAGGGTTTTTCTGTCTTGGCCATAAGAAACTGAGATCATTTTCCATCTATTTCCCCCTCAAGATCTCACAGTATAGAGTGAAGATTGTAAATGGGAGATTTTAAATTGTCCAGAGATTTAAGTTGTCCTCCAGTGATTTTTGATGCTTCCACTAAAATTCTATTGGCCAGAACTCAGTCATAGGGCCCCAAACTAATTGTAAGAGAGCCTGGGAAATTTTATTTAGCTGTGTTCCCAAAAAGATGAAATAGCACTAGCTTTCTCCTATCCAATAAATAAACAGAAAAATATAGTTTTTAATATCTCTGTTTTTATCTTATTTTCTAAAGGCCCACTTAACCAGGGCCACATGCTTAAAGTCTTCATATTCATTGTGTGGCTAAATATTCTTCCTAGTCATTTTGATATTGAAACAGCTAGGATTTAAACATTTTTTATTTTTCTCTTTTTTAATTTTTTAATTTTTATATTTTTAGTTGTAGATGGATACAATACCTTTTATTTTATTTATTTATTTATTTTATTTATTTTCATGTGGTGCTCAGAATCGAACCCAGCGCCTCTAACATGCTAGGTGAGCACTCTACTGCTAAGCCACAACCCAGTCCCCAAACATTTTTATTTTTTAATTTTTAAAAAGAAATTATTATTTTTTTAAGAAATTATTTTTTCTCAAACATTTCTGATATTAGCAAACAAACTCCTCAAAATGGTGTGACTTTGGTCACAAGCTCTGGCCAACTGCTATTCTTTGGATTCCTGCTGTTTCTCTTTCTCCCTGTTCATGTGCTTTTCCCATGATGAGGGGTAATTTTTTAACATCTACAGAGGATGTTAGTAAAGATTCCATTGGCCTTTCTATTGTTCAAAATGCATTTAAGTAGAAGTTTGGGAGTAATAATCAATCATTGAGGCAAATAGAAAATTTTCATTTTCTCTTATACCAGAGTTGTAGATTTTATAGGTTATAATAACTATGAGATATCTGATGCTCATACAAAATATGATCATTTAGGATATTTTAACAAGGTTAGACATTCCAAAAACAGACAGATGATAGATAAATGAATGGATCAATCAATTGATTGATTTATTGTCATCCATTTTCCTCCAAAAATCAGTCATGATGGTTTTATTGAACCAATGTTTCCCTCAAATGCTGGAAAATTATCAAGACAGTTGCTTTGAGGAAGCATGATTGGGATAAAAAATAATAGATTCAAGGTGCTATTGCAGCTTAATAATGAGTTTGTGACCTGCATCATAAAACAAGTTACATTTCATCACAATTTATCATGAGACTCCTGAATTTTCATAAAATTTTTACAACCTTTATTCTCAGAACTATCTAGAAGATGTTATTTGTTAACTGGTATTTGCTTTGATGGTTTGGTTTGTTTTGAAGTGCGGCTCTTTTCCAGAAATTTAAGGCTCATGATATGTAAATCAATGATTAGGGATTTGTCTATTTCTTAAATGAAGTATAAAGCAAGTTTTACCAGTTTGGCTTTTTCACTAGAAATAAATATAAAATTTTTATATTAACTAGAAAAATCTGAAGTACTGACATTTATATAGAGTAAAAAAAAAAGTTTGTACAAAAACTGCTTTTGTAAAATGAAGAAGAATTTTAGGCCAAGAAAATAAAAGACTTTCAGTTGATTTCTGTATGTTTTAAGGAAGCCACCCCTAACCCCCAGGGTCTTTTTTTAAAATTAGTTTGGGGTTTAGGATTACTAGGATTACTTTTCTAAAAAGTCTTCACACAACAGTCACTCAAATAATTCTTAAATGCTGAGTGTGGATGAACCAGGACCCCAGGGGACTGGAAGAAGAGGAGGGCAAACAGGTTGGCTCCAGAGACTGGGGCAGTTTTCATAGTACATGAGGAGTGGGAGGCTGCCTGCAGGAAGCCCACCTAGACAAAGGAAACCCAGCATCTCTAAGAAGATGCAGAGTATAAGTTTTCTAACAGGGAACGGTGTGATTATTCTATTCTCATGTACCACAAGGAAATCATGGCTCTTAGCTGTGGAAAAACCATCAGAAACTCTTCAGCTTTCACGTGTGTGAGATTTGGAAAGGTCCAGACATAGAACCTAAGGATATGTCCCATTAAAAACCTCTCTGTTGAATCTATTACTCACTGAAGATCAAGAAACCCTGGCCCCTGGTTTACCTGTGCAGTTGAACAAATGCAATATTATTTGGGGCTTTGAATGTGGTTGTCAATCTTTAGTCATCAGCTTGATATGTACTATGGTTTAGACTTTTTTTTTTTTATTGTACCAGAGATTGAACCCAAGGGCACTTAACCACTGAGCTACATCTCTAGCCCTTTTTATTTACTATTTTGAGATAGTCTCGCTAAGTTGCTGAGGCTGGCTTTGAACTTGCAGTCCTCTTGTCTCAACCTCCTGAGCTGCTGTGATTATAGGTGTGCACCCCTGTGCCCAGCCTTGTTTAGATCTTAATGTCCCCCAATGGCCCATGTGTTGACGTCTTGGTTGCCAGCCTGTGGCACTGTTGGGAGGTAGTGGAACATTTGGTGGGGAGTGCCTAGTGGAAGGGAGTTAGGTCATTGGGTGGTATCCTTGAAGGGGATATTTGAAAAACAAGTCCCCTTACCCACCCCCTTTTTGATCCTAGCCACCATGAAGTGAGTCACTGCTCTACCACACACTCCCTGCCATGGTATATTGAGCTACCACGGGTCCAAAACAATAAGGCCAAGGGACCATAGACTTAATTCTATGAAACTGTGAGCCAGAATAAATCTTTTCTACTTAAAAGGCTATCATCTTGGGTATTTTGTTATCATGATGGAAAGATAGCTGATACAAATGGAAGCACTCAAACCATGTCCTCACTGACCAGTGCTTGAGTGATCACAAGGAAAAGGCTTAACCTCGCTGAAGTCTGTCCCCACCTCTCAGAGACAGAGAATAATCTGAGTATCTTTATAATATGCATATTAAACAACTTATCCAACTCCTGAGCATTTGGTCTGAGTTCCTGTGAACATATGAACACTGAAAAAGAGAAAGATTGGATAAGTGCAGGTGGACTATTAACAATTAGAAGACTGTAACCAACAGTCTGGTTACTCATTTAATATCATTAAAAGAATTACTGTATTTCTTGGTAAACAAGTGGCTAGAGTATGATGAAATGTGATTAATCTTTTTGTTGTTGTTTTGTTTTTCATTTCAAAAACCCAGAAAGTAGATCATATCCAGTTAAGAACAATCTGGTCTATAACTGAAGATGCTATCAAGCCAAGAGGCCAAAGTCAAAATATTAGATTGCCGTTTTGAGACTATCAATAATTCAAACATGGGATCATCATTTTTCAGTTTCCTTTATTCTTGCAAGTACTCTAATAAACTGCAGACAGAAAGGGAAAAATGACTACTTGGGATTAATGTTGTATAGTATTTTTTATTTAGCCTGCTGTATTTTTGAAATACCAATTTCAATCTATTGAGTCTTTTGGTATAATTCAGTTAAACTTGAACAAACAGAGTCTTTTTATCTAGTTTGCCTTATCCTAGTAACAAGAATGAAGTGTGCTTTTTCCCCCTTCAGTAGTTTATAAATAGTCCATATAAAACTGCCCATTACCTTTGGATACATACTAAGCTCATTATTGAAAAATTATACCCCCTCATACTTCCAGGCCTTCTGCATCAAAATGAAACTCTTTGCATTTAAATGTATATGGCAGGAAAAATCAGCAAATACTAATGTTCAAACCCCAAGGGGGCAGCCTGCACACAGATGAAAATATGACCATGCACAAAGTTTTTGTTGCATGACACCAGGCGTAAAGGAGAAAACCAAAACCTGCATAAAACATTTCACTCAGAGAAGAGAAAGAACCCCATTATCACAGATATTCAAATTAATATGTAACCTCTAGAGTCAGTAGAAATCCTGACATTGTTTCAAACCGCAGCATAAGATTAACAGTGCATAAACCACAACACATTTTTGTTAAATTCACATTTACTTAATAATACATATCACCAACTTTGCCGTCAGATGTCAAGGCAGCAGGCAAAACAAGTTATTTTTAGGAGTCTAGCCAAGGACCATTTGCTCATTTATGAGAGTGTGTTCTAAGAAGTCCAAAGCCAAAATATCAAGACAGGCCATTATCTGAGCAGTGGTGACAGGGCCAAACCACCTCATAAGAGGAGTGCCATTGACCAGCCAGGGAACTAGATGAGAGAAGGAATGTGGTTAACACAGGCACATTACTATTAGGAACAAATAACGAAGAGCCATACATGCCGATGGTGGTCAGAGCATTTTTCTGTTCAAAGGATGGCTTATTGATTGGTTGACTAAAGATCTGACCAATGAGTCTATCAAGCAAAATTTATCTGGAGACTTAATTTGCTTCTTAGGAAAGAGATTCAGGTAAGGGAAAAACAATAGTTAACAATTACATCTAAGACAGAAATGCACCTTGTTTTACTTCCTATTGTTTCCTAAATGCTACAAGAACTGCAAGACCATAGTTTCCAGTTCTCATTAAGATGAATTACAGCTGAGTCAGAAGTAGTTTCAGGGTTATAAAAGGCCTTTTTTGATGTGATAAACTGGGAAAGAATAGCAATAAGAAATGCCTCATGAAGTTGAGGATGCAGAATGTCTCATTTGTTCATGTCATTGGTCAACAGGGCTCTGTTGACCTCCTTCCACATGTTCTATACTGTGCCAGGTATGAGCGATAGCAGGACACATACGACACTGTCCTAAGAATTACATTTGTTCTGTCGTTTATCAATATTGTAAACATGAATAAGGTATATGATAATAATGCGAACAAATAGTCTACTCAGGATACTGAGTTCACCCTCAGAGAAAGGGACTGAGACCTCTGCATTTTTGGATAAATGGTTCTCACTTTGTGACTCATCACACTTTACCTTAGAAGGAGCCAGGGGACTAATAGTGTTTGATGGGCTGTGGACCTATGAGTCTCACAGGTAGAAATGTAGAAGGGGCAGGGTCCAACACTCCAGCTGTCTCATCCATTACTAAGGTAGTCAAGGAGGCAGAGCTGCAAGATCCCCCTTGATTATGGAGTTATAACATGGAGACAAAAGCCTGGGAGGGTGACCCTGTCCCCAGTGTACTTGGTGAGTGAGATGTAGGATTTTTTTTTTCTGGTGGTATTGGGGATTGAACCCAGATCCTCACACATTGTAGGCAAACACTCCTCCAATGAATCACATCTCTAGACTACTTTTATTCTTAATTGGGAGCTCACTAAATTGCCCAGGCTGGCCTCAAACTTGTGATCCTCTTGCCTGAGCCTCTGGAGTAGCTGAGATTACAGGTTTGTGCCACCAAACCCTTCCTCCTCCTCCTCCTCCTACTCCTCCTCCTCCTCCTCCTCCTCTTCTACCTCCTCTTCCTCCTCCTCCTCCTCTTCCTCCTCCTCCTCCTCCTCCTTCTTCATATGTTAGTATATGATCTATGCCATCTAATACCATTAACAAATGTCTGTTTTGCAGGACTTTTAAAGGATACAAGAATTCATAGACTCTGTAGAGATGAAAGAAGTACTCAGTGAAGATAAATCTCCCAATGGAAAGAGATCGATTTCTCCCCCCTGTGTTTTCCCTTTTCACTCAGTGTAGTTATCACATGGACTCCTCCCAAGATGCTCATGATAGATACTACCCTTCTCATGACTGGCTTCTTGGAACATCTAAATACTTTCAGGAATTCAGGTGTTTCATCAATGGAGACAATATCAGAATTTTCCAAGTGAAACTTTATCACTAAAAATGAAGATAAAAGTACAAATGTATAGAAACAGAAAAATTTGCTGAGTATAGATTTCTAATCAAAGTGTATCTGATCTTTTTCCATAATATTAGCAAAATTTTTCCCTCCTTTGGGGGATGGAACTCAGGACCTCATGCATGCTAGGTAAGCACCCAACACTGAGGTACATCCCCAGCAAGACATTTTTTGATCCCTGCATCCTAAATCTGTTCAGTTAAAACATACCTGAAGTTAAAATAGGGGACTCAAAATAACTCATGACTTGGCCAGATGCTGGCTTTTTTTATCCATCCAAAATTATGACAACATACAAAAACAACCAGTCTTTTCTATGGAACAATCACATTCTCCATGAACAATATAACTCTTCAAGAGCAATATTCTCATTAACAATTAATTTGTGATTTTAGAGCACTTTGTGTGTTCAAAGTAAGAGCTATCATATTGTGAACAATAATAGTCATCACCATATTTTAAGCCTATTCATGCACAGAGAGAGTAAGGAAGTTCTTTATAATGTAAATTATTTCTAAAGTCTAGAAATTCAGTTTACCCTTATAAACATTACTTAATTTCAAATTCTCCTATTAAAAAATATAACTGTTGGGGCAACAATCTTCCTATTTAACTGTCAATTCTTTAAAAATAAAACTATATTGAATCTCACTTTGGGTTCGAGAAAAGTGACCACAAATGGGGAATTAATGCTTTCAGTGCATGTTTTAATTCTCTAGAAAAATAAATAATATTTATTTATTGTTTTAAAAGATGAAAGTGCTGGGCACAGTGGAACATGCTTGTAATCCCAGCAGCTCAGGAGACTGAGACAGGAGGATTGTGAGTTCAAAGCCAGCCTCAGCAAAAGCGAGGGGCTAAGCAACTCAGTGAGACCCTGTCTCTAAATGAAATCCAAACTAGGGCTGAGGATGTGGTTCAGTGGTCAAGTCTCCCTGAGTTCAATCCCCAGTACCCCCTTCCCCCAAATAAAAAAAAGATTAAAGTGCCTTCTTTCTTGTGTGTAGTGCATTTTAATCCTCTATAAATACAATGTTTATTAGGGAAGTGTGCTAGAGTGGTTTAGAGCATAAGCTCCAAAGTTGGACTCATGAGTTTTAATTTTTTTGCTGTTATTAAACTAGCTGGGTGTCCTTGAGCAAGCACCTTAACTTAACCCTTCCGGGCCTTATCTTGCCTCTAAAAGAAAGATTATATTTTCCCTGTTTTAAACCAGTACCTGACACACCCGATTGCAGTGTTTGTTGAATAAAAATGAATTTCATAGGCTGGGGTTGTGGCTCAGTGGTAGAGCACTTACCTAGCATTTGTGAGACTCTGGGTTCCATTCTCAGCACTGCATATAAACAAATAAATAAAATAAAGATCCATAAGCAACTAAAAATATTTTTTTAAAAATAAATTTATAAACTAAGTATGAAGTAGGACACAAGAAGTCTCTGTAATACTCCAAAATAGAGAAGTTTCCCAGGCTATCCCCATAAGATACACCAAAAAAAGACCACAAAAAAAAAGAAGAAGAAGAAGAAGAAAAGGAGGAGGAGAAGGGAAGAAAGAAATGGATACAGAGACTTGTTGTTGGAGGAACTCAAATTCTGAGAATTTTCAGAGAGTCTGGTGGTTAACTACATAATAGAAAATTACTCCCTCAAATGTGCCAAGTGGGACTAAAGATTTTTCAGGGCAAACAGGCTCCCTGGGAGTAGTGCTGGTGGCAGTAAACCCTGTCTCCCAGTAATCCCAGCATGGGTGGGTACTGACTGAGTCCTTCCCTGGGTAGTACAGATTGAAATCCAAAGGCTCTGACAACAAAGAGATTTTGTTTATGCTTTTGTTTTTTATAACTGAAGAGCTTCATATTTCACACTTTCTGGGCCCATTTCAGGAGTTCAAGCAGGCAACGGTAGTTTGTGGCTGCCTGTTCTTCCCCCATTCCCACCTCCCTGCCTGGCGATTCTGAATTCTCCTTGATTATTCAAGCCTCTCCAGTTTCTGCCCCTCTACCTATTTCTGCTCAGCTAACTTCTTGGTTTTCTTGTGTATGTGCTGGGGATTGAACTCAGGGCCCCATGCATGCTGGACATGCTCTCTACACTAAGCTACAAATCTGGGCCCCATCTTTTATTTTAAGAGTCACTTTCTTTCGAAGTAAGCTGGGCATTCATTGGCAATTTCTTTTCTCCTCTTATAGTGAAAAGTATTATTATCATCATGACCTGACAGAGAGAAAAACTCGAGCCCACAAGTTGAAGACTTATCACAGACACAATAAAACCATACCAAATGCAAGGAGCATGTGGCTCCTCCAAGGATGACTTTTTGCTCCAGAAAGCTAAAATCACAGGGCCTGGATTTCTCCTTTGGGTCCATGATTAGCTTCAGTCAGCCTCCAAACTCTCAGCCTCCAAACTCCCAGCCTCCATTGGGCTTTTGCTCTTTTCTCTCCCTACACTTTCTCTGATGATGGAATTTTACCCCCCAAAATTCAGTCCCACAAAAGCCAGCTCTTTCTATACCCTTCTCCAAATAAGTGTCTTAAACAGAACTTCTCTCCCCTCCAGCTCCATCCTCCTTCTGTGTGCACATACCAGCTCCTTGCAAGACACTTGTCTCTGTCAACCCAGAATCTGGGACCCCTTCAGTCCCACCTATGGCTCTCAGGCTCCATCTGACAGTCTCCAGCATCTGCTGACTACAATCGAGAAAGTGAAATTTTGAGACTTATAGATGATGAATTGAATGTTATAAGATAATTTTACTTGATTTGTAAACACTGTTAGAATGTTCTCTAGAATTTGAGAGTCACGCTATTTATAACTCCAAATTTACCAGCTTTAGAAAACTTTTAAAACCATTGGAAGGTTTCACTTGTTAAGGTCATTCACTGAAAAATCAGAGCAGACATTTGGATTGTTTAGAAAAAAAAACTAAGTGTATTGATTTAGCACTCAAGTTTCAATGTTGAAAGGAAACTAATATGTCAGGTAAATGGCGTTCATAGTTTAAAGGAAAATTTAGTCTTTTCAACTGATGACAATCAAAAACTAATCAATTACACACTATATATATGTATTAAGGCATACACACTAATATATACAATTTTAATGCTTTTTTGTATCAGTTCAAAATAAATTTAATTTTAAAAAAGAAAAACTAATCAAAGGTGTTTCTACTTATTTTACATAAAATAAGTAGATTTATAGCTACGCACAGTTGCGCATCCTTGTAATCCCAGTGGCTCTGGAGGCTGAGGCAGGAGGATCTCAAGTTCAAAGCCAGCCTCAGCAAAAGTGAGCAACTCAGTGAGATCCTGTCTCTAAACAAAATACAAAATAGGGCTGGGGATGTGGCTCAGTGGTTGAGTGCCCCTGAGTCCAATTCCCAGCATCCCAACACTGCCCCACCACACACACACAAAAAAAAGTTTACCAGATTTATAAATAGAATAGCTAGACTTTTAACATTAACTTAAAATTTTAGGAAGTGAGTATAGCTCATTTGTAGAACACCTGCTTAGCATGTGGGAGGCCCTGAGTTCAATTCCCAGTATAAAAAAAGAAGAAGAAAGAAAGACTAGGGATATGCCTCAATAGTAAAGTGCTTGTTGCCTGGCATGTATAAGGACCTGGGTTTGATTCTCCAGCACCCAAATAGAAAACGAAAAAACAACAACAACAACAACAAAAAGAAGCCTTAGAAAACTGGGTGTTTTCATTTGTCATTTCAATAAACTGAAATTAAAGCTCTCAAGTCTATTGCATCCCTTCAAGGGGAGGGATGTTATGATTTAGCTATGAGGTAAGCCCCAAAAGCTCGTGTTTGAGACAATGCAAGAAAGCTGAGAGGTGAAATCACTGGGTCATGAGAGTCTTAACCTAATCAGTTCATTAATCCCCTGATAGTGATTAACTGGGCAGTAACCATTAACCATAGGCAGGTAGGGTGTGGCCAGAGGAGATGGGTCACTGGTGGGCATGTCTTTGGGATATGTATTTTGTTCTTGTTGAGCCAAGTTCTCTCTGCTTCCTGGTGCCATGTTTCCGGGGCTTTCCTCCACCACATTCTTCTGCCATGATGTTCTGCCTCATCTCAGGCTCTGAGGAATGGAGCCAGCCTTCTGTGAACAGAGACCTCTGAAACCATGAGCTCTAAAATAAACTTTTTCTTCTCAAATTGTTCTTCTCAGATCCTTTGGTTGCAGCTTCGAAACAAAACAAAACTGACTAAAACAGGGGGCGTGGCTTTTCAAACACTTCAAGCGTCCATGATGGTCCTGTTGGGCCTCCATGCAGATGAGTTTGTCAGAGAAGACTATGGCTCAGGAGGTTTTTCTGTGGAACGGTGGCTTGTGGATGGCACAGGAAGGCAAGCAGGGGAAGTGGGGGATGGAGCAGAGGACAGAGGATGGTCAGCAACCCATTTTTGGCATTCTCAATCTCAAGGCTGGAGAAGGTAGCTTTAAAAGTGCCCTTTCTGCACCAGCTTAGGCTTGGCACTGTCTTCAGAGCTCTGGGTGGGGACCTCCTTATCTGCTCTCAAGGGCACTCATTGTCCCCCATGGTTCTGCCACAACAAATGATGCTCCAGGAGGGTCAGTGACACCCTCAAATCCCAGGTGCACAGGCAGAAGAATGTGAACCAAGCTCCATGCCTCCTGCCTACTGGTTTTCAGGTTGTGACCACCACACTCCACAGTCTCAAATCAAACACCAACTTCCCTGGAGGAGCAGAGGGATCCTAGCTAGCAAGTCAAGTAAATCCGTGTGGCATATATGATGTGACTGTGTGAGATAAGGCCTGGCTCCTGTGCTTCAGTGAATGTGACTATTGTCTCTCTCAGTGGACTCCATTTTAATGACATGGCACTGTCCCCAGCAGGAGACTGTCTGGTGAGTACAAGTAGGGCCAGCAGTGTTTAAATCACATTCAACATCTTAGATGCTCAAAGGTGGAAGGAGAATCCCTCATTAAAGTTTTGTTAGATGGCTGTCTTAACTGTTATTAATTTGATCAAAGCGGGGCTCCGTTTTAGTGATCTAGAGCCACCTTTTTCAAAGATTAAAAAGCTGCATTTGAGAAAAATGCAGGGGGTGGGGTGGGGAGTACAGCACATGGTAAAGGATATTTCACAATGGTCAATGAAGTAAGAGGCAGAAGTAGGAAATAAAGCAGAAATAACGCAGTTAACTCATTCATATTTTTGTTAGTTTCAAACCAATTATAATTAGGAGAGAGAATACAAGATTAATGCATCAGTCCCATTATCAGTTGTCATTTTAGTCATCAAGCCATATGCCCATTGTGTCCCTTTGATAATAGGCGAACCCAAGAACTGGGACAAGAATGAAGAATAGTTTTTCCTTCCCCGTAGAGCTAACCTTTGTCACTTATCTGAATGATGAAAACCATAATGCTATGTGTCAAGTTTTCATTTAGCAAATAAAGATGCAAATAAAATACCCAGTTAAATTTGAATTTCATATAAACAACAATTTTTGTTGTTGTTCTAAATACTGCATAAGACATGATGTAACACTGTGTTTTTGTTTGTTTTTGCAGTGCTAGGGATCAAACCCAGGGCAAGCATTCTACCACTGAGCACATACTTACATGAAAATCTATGATTTAAAAAAAAAAAAAAAACTTGTCTAGGTAAAATTCAAATTTAGTTGGGTGCCCTGTATTTTATTTGGCAGCCATAGTTACATGGTCTTTGGGTTTGTGTATGCTAATTTCTTTTTAAAAGTAGCATTCATTTAAAAAAAATGCAGCTCCTGTACAATCCTCTTTAGTTACTGTTTCATTGTTGAGTAAAGAGGTCTTTCCTTCCTTACAATTTCTGTCTTATAGAAATGGAGTATATAAGGAATTTGACCAGGGTCATCCAGCTAACATGCAGTGAAGCAGAATCCAGCCTCAGGTCTGCAGAGGTCCAAAGCCATTTCTTCATCCTGAACCTGCATCACCTCCCAGACCCCCAGTTAATAAGGCAGGCAGGCATTGCTTTCTTGTTTTGCCTCTGTGGTAAAATGCACATAACATTAAATTTACCATCTAAATCACTTTTTCAGTGTAAGTCATTAAGTACCCTCACACTGTTGTGCAACCTGTCTCCACAGTTCTCTTGTTCTTGCAAAACAAACTCTGTATCCATTAAAAAATAAAAACAAACAAACCAAAAAACCCTCCCCATTCCTCTTCCCTGGCAATCATCATTCTTTCTGTCTATAAATTTGACTACTCTAGGTGTCTCATATAAACGGAATCATACAATGTGTGTGTGTGTGTGTGTACACATATGTGTGTGAGACTGAGCTTTTTTCACTTAGCATGATGTTTTCAAAGTTCATCCCTGTGTAGCATGTATCAATTTCCTTCCCTTCCTTTTTGGTCCATCTGTCTGTTGTTTTGTTTTTATTTGTTTGGCAGTGTTAGGGATTAGACCCAGGGCCTCATGCATCTTAAGCAAGCACTCTATCCCTGAGCCCCCAGAGTTTTCTTCCTTTTTAAAGGCTGAATAATATTCTATTGTGTAGATATACCATATTTTTGTTTTTCAGGTTACCCATCTATGAACACTTAGGTTGCTTCCAACTTTCGGCTATTGTATTATAGTAGAACATGAGTGTACAAATATCTTTTAGATCTGCCTTCAAAACTTTGGGGTTTATGCCCAGAAGTAGAATTGATAGATCATATAATTCTATATTTAATTTTTAAGATGTTTTAAATTATTGCATTATAGTTATACATAATAGCAGAGTTCATTTTGACATAATTATACAAGCATGGAATATAATTCTCTCCATGTCAGTCCCCAGGACTTCCTCTTTCCCTCACCTCCTCTTACCCTTCCTCTATACTTCTTCCTCTACTGTTCTAGTCTTTCTTCTATTTATTTACTATTTCTTTAATTGGTTCTTTATAGACAAACACAAAGGTAGAATTTACTGTGGTGTATTCATTCATGTACATAGCATATTTTTAACAATTTTATTCCATAGTTCCTCCTTTTTTCCATTCCTCCTACCTCCCCCTCAATCCTCTTCTCTACTCCACTGATGTCTCTTCTATTTTCATAGGATTACCCCACACAAACACTCCTCCCCACCCCCATTATTTTGCTCTAGCTTCCACATTTGAGAGAAAACATTTGACCCTTGACTTTGTGAGTCTGGCTTATTTCATTTAGAACAATGTTCTCCAGTTCCATCCATTTACCAGCAAATGCCATAATTTCATTCTTCTTTATGGATGAGTTAAACCCCATTGTGTGTATATACATACCACATTTTCTTTATCCATGCATCAGGTGATGGATATCAGGGCTGGGTCCATAATTTGGATATTGTAAATTGCACAGTTATAAACATAGATATGCCTCTGTCACTATAGTATGCCACTTTTAGTTCTTTTGGATAAATACCAAGAAGTGGGATAGATGGGTCACATGGTGGTTCCATTCCTAGTCTTTTCAGGAATCTCCATACTGCTTTCCAAAGTGATTGTATTAATTTATAGTCCCACCAACAATGTATGAGTGAACTTTTCCCCATACACTTGCCAATTTTTAATATTATTTGTATTCTTGATGATTATCATTCTAACTGGCATGAGATGAAACCTCAATGTAGTTTTTAATTTGCATGTCCCTAATTGCTGGGGATGTTGAACATTTTTTCAAATATTTGTGGGCCATTTGTATTTCTTCTTTTGAGAAATGTCTGTTTAACATGTTTTTTTGCTCATTGGGTTATTCTGTGGGTTTTGTTTTTGTTTTTGTGTTTTTGGTGTTGAAGTTTTGTTTTGCTATTGTTGTTGTTATTTTGGTAACAGGGATTGAACCCGGGGGAGCTTAACCAATTCTTTTTGTGTTTTGTTTTGAGACACGGTCTTGCTAAGTTGCTTAGGGTCTTGCTAAGTTGCTAAGGCTGGCTTTGCACTTGTAATCCTCCTGCCTCACCCTCCCAAATTGTTGAGATTACAGGCATGCACCACCAGACCCGGTAGGTGTTAAGTTTTTTGAGCTCTTCATCTATTCTGGATATTAATTCCTTGTCAGAGGAGTTGTTGGCAAAGATTTTACCCATTCCATAGGCTTTCTCTTCACACTTGTTTCCTTTGCTGTGCAGAAGCTTTTTTATTTAATGCCATCCCACTTATTGATTCATGATTTTATTTCTTAAGCTTTCAGGGTTTTGCTAAGGAAATTGGTGCCTATGCCAGTATGTTGGAATGTTGACCCTGTGTTTTCTTCCAGCAGTTGCAAAGTTTCTGGTCTAATTTCTAGGTCTTTTTAGAGGAAATGGACTGCCATACTGTTCTTCACAACTGCAGACACCATTTTATATTCCCACAAACAGTACATCTGAGTTCCAATATTACACATCCTTGCCAACACTTGCTACTTTCTGTGTGTGTGCTTTTTTGTTGTTGTTGTTGTTTTGTTTGTTTTTGAGTACCAGCGATTTAACTCAGGAACACTCAACTAAGCCACATCCCCAGCCCTATTTTGTATTGTATTTAGAGACAGAGCCTCATTGAGTTGCTTAGCATTTCACTGTGACTAAGGCTGGCTTTGAACTCAAGAACCTCCTGCCTCACCCTTCCAAGACACTAGGATTACAGATGTACACCACTGTGCCCTACTTCTGTTTGTTTTTTGGTAGTAACCTTTCTAATGGATATGAGAAACCAATTTTTTTGTCTACATGACAAAATGAAATATACCATGATAGTTTGATTTTTAAATGGATTTGACTATTTGTTTTGTTGGAATCTGAAGATTTTATGAAGTTACTTGCTCTATATATTGTAATTAATAAATATAATGATGAACAATGTGCACTGAACAACTATCAGAGCCAGGCATTATGCCGAGAGCTGGGCAACCATTCTCTTATTCAGTCCTCACAACAACCTTAGGAAGTGGGTATTTCCCAATATTGTTCCCATGTGACAGATAAGGAAAAGGTTTTGTTTTTGTTTTTTGGTACCAGGGATTGAATCCAGGGCACTTAAACACTGAGCCACATTTCCCTTCTTTATATTTTATTTAGAGACAAGGTCTCTCTAAGTTGCTTTAGGGCCTTGCTAAGTTGCAGAGGCTGGCTTTGAACTTGTGATCCACCTGCTTCAACTGACCGAGCTGCTGGGATTACAGGAAGGCACCACTGCATCCTGTGAGAAAAAGGATAGTTAGAAAGAGGTTAAGGCACTTGTCCAATGGTTCAAACCTTGTAAACCTTGCATTTAAACCCAAATATCTCTGGCTCCTACACATGGCCCTATGTTTCAATAAGAAAAAGACCCTCTGAATTAAATTAACCCATTTGTGGGGAATTAAAAATTGGTTGTATCATAAGACCTTTTGGATATGACTCCTTTCAGAGACCTTTAAAGTTTCTTTGTAGGAATAGCTTTATTGAGATAAAGTTCACTGACCATAAAATTCACCCATTTAAAGAGTACAGTTCCCGGGGGGTTGTGGCTCAGCAGTTGAGCGCTTGCCTCACATGTATGAGGCCCTGGGTTCAACTTTCAGGAACACATGAAAATAAATAAACAAAAGAAAGGTATTTGTTCATCTACAACTAAAAAAAAAATTTTAAAGTGTACAGTTCCTTACCACTGCAAAATAAAATGAAGTATACACTTCAATGGCTTTTAGTGTGTTTCCAGTCATGTGCAAACACTATCACAATCGATTTTAGAACATTCTCATTATCTTGAAAAGAAACACTTGTACTCTTTAGCTGTCACCCCTAATATCCCTGTTCCTCCCTAGTCATAAACAACAATTAATCTACCATCCATCCATCTCTATTGGTTTCCCTGTTCTGAACTTCCATATGAATGAAATCAGATAGTATATGGGGTTGGGTGACTGACTTCTTGCCCTTAGCTTAATGTTTGCAAGTTTCATCCACTTTGTACCATGTATCAATGTGGTTATTTTTCAGTATCTCTAGACAATTAGTATCAGGACCCTCCTAAAGAGGCTGAAATCTGCAGAAGCCCAAGTCTCTTATATAAAATGTTATAGTAGTTGCTTTTTAGCTACACATATCCTTTCATATACCTTAAGTTATCTCTAAATTATTTATCATACAATGTAAATACTATGAAAATAATTGTTACATTGTTTAGAGAATGATGACAAGAAAAAAGCTTGTATATGTTCAGTATAGATGAATTTTTTTAAAGTATTCTCTTTATTTTAACCAGAGTTAGCCTTATTTTATTGTATTTTCAGCAGTAGAAGAAAGAGATCCAAAACATGAGTGGATGTTCCAAGTCATAAACAGGCTTTCCTGAATATTTATCTCATCCTGGTCAAGAATTAAAATCCACAGAGTCATAGAATTTAGAAATCAGGGTATCTCCTCTAAGTTCCAACCCTATGTAAACACTTCTCTACAGTATTCGTAAGAGACATTCATGGTGGTTTTTCCTAAAACCCTTATCAATGAGGAATTTATTACATTCTGAAATAGTCATTACAATTAGGCTGCCTGTGATTTCAGTGAGAAAAAGAGGGACAGGAGAGAGAAAAGTTCTTCATGCTGAACCAAAATTAGTCTCTGTAATATTTCAGATGAATTTTTTTAAAAGAATATTTTCCATAGATGTGGAACCTCAGAGAGCCAACCACATGTAATTTTTTTATGGTTAAATAAATTATGCCATTGTCTGGATATACCATATTTACTATTAATTATTGATAGCTATCTCGGTTGTTTCCACCTTTTAGCTACTATGAATAATGCTGCTCTGAATGTTCATGTACCAATTTTTATGTAGATATGTGTTTTCATTTCTCTTAGATATACACTTAGTTGTTTGGGTTGTTATGACAAAATGTCATATATTGAGTGACTTATAAACAGAAGAAATTTATTTCTTATATTCTTAGAGGCTGGAAAGTCCAAGAGCAAGGTGCTAGCAGGTTTGATGTTGGGTGTAGGTCCACTTCTGGTTCATAGGTTGTCTTCTCACTGTAAACTCACATGGTAGAAGGGAAGGAAGCTCTGTGAGGCCCTTTTTGAAGGACACTAATCTCATCCATGATGGCAGAGTCCTCATGACCTAATCACCTCCCCTAGCCTCCCCTCTATATATCATATTGAGCATTTAAATAGTGAATTTTAACATATAAATATTTAGTCTAAAGCATATAGGAGTGGAATAAATGGGTCATATTGTAACTCTGTGTTGAAGCAATCAAGGAACTTCTGGACTGTTTTCCAAAGCAGCTGAACCATTTTACAGAAATACATATGGGTCAACTTTCCCCAATTTTTTTTTCTTTTTCCTATATATATATATATATAGATATATAGATATAGATAGATAGATAGATAGAGAGATAGATATAGATACAGATATAGATATAGATAGATAGATATAGATATAGATATAGATATAGATATAGATATAGATATAGATATATATAGATAGATAGATATAGATAGATATAGATAGATAGATATAGATATAGATATAGTTGTTGTTGTTTTGTTTTAATTAGTTACACATGACAGTACAATGACCTTGACATATCATACATTTGGATCAGATGGGATATAATATCTCATTTTCCCCAAATCTTTTCCAATCCTTGTTGTTATCTAATTTTTAAAATTCTAGTGATCCTAGCAATTATCCTAGTGCTTATGATTTGCATTTCCCTCATGATTAATGAGGTCCCAAAACTGTGGTATTATACTACTTCTCTGTGAAAGTCTGCAGATTCTTCCTGCTTCCTGATGCAGTAAGACCCAGGTTCCAGTCCAAACTTGGCACTTTCAAGTGTGGCCTTGGGCAAGTGACTCCATCTCTCTGTGTTGAGGGTCTGTCTTCTATAAAATGAGAAAAGATAAGTAAATCTCACAAACATGTATCTGGCCAATAGTAAATACCCAATACATAGTGAGTATCGTACATTGAGAGTGTTTTGTGCTTACCACCCTTCACATGACTTCTTATTGCCTACAGAATCCCATTTGTATTTACTGCTCAAGTTTTATATTTCAGTCATCCACCCTGAGAACTCAGCTTGAATACCATCACACTGCTTGTCATTTTTCCAAACATCCTGTCTTTTCATATCTCCATGACTTCATTCACAGTAGTCCTTCCATCTGAAAGCTCTCTCCAGTTTTCTTGGCCCAATTAACATAATACTTTATGACTCAAAGAGTTTGGGTTAGGGGCCTGTCCTGTCTACTTTTATTGCTTCTACTGATCAATATTGAAATTATTGGTTTAGGTGTCTGTCTCCACCAATAATCAGATATCACCTGCTATGTGCCAGATGCTGTGTTATGCTTCATTGACATAAGAAAGAATGCCATTTATGTTTCCTGCTTCCACTAAGCAAAGTCTGGAGGCAGGAACAGATTGAATGTCTTTTCTTTTTTGTGAGGTGTTGCGTATTTTGGTTTTTTGGTACTGGGATTAAAATCCAGGGGCACTTAGCCACTGAGCTACATTCCCATCTTTTTAATTTTTTTTTTTTATCTTGACACAGGGTCTCACTAAGTTACTTAGGGCCTCACTAAATTGCTGAGGCTGGCCTTGAACTAATGTTCCTCCTGCCTCAGCCTTCTGAGTTGCTGGGATTACAGACATGCACCACTTTGCCCAGCCCAAATTTCTTGACTCTTATTTTATTCTCAAAGCATCGGGCATGCTTGGCACTTAAAAATGTTGTCAAACCAACCAAATCTGATCAGTAGAGAAAGGAGATCCTAGCCCACTACTGAATTTATTCCTAACACATGTGTTTAGTTGAGTGTTTTGGAGAAAGAATTGGAACTAATGGGCAGGGGATATTCCAGGTAAAATTATATAGTGTTACACACATCTACTTTTTAAGTTGTCTCCAGTACTTTTGGGGGCCACCAATCCTCAGTTACCTAGCATTGTCTTAGCTACCAGTGGGCTCCCATCACCACCTTTCCTCCCCTTTATTGCAAATCAATGAATAGAAATGGTTTTATTAAATTAATTCCTTTAGATTATATTAAACCTACTTTAATACTATAATATTCTAAATTTTTCTTATGGTTCTTTCTCTGTACAGTCAGCTTTTCTGAATCCAGAAGCCCATATGTGAACTTCTGCCATATATAGAGCAAGGTGTCCCCTATGGTTTGGAGTGTTCCACAAAGGCCCAGGTGCTAAAGTCTTAGTGTCTTGTCCAATATTGGGAGGTGGTGAAACCTTTAAGAGAAGGAACCTAGTGGGAAGGAATTAGGTCCTTGGAGGGGATAGTAGGACCTCAGCCAATTTCTGTATCTTTCTTTGCTTCCTGGCTGCCATGAGATGAACAGGCCTCCTATACTATCAGGATGTACTATGCTTCCACTAGGCCAAGAGACCCTAGAATGAAACTTCCAAAACTGGGAGCCAAAAGGAACCTCCCTTCTTGCCTCCTCTTCCTCTTCCCCTCTTCCTCCTCTTCCACTTCCTCCTCCTCTTTCTCCTTTTTTTTTGTACCAGGTTGACCCAGGGGTGCTTATCCACTGAGCCACAGCCACAGCCCTTTTTAATATTTTATTTAGAGACAGGAACTGGCTGAGTTGGTTAGGGCCTCGTTGAGTTGCTGAGGCTGGTTTTGAACTCGAAATCCTACTGCCTCAGCCTCCTAAGTAGCTAGGGCTACAGATGTACACCACCAGGTCAGGCTTTATTTTTTATTTTGAAAGAGGGCCTCACTAAGTTTTTGAGGCTGGCTTTGAACTTGTGATCCTTGTACCCCAGCCTTTGAGCCACTGGGAAACCTTTCTTTCTTTAAATTGCTTACATCAGGTATTTCATCACAGTGATGAAAAACTGATTAACCGAGTGTTTGCTGCCTTGGACACATAGATGATTACAAGTAGACAACTAATCACTTGGCAGCAATGTAAAAGCAACATCTAGACTGGCAAATTTCTACTAGAAGTGCCTGAGAGTACTGAAGATTTAAAGTTAATCTGGTTAATATGAAGTTAAACTGGTTAAAGAGATAAGCTCCTTTAAAATGATTCATTTAAGAGGGAATTTTATAGTACTAACAGGGCTATATGGAAAGACAGTCTGGGGTCAGAGGAATTTTTCAACCTCCTTAATTACAGCTAATTTGTACTTTTTTTGCATGACACTAATGGGTCAGTTTTTATATAAAATACTCTTATTGGATCATATATTCTGACTAGTAAAATTCAGGAGTTTAGTCCAACAAATAGATAAGGTTACTCATAATGACTATAGCCACATGACACCCTAATTTTGGGATTTTTCTCAATAAATAGCCTAAGATAATGAGGAACAAGTATGTGTCTTATTGGATAAGAACATGTGCCTGTTCCCTATCAAAGTATAAATGCCACAAAGGCAGAACCTCTGGCTCACTAGTGTTTGGTGTTTGGTTCTCTAGTGCCCCAAATGGTGTTTGGCCCAGAGAAGAACCCACAAATTCTTGTTGGATAAAAGAAGGAAGAAGGCCAGGAAAAAAGGAAAGGGATGAAGTCACCTCAGGCCCTATAGGGCCATAAATGGCTACTATCCAGGGACTTAAAAGAAAGTTAGAGTTGGACGTGGTGGCACACACTTGTAATCCCAGCAGCTTGGGAGGCTGAGGCAGGAGGATCATGAATTGAAAGCTAGCTTCAGCAATGGCAAGGTGCTAGGCAACTCAGTGAGACCCTGTCTCTCAGTAAAATGCAAAATAGGGCTGGGGATGTGGCAAGTCGTTGAGTGCCCCTCCGTTCAATCTGCAGTATCCACAAAAAAAAAAAAAAATTAGGAACAGTAAGTGGTATTGTCCATGTCAACAAACCACAAATGGAACTAATTCCCTTTGGCCAAAAAGGCACTACAGCTAAATTAAATACTTTACCAAGAGTTCTGTTGTTTCATTTAAATCTCTTCCAACATTGCAGACTTTTAATCAACTACAGGAGCAATTAAAACTGCTATTATGTTCAAAAAGTTGTCATAATCACCCTCTTCCAGTTGTTCATAACTTTCTAAAATTTAAAGGTGACTCTTAGAAGTTTGAGAAATCACTCTCACATTATGTTTAATTTGGTAAAAATTAAATCTTATTATTTCTCCCTTACAATAAAACATGAAATAGAAACAAAATATAGAATCAAATATCTTCTAAGGGTAAATCAACAGGAATTGAAATACTAATTATTCTATTTTTTTTTCAAACCTTCAAAAATAGTGTTTTTATTACAAATATACTTCACCTTTTTCACAGGCATAATACATTTTACCTTTAATAATCAAGCCCGCTGTTAAGTTATGTTTTCCTTCTAGGAGGATATAATTTCATATCCAACCAGCACAGCATTTTCAGGCTTACCAATTAAGTCTGTGGAAGGAATTATTATCACCTTTCTAGTAACAATCTCTCCTACCTAGCAAAAAACCACAGAATGAAATGGAAAGACCCACATAAAGGTTTGGGAAACCATCCAGTAAAGTGAATGAACCTGGATCCTGAATTTTGAGAGCACCATTAATACTCACTGTGTTTTGCATTAATAATTAGTATCCCCACACAGAAAGGAGATATTTCCAAGTATCTTGGACTTGGGTTTGTGCATTGATTACATTTGGAGTTCCGTTTTGCCTCTTAATCTTTGTTGGCGCTCACACTGAGCTTGGCCTTTCATGGCTGGCTCTATCAAACAATAAAAGTAACCATTTGAAAAGTCCAACAGGAGTGGTTTTTAGAAAACCAGCAGCCAAACAGATTCACCGCATTGGCCTCCTTCCCACGGATGGAATAATGCTAGCTAGTTGTAGCAGTGGTTATCCTGGGTGAGAGCAGAATGGTTACTCTCAGGGCTCCCAACTGCATGGTTGGCCAGGGGAGTGAAAGAATGTCTAGGACAAGAGCAATAATGGAGGTGACTCCTAGGCTGGAGCAAGCCCTGAATTAAGTTGGTACATTCAAAGTTGCCATAGAAACCCTGTTGGAATGTCCTCACTTTGGAATTTGTTTTATGTTTAAATGTTAATATGCCTTCTTGCATTTAATGATATATGAAATAGAAAAAAAAAAGATGAACATAGGAGAAAGAAAACATAGTCTAATGACTGAGCTACTTAAGGCGTTGAATAATTTTCCAATACAAAGTCACCCTTTTCAATTGATGGACCAAAGAAGAGGTAGCGTGGGTTGCCGCGACTGGGAGCTGTTTAGGAGGGTCTGTATGCCTTTACGTCAAATGCTGCACTCTGAAAGGCACTGCTGTAATTCAACGGACCCAGTTTGTGCTTGAAGCCAAATGAAATGCAAAGTTGCCTTTCAATAGCAAACCTCACTGAAGGAAACGCCAGTTAGCAATTGTGAGAAGTTTCAGCTACTGTATTTTTCACAGATTGAATTTTACCAGTAAATATCTGAGAGAAAACATTTGCAGCCTCTTTAAAAATGGTTACATTATCAATTAATCTATAGTATGTTTTAAATAAATATTTCTAGTAAATGTAACAAAAACCAGCATTTGTATGGCTTGCACCTAAATTATCATCATCATTGTAAAGCAGATGCGGAATGCAAGAGGAGGAGAACAATCGGCACTGTAATTTGCCCAGTAACATTGTTTTAGATCTAATTAGTGCTTATGCAGATCCTTTACAAAAATGTGAAAACTGCACCAGGATGTAATTGTTTAATGAATTTAGTGCAAAGCACATCTGCATAAATTCCATTTTAGCTGAAAAAACTAAGTTCAACTGCTATTTGCTCCAGAGCCAAAACATTGTGAATTGTGCCCACTGTGCTTTAGCCTTGCTCTGCTGGCTTGGATATTTCAAATAAATACTACAAAGTTAAAGCCTCCAGCTGCAGACCAACCCATCTGTAGATGTTTGTTATATTTGGCAGTATTGCAGAATGATTGTGCCTTCCTGCTTGGAGAAAAAAAAAAAAAAAAGTAGTGAGAGGAAACCAAAGTTTTGTCAGCAGAAAAAAAAAAAAAGAAAAGAAAAAGTTTGAAATATTCATCACCCAACAAAAGTTTTGAACCTGAATCTTGTTTACCTAGTGATGAATTTTAAACACCTGTTCCAATTATACCTACTATGTAAACCGGAATAATGTCCTGTTCTCTCCAACATTCAATTTCAGTTAAAAAAAAAAAAAACACAGAAAGTTGAATTGGACACAAGTTTACTGAAATTGAGATTTGAGTCTTTTAACTTTTTAAAGATTTGACTTGGTTTTTTTAATGATTAGTGTTTACATGCAAAAATCAGTAATTTTTTTTTAAAGAAGTGAGATAGTTATAGATGTTCATATGGTTAGCTGAAAAGGTAGTGTTTGGAGGTGTTTTGGGTTTATTTTTTGTTTTTCCTGTTTTGGCTTCTGCTTTTTGGTACAGTGCAAATGAACTGCTAAACCAAAAACATTTGCTGTTCTAATCGACTGCGGTACAGATGGGGGTGGGTGGGGCAGCAGGGCTTTGCAGCAGAATAGACAGTATGGAGATGTTAGGACCTGAGTTAGCAGAACTTTGTAAAATAATAAGCTGCAAATAGTCTTCCTCATTCATTCGAATGTTCCAATTTAGGCTTAAACAACCCAAAAAGCCTGTTGTCCGTGTTTGATTAAACCAGTTATTGTTCTGTTTCTGTTGGTTATCAGTTGTAGATCCAGTATAAAGCTGTCTTAGGTCAGGGAGCCCTGGGTAACAGACCCCAAGGCAAAGATGTGTCTGCAGCCCATTTATGGGGAGGTGCTGGATGATCCTTACCTGGCAGGAAGTGAGGACGCAACACTGGACTGAACGGGAAATTGACACTCGGTGCATTTGCAGCAGAGGCCTCAACCAACTGTACAGGTGCTCTGGAGCTGGGGTGTCCTCTCAGTGGGACTGAATTGAGACAAAGGAGTTGGCCCTTTTCACTCCACATCAACCAGGCATTGGATGTGATTTGCTCTTGGAGAGGGTCATAGGCTTGACTGGGGCACTTCTTTTTGGCTGGGGGACATCGATGAGCTAACTGCAGCTGACACTCTTGGAGGCTGGAGAAATAGTGGCTGGGTCCTGAGCAAGAATCTGGAATCATCACACTCACTTCAGTCCAGTCCTTATGTAACAGTGTCCACTTTATGCTTTGAATATAACCCTTGCTGCTTTGCCACAGCAATTTAAATTTATTTTTAAAACAGACATGTTTCTTTCTCTTCTTCTCTCTCTCCTCCTCCCTAATCTCTCCCCATCCCTGATCTCAGGGGAAGCAGGATTACCTTTCTTCCCCATCCTAGGCAGAGTTATCTGTCCTTGAGCACATACCCACCACAGGAACGAAGTAATTCAGACTTGGGGATGGCACCAGAAGATCAAAGAAATGACTATCTCCCAAATTAACAAGTGGTTATAACTCTGGACAGAGAACATGTGGAACATAGCCTTTGGTTCACCTCTTTAAAAAAATTAAAAAAAAAAAAAACAATAACCCTGTTTTCCCTGATGGGCAGAATCACAGCCTCTGGGACAGGAGTCTCCTGTGTTTCTCCTTTGCTAGCAAAGCAATGAAACTTCTTTTTCCCTTTTCTCAAAACTATGTCCTTGTTATTGGATTGGCATCAGGGACAAGGACCAAGCTTTTAGTAACACATACTTGGGTCCATTTCACCCCATCTGTGACTATGCCTGCAGGATTCTCATCTTCTCTTTCCTGGAGAAACTGCAAGAGTAAGATCGGAGGGGGATGAAGTGTAGTATCTGGTCTAGGTATTACACCTACTACTCATTCCTCTGTCCTACCCCTGTGCATTCTCTAGTACCCTCCCACTCAGATAGCACCTCTGCTGATGCAAACAACTTACCTGGTAAGAGTAAATCTGAGTCTCATCCCTTAGCTCCTGGTCTGCACTTCTCAGGTTATGCATGTTGCCCTCGTCTATCATCAAAATTTGCCAGGGAGCATCAATAGACACCAACATAGATCACTTGAATGGCATGCCTATTGTCCCCTGCCCCACTGTGTAATAGCAGCCCTAACTTCTGATGATCAGAATCAATTACTTCTTTCCTTGCCTGATAGTCTCCGGGTACAAGCATCCTGAAGGAACAGGTGGCAGCTATGAGACTCTTGTTCTGCCCCCTGGTGGAAGCATTCCCCTTCTTGGAACAAAACCCTCTATCCTTGAAGGAGCCTGGCTAGATGAGATGGGAAGTACAAATTCCCAGTGATGGTGGTAAGACTATGCCTCCTTTTACTCTATGCCAGATCCACATATTCTACCTATGGGGGACATAGTACAGTGAAATGATCCTTGACCCAGGGTCCTAGAGGATGACGCTCCATACTTACAGCATACCATCCCCAAGATGGTGTTCAAATTGCTTCTTTATGAGCCTATCTGATCTTTCTGTCAGGCCAGCTGCTTCTAGGCAGTGCAATATGTGACTGAGCTAGTAGAGTCCATGGTCACTGCTTCCTTCTGTATCTCCTTTGTTGTAAAGTGGATTGCTTACTGCAAGGCAATGCATGTGGGCTCCCATATTAGGGCAACAAACACTCTGAGAATTCAGACAGTAGTTTAGGCCCTGTAGGCAGGAAACTAAACCCAGACCTGAAATATGTATTTGTTCTAAGCAAGAGAAATCACTTCCTCTTCTCGGGGTAGAAACAGTGTAATGTAATCAACTTCTTTTTAAGTGGCTGTTTGGTCTCTTTGAGGAATGGTGCTCCATCTGGGACTCAGCATTTGTCTCTGTGGCTTTCAGGTCAGACTTTCAGCAGTGATAAAGACTAAGTCAGCCTTTGTGAGTGGGAACCCATGCAGTTGAGCCCATACGGAGCTATCAACCCTAAGGTAGTAGCTACCATGATTATGCACCAATTGTACCAGCCTGTAGATGGCTAATGATAAAGGCTGGCTCACCAACTGGTAAATCATTTTGTCTATTTGGATGTACAGTGCCTCTGCTGAAGTCAATGCTCTCTACTGCATTAGAGAAGGCATTAAAAAGTGACAGTAGGGCTGGGGGTACAGCACAGTGGTAGAGCCCTTGCCTCATATGCATGTGACCTACGTTTTGTCTCCAGCACCATAAAGAAATAAACAAACAAGTAAAAGTGTTGGTAAAGAGCTCTCCTTTGCATGCATACTCCCATAGTTCTATCCACCTGCTTTACCTAGAGCCTTTATCCTTGAGATTTCTGGTTTTGCTCCTTCCAGGCCCCTAGCCTGAACTTTGTGGGCCACTTCTTTTTTCAAAAGTGGATAATCAATTGCCTAGTTCAAAGCTCCTCCTATTGAGAGGAAGATTTTTTTCCCTTACCTATTTTTCAAGGCCACTCCCTAGGAGAAACTCTCACGCAGTCACCATTTGGCCTGCACACATAAATTCATCTGACTCTTCCATAAATTAAGGTCAGTCTTTTTCGTTCTCTATTAGTAATCAATAAGAGACGATGCAACCCTCATTATCACATAGATGATCATCATAGATATGAGCTGAGGGGAAGGAGTTGGTGTGTCACTGCTAGGTGACATGAGGGTCTGAGCCACCAAGTCTTGTAGCTTTCATGTGCCTACTTGCCCTGCTGAGGCCTGATCCTGGATATACCACTTCTGTCTTATGATGAATTGCTCCTAGGCCTACCTGACCTTATGACTTGATAGGTTGGACAGTACTCAGATCATCATGGGCAATTCTGGACACATGGTCACTTGATGTCCCATGATTAGGCACTCCATCTCAACCAGGGCCCATTGCATGCCAGGAGCTGTTCTTTCAAATGGTATATAATTCGCTGCTGCAGATGGCATGGCCTTGGTCCAGAACCCTAGGGGTCTTCATTGTGATTCTCCTATTGGCTTGCCATAAACTCCACATGGCATCTTCTCCCACCACAGATACCTCGAATAACAGAGGGGCTGCTAGTCAGACAGTCCAAGCAGCAGGGCTGCTTAAGTCATCACCTAGACCTGACACAAAGTCCTTTCCTATTCTGGACCCCACTCAATGGTGACAGCCTTCCATGTCACTTGGTAAATGCATCAGAAAAGCATTTCCAAGTAGGGAGATAAATGCTGCCTCCAGAATTCAAAGAGGCTTATCAGGCAACGTACTTTCTTCTAAGGGGAGGTATGAAATGAAATAGTGTGCTCTTTACTAAATAATCATAGATATGATGGACTTTTGAATCCTTGTGGGATTGATCTTTTACCCTCTGGAAAACATGTGTTATCAAGGTCTCTAATTTCTTACCACATCTTACTCGTATGAACCTATTAACTTGATATCATTAATTAGTGGACTAATGTTGATTTTATTCAAATGTCCAGACAGTCCGAGATCCCTTTGGACTAAATTATACAGTCAGCAGAAGAGTTAACAAAGACCTGGGTCAAGAAGTAAATGTATACTATTGTCCATTCTGTGTCAATGTAACTTCTTCTGGCACTCTCTTCTGGCAGGAATGGAAAAGAACACATACCTCATACCCAACATCTTGTTCCTGTACTCTGACAAAAATGACCATTATAAACCATACATGTAATAACAGCAGGAGCTGGGACTAATGCTTGCTAGAGTTTGAGTTTGAAATACTTAATATCTTCCAGAATATGTCTGGTATTGTAACCTGATTGGTGAATTAAATGAGAGCTATGATTAGCACCACTATTCCTGGATACTTAAGGTTCTTATGAGTGGCATTAATCTGTACTATTTTCCTTAGGATGCAATATTGTTTTCACTGTCATTTATTCTTTTGGCAAGGTAGGGTTCCCACTTCATCCCAACAGGGGCCATGATTTAGGCATAGTAAAATTCTGCTATTGAGAATTCCATCTTTTCTGGGGCTCCTATTTGATTTTCTCTATTTTGGTTTTTGGTTCCACAAACTCACAAACCAGAGAACTACTGTGGGGTTCTGCCAAAGATCAAGTGTATCTATTCCAATGATACATTCTAAGACTAAGAAAATGACAACTTGCTGAGTTCATGGACCCAATGGGTCCACTGTGAATCCGTCCCCATTCAGATCTCAGCTTATTACCTGATCCCCAATGTTCCCCATTCCAACTGGAGGAACATAAAGATATTTCAGATCCTCAGGTATTAATGTGAATTCATAGTCCATCTCCAATAATCCTGGATCTGTCTAGGTATACCTTATTTCCTACTCTATGATTACCTAAGAAAGGGGCTATAGCTTCCTTTTGGGAAAAAACTGGAGGGATCATTATCATATACAGTTGCTGGGATGATGCAGGATCTTTCTTCCTAAGGCCCCAGGTTCTTCTTTTTCAGTTAATGGATTATAAGTCTGAAAACTGGCCCAGGTATAGAAATTGGATAAGGGATTATAGTATTTTATTAGGATGACTCCCCTTGGGCCACTGATCATCCATTTGTGATTTCTTTTGATGTGTAGATTAAGCAATATCCTTTTCAGCTACCTGAAAATAGCCTATTCCACTCCTAGGAGTGCCAAGCACAATTATACATTTATAGCTACCTTGATTTTGATGGCTAATGCCATCATCTAATCACTCTTATTTTGGGATCTTATCCTTCTCAATGCTGTCAGAGAGCACAGATATGTAATGTGTGAAACTATCTGCCATGACCCATAGCCAACACTGAGTTTCTTGATAATACTGGAGGCCCTTTCATCAGTGCATTCCATGTTGTTTCAGAGGGAGTGTCCTGGCATGCCTCAGAGTACTGGATCCCTACATATTCACTGATATGGACTTGAATTCTCATGGAATTTATCTCTCACCTTTTGGAATGCTCTCCAAGGCCTCCCATGTAACATAGCCAGCTGTTAATAGATATCCAATCTAGCATGTCCACTTACCTGAGCCTCATTGCTTTCATCATTGCTTCTCTGGAGATTTGATTCTTTTCTCCATCACTTTTCACAGAAGTTCTAGTAGTTCTATTTCACTTAATACAGCTCATTGATCTTCCCATACTTCTGGGAGCCCACCTGACAGTGTATTCCCAAGATATAACCTCACAGGGTCTTTGCCTGGGTGTATAATTTCTGTAGCATAAGAGAGGGCACCATATCAACTAGCTCTCCCTTATCCAATTTTAACATTCAATCCTCCTTGATCCAATACTCTCAGGATCCAGCCCCATATATACTTTCCCAACTTTTGCTGAAGCATGTTTTCTAGTTCCACGGCTTCTTCAGTACATAGCTCCCTTTCTCACTTACCAAGTCCAACACCTCCTCAATCAAGTGATCTTCTGACTTGATTCTAGTTATTGATCTAATAGGTATTAGACCTGGGGTAGATCCTGAGTTGGGGTGGGTGTGGTCACATGTTGCTGGCAAAGCAACAAGTTTTCATCAACCTCACGGAAGTGAGGAGTGCTAACTTCTAACAATAAGGAGTGGGCCACCACTGCAGGCTCCTGGGATTCAGGGGAATTTAGGTTTTCAGGGCTTTTAAGTGGGCAGCCAATGCAGATGTCCTCATTCCAAGTCTCTGGTTCCCACTTCCTCCCAACCAGGCAATGATTTGACCATAGTGAATTTGCTGAGATTGAGAATTCCATCTTCTTTGGAGCTATATTCACCATAATTAACTCTCTAGCTTGATTCTCAACTTTAGTTTGTTGTTGTTGTTGTTGTTGTTGTTTTTAGATTTTCTATTTCTTTACCTCTGATTTCAGGAGATAAGAAAGTCTTTATATGCTGCCAAAGAGGTTCTGCAGTTTTCATGCTTTGCCTTAAACTTAAACTGTTGTTATTCATCTATAGATATTTATTGTCTTTCTTCATTGCGTTGGTAACATTCAGCAAAAGCCATCCAATGTCACTTTGTTTTTAATTACTACTCTACCTCATACCCTAAATTCCTGAAAACACCTGGGAACATCCCAATTCACCATTGGCAAAATCTTTAATAATTTCTCACAACATCATGCCAGGGAATTATGCTTGATTTAATTCCCAAAGTCCATTTTAAAGTAGTTACACTAGGACCAACATCCCCATACTATCTCAAGTCAGGTAATAAAGTCTGAGATACATTTATATGTGAGAAGCTTATCAGGGTGTGTGTGAGGAATAATATCTGGGAGGGATGGAAAGGGAAGCAGGATTCTTGTAGTCTCATCTGCTCCTTGGCAATCAGGTACCTGTGAATTCACAGCATTTCCTATCTTTTTAAGTTGTCCTAACATCTTCACCATTATGGAGGTGATCCAGTCTCCTGTGGCTTTTGAAGTGACTTCTAGATGATCAGATTACTTTGGCTTAAAACATTTTCTTTTAAAATCAGATCAGTACAGATGTCCCATAGTGTGTGTGTGTGTGTGTGTGTGTATCTCCCTTATTCAGCTACACACAAACACACACAGATGCACACACATATGCATGCAGGCACACACACAAATACACACCCTCTCTCAGAACAAGACCCTTCAGCTATCATAAAACTCAGTAACTTCCATCATTGCTTCTCTGGAGATTTGAGCATGAAAAAGAGGTATAGAAGGCTCAGAAATGATTATTAATTGTTAGTTTATTTGCTTTTCATGTTATTGATTGCTTATTGTCTACATTGATGGATAAAGAGGAGAAGTAAGAGGTGGTGAGATACAGAGGGGAAAAAACTAATTTTATCCCAGTGGTTCCCCTAAGTCCAAATTCAGTTTATACTCTTTGCCAGGAAATAATATAATTTTCAATGTCTTCTCCTATTTGACATAGGTTTTCCCCCTTCTTGAATAAAGATTTCTCTGAATAGAATTCTCTTTCTCAGTAATGTAACTTGGCTTCAATACCTAATAGATCCCTGTTAATTATGGGACTTAATCACTCTCTAACAAGTACAATTGCATTATCTGATCTTCAACTCACTCTTATTTATTATTTTTTCTTGGTTTTAGGAGAGAAGACAAACATGGTTCCTGTCATTTTTCCTACTTGAGTAGATAAAAGGTTTACTCATTTTATCTTTAAGGATTTTCTCCCACCTTGCCTCTGAAAAAATACCATGGGACTCAGATTATCAATTGCAATTATTTACAAACAACCATTCCATTACCTATTAGAAACCACATTACTATAAGCAGAAATTCTAGCATCTTAATAATATTTACCACCATTTGGGGAAACTGAAATCGACAAGATGCAGTAGTGTAATAGGATTGAAGCATTGGAAAAATGTTTAGAGAAATTGGAGGAGGATCTGTTATATGCACATATCATCTACATTCTCCTGATGAAAAGCAGGGGGAAAATGTTTTTGCCTTATCAGAGCTCCATACAAGCACTGAAAAGGGAGTATCGATATGAAAGCATTGCAAATAAGTGCTTCCAAACTAACCCAAAGCAGGGAACTGAGCCAAGCAGCTTTCCCTCTTCATTCTGAGAAAGGAACAGAGTTATCGTGAGTGTTAAAGCCATTAAGCAGCCACTGAAAAGAAAAGAGAAAAATAATATACCCACATCTTAATATAGAACCCTTAAGGAGCACCCTTCAAAACAACTTGCACAAGTTGGGAAAATGCACATACAAAGAGGATGTAGTTTGATAAATACCAGAATTGTGCATTCAACCTTGGAGAAGCAGGCATAAGCATGTCCCAAGTTAAGGAGGTCATTACCTTTGCTTCCACTTGTAAAGCAGCCTGGCCAGTTGCTCGGTTTCTTCTTAGGTAATGGAACAGCCCACTTGACTTAGAAGCTCTCACAATGAGACTCAGGGGAGGTCCTGGTTCCTGTGAGCTCTCATGGTCATTGCATTTTCTTGTCAGTGGTAGGCTCAGGAGCAGATATGTCACTAATTCTGGCCAGTGATCTGTAGGGGAGGCCTCCTGGAGCTTAGTTCCTATCCTTCTGTCAGATGCTGTTATGTCTGCCTACATCACAGGCACTAAGCAGTCTTCTTACATCCATGACACAAGCAAGCTGAGGTCAGTCCATGTCAGAGGAGCAGAGAAGACAGATGGAAAGAACCCAAGCCACTGATACCACTGATTTGTTAAATCAACTAACTCCGGACCTGTCTTTTCTGCCCTCTCTTTTATGGGAGTTGAGACTTTTAAAAATGTTCTTTCTTCTTTTTTTTTTTTTTAAGGACAGTTTTAGCTGTACAGAAAATTGAGAAGATACAGTAGAGAACTTCTATAGATCCCTTACCTAGTTTCCATTATTATTAATATCTTGCATTTGTATGGTACATTTGTTTCAATTAATGAGCCAATGTTGATACATTATTACTAATTTCATAAAATCCATGGTTAATTCAGATATCAGTGGTTGAGTGCCTCTGAGTTCAATCCCTAGTACCGAAAAAAATAACGCCTTTTTCTCTTCTGGAATTCCATCCAAGACACCGTATTACACTTGGTCCTCTTGGCTCCATAGGCTCCATTGGGCTGATAGTTTCTCAGACTTATTTTGTTTTGGATGACTTTGACAATCTTGAAGAGTACTGGAAAGTATCTTGTAAAATACCCCTCAACCAGAATTTGTCTGATGTTCTTCTTATGATTATACTTAGGGTATTAGGGTTTGGGGGTGGAAAACCACAGGTTAAGTACCGTTTTCATCATATCAATGGCTAACTGGCTTTCTGTTAGTGTAACAAATACCTGAGATAAATTGATGTAAAAAGTGAAAAGGTTTATTTTTGGCTCTCAGTTTTGGAGGTTTCAGTCCATGATCAGGTGGCTCTGTTGCTTTTGGGTCAGTGGAAAGGCAGAAAATCCTGGTGAGGGTGAAAGGTGGAACAAAATGATCTACCTCATGGTCAGGAATCAAAAGAAAGAAGAGACCAGGGCCCCACAAATCCCCTTTGTGGACATGCCCCAGTACCTAAGGACCTTTTATGAGGCCCCACCTCTTAGAGGTTCCACCACCTCCCCATGGCATCAAGCTGGGTACCATGCCTCTAACACATAGGCCTTTAGGGATTCTCAAGATCCAAACCATAGAACGTACTCTCACCACAGTTCATCAGTGTTGATGTTGACCTGTTTGTCAGGTTTTCCCACTGTAAGTTTACCCTTTTCTACTGTACTGTTTGGAAAGAAGTTATTATGTGCAGCCCATTCTTAAGAAGTGGATGTCACCTTCCACTTTCTTAAGGGTAGAATATTTATATAAATGGTTTGGAATTCTTCTGTTAAGGACATTTTCCTTTATTTATTCAATCATTCATTTATAGCAATGTGGGATTACAGATAATTATTTTATACTCTGTGCTATAATCCAATACCATTTTATTTATTGTTAAAATTATTCCAACATTCACCATTGAGGGAGATAACACATTTTTTAAAGCTATATTTAGTTGGTTTCCTGTTTCTTGGATGTCTCAACATTCTAGTTGATATTACTTCTGAAAAGAAGATTTCATTAGATCAAAAGTTAGCAATGAGTTAGCAATGTGTTGCTATTAAAAATATTTAGCAAGGTATGTATAAACAGGCACATAATATGAATACCTCATATTTCCTTTCTTCCTGTATTGTGTGGCCCATTTAATTAGGAAAAACCCCACCTCTCTATTCAGGGAAAAAAAATACTAGTTTTTGATTTTTTTTACTAACTGTCTGAGTGATGTTATAAACATAGTGGTCAAATTAATAATATCATAGTCAACCACACTGTAACTTTTCAATCACATATGTAGCTATCATTGGAAATGAATCACTTGTTAAGATGAGGAAAATCACAGAAAAAGGAGATACATGGAGTTCACTGAAAGTATGTACCTACCAATGTCATATTTTAATGTTTGACATTGGAATTCCTTTGGAGAAAATATTGTGTGATCTCCAGCACCATCAAGCAAGTCTCTAAGACTTTCTGACAGGAGTTCTAATATGTTAAAAGGAGATGACAGCATCTGACTATTGGAGCCACAGGGTTATTTGTAAAAATAAAAATGAGGCCAGGTGCAGTGGCGCATGCCTATAATCCCAGCAGCTTGGGAGACTGAGACAGGAGAATCACAAGTTCAAAGCCAGCCTCAGCAACAGTGAGATGCTAAGCAACTCAGTGAGACCCTGTCTGTAAATAAGATACAAAATAGGGCTGGGGGTGTGGCTCAGTGGTTGAGTGCCCCTGGGTTCAATCCCTGGTACCAAAAAAAATAAAAATGAAGTGTTAGCTGAAAAAAGACTTTAAAATATGTAAGTATGTATATACACCTCTATTCAATAAATTATTGCCATGAAATAAAATTAAATGAAATACATAAGCACTATATAAATCCAAGGTATAATTATTACAATACAGTTAACTCCTGATGGTCCAAACCATAAACTGATTAGGGTATTAATATAAATAAGTGTTAAGTCTTTTCTTTCCTTTTTTCTTTTCTTTTCTCTCCTCCTTCCTCTCCGCCCCCCCACCCCACCCACCTATCTACACTCTGTTTGGGGATTTTGCTGTTCACAGAAAACACCTTCACCCTAAAACATTTTATTAACACTCCATTGTTTATACAGTTAGAGTTTGATTTAGTTACAGAAGTTTCCTGGACCTGGTCCCAGGTCACTCTGGACAGAGCTTCTGCAGGATGTTGGGAGCTGAGACATTGCAAGGCAGGAGCAGGATCCAGAGTAGGGAGTATGATACCTCTTAGGAGCCTCAGAGATGGCAGTAGTCTTTAAAAGGGTCCTTGGAGTGAGCAGACAGGTCAGGAATGTAGGCTTAAGCCAGGAAAGGTTCAAGGATAACATTTCCTGAAGTGAATCTAATCCCAGCCTTCTTTGGGGTTTCCAGAACAAAGGATGTGTGTGAGGAATAGCACTGCGGAAGAGGACAGGTGATGGTTGTATAGTCTGACTTCTTTAATTCTGTTTGCAGCATTGGAAGTCCCAGATGCCTCATATTTTTTGTACAGGTAGAGTGAAGTAAAAATGAACATTGAGAGCAGGTGAGAAGAAAATGACAGCTGTGCATGTGTATGTGTTTGTGTGGCTGTGTGTATCTGCATGGGAGTCTGGATGTGGGTGTGGATGTACGAACGGATGTGGATGTGTGTGTCTGTTTTTGCATGTGAGTCTGTAGATGTGCACATGTGTGTAACAGGGCACGAGTCTATGTCCAGTCTCTCCTGGTGGAGGTAATGGACAGAGGCAGAGGGGAGAGTGAAAAGTGATAAGGAGAAGTGAACTGGGATTCAGCTGCTCCTTTCTTTTCCACCATCAACAGGCAAAACCACCTCTTTTCTGATCTCCAGCTACCTTCTGGAGGCCAGTGGCAAAGGAGAGGGCAAAGGGAAATTTGCCCCAAAGCACTCATTCCTAAGGGGTGCCCTGGTCCAATGCCTGAAATGACCATTATGGGAGGAGCAGGGCTCCCTCACACCAGATGTTTACCATGTTATTAATGGCACTTGCAAAACCCAGGCCAAGTACTAAGGAAATGGGGGAAGGGATAGAAGCAATGGAATGATCCAATTTTAATAGAAGTAAATTTGGTTAAAGCATGAATACAAGAATTTCTGGTGGCTATGGCTTTGGGGAGGGATGGTCTTAAGAATTGTAAATAATTGACCACTTTTAAAATTGCAGTAATTGATTAATGCCTATGTTTCTGCTTATCTTGCAAGTGTGCAATCTAGCAATTCTGGTTGTGAAATCTTGAAGCTGAATGGAGACAACTTTATCCTATATCAAGGGGTCTCCAGCTTCCCAGAATTCCCATACGCCCCTCTGTTTCCCTCCTCTTGTTTCCTAATTGCTCATCTATTTAAAAATACCCATCTGACCTCAGTTAGCATTTTGAATTGACAAAACTAAATCTATGGAGGAGAGGAAAGAGACCAATGAGGAAAGATGAGAGAAAGGTACCCAAAGAGTTGACCAAGGGAACTGAACTTACAGTTGAAAGGCTAATGAAGGGAAAATAGAATCTTTTAAAAGATAAAATCTATTAGGGCTGGGGATGTGGCTCAAGCGGTAGCGCGCTCGCCTGGCATGTGTGCCGCCCAGGTTCGATCCTCAGCACCACATACAAACAAAGATGTTGTGTCCGCTGAAAACCATAAAATAAATATTAAAAATTCTCTCTCTCTCTCTAAAAAAAAAGATAAAATCAATTAGATGAATAATGCAAACAAGATACTGGGAAAATTTTTTGAAAAAACAAATTGGGGGAAAAAGCCAAAGCTATATACCTGATGTGTTTAAACATAGCTAACTATAAGGAATGAACTAGATGTGCTTTATAATGAAGGATTTTGTAAATCACACACTGACAAAATTTAGTTAGGGCTCAGGATTCTAAGAAACTCTGGAACAACAATTCCCCCAATTACTAAAAGTATTTTAAAATTATCCTGAGACCATTTGTCAATGCACACAGTTCAGAAGTGGATTCAAATCAACTGGGTACATTTCAATTTCTGGAAAAGGAAAGGATTCACATGGTATTTATTTCACCATCGGGAAAAAAAAAGTGGTTAAATTGCAAGTCCTCAGTATTAGAATTACAAAAGAAAAAAATGTAAAGGGGAAGATGCGCTTATATGGAGGTATTTAAGTAAAACAATCCAATTTGATTTAAAATATTCCACATATGTCCCAAAAGCTTTTAAAATTTAAGAATAAAATTACTGGAAATGAACTGGAGCCACATGTGGCCGGAGAGGCTGACAGTGAAATCAGCAAGAAACTGCTTATTCAGCCTCTTCAAACAAAAATGAATTGTTTTGATGAATGAGAATTCTTTAATGAATTACCATATGACATGCCAGTAATTTTTTCAATGTCAAGCAGAGAAAGTTTTCATTTGTCCTTTGTTCAGCTACAGCTACTTAAAAATAATGGAAGGTCAAGGCCACCAAGACAACACTGTCTATTATGACTCTGGAGAGGCAGGATGTGCCTACACTGAACTAGAGAGAGGAGGGTGGGGGCCACTGGGTTCTTCCTGAAGCTCCAAGTTTTTGGTCTTGCTCTTTTTCTCTCCCTAGAGATGTTCGGTATCATTCTATGAATAGAATTTGGATACTAGCAGAATCATAAATTCTTCACTGTCAGCACAAGTTTTTTGGGGGGAGGTCATATTTGAAACTCTAGGCACATGGGTCAGTGGTAGTATGGGAAACCCTTGGGGGATGTTACCGCGGTGGAGACAACTATAGAAGCCATAGTTAGAAATCGGAGCAGGAGGACATTTGAGGGCCATAGCAGAAAGAAAACTACTATGTTTCCTACACTCACACATTCCACTTCTGATACTAATGCATATGTGGGGGAGGGGTTCTCATACCATCCAATTCTCCAATTCTTCGAGAGCATCAACTGGATGTCCTATAATTTAACTCATTCTGATACTAATTTCCTGGAGTTAGCATGGGCACCACATGTGAAGAGCCCAGTCCCACAAGACTGCCCCTACTGCAGACGCCTATTGCTAGTCTTCTCTGGGTCTCCCAAACTTGTGACTGGCAGACTGTAAATCAAGGTGCTCTACCTTCTCCTGGGGTTAGGTAACTTGTCAGAAGACTCAGGGAAACATGTACTTACATGTACTGGTTTATTAAAAAGGCATGGTGGATGTGAGGGCTGCACAGCGCAAGATACAGGAGAAAGGAGGTGGAGCTTCCATTCCGGCTGCGGTCACACCATCCTCCCAGCACCTCCACGTGTTCACCAACCCAGAAACTCTCCAAACCCCATAGTTTGGGGGTTTTATGGAGGTTCCATTACCTACGTTACTCAGGCACGATGGATGAAGTCATTGGCCACTGCCGATTAAGTCAATCTCTAGTCTCTTTCCCCTGGGCAGTGGGGGTGGTGTTAAAGCTCTAACTCTTTAATCACATGGTTGGTTTCTCTAGCAAACAGTCTCACCCTTAGAAACTTTCTAGATGTGACTTCATTAACATAAACTCAGGTGTGGTTAAAAGAGTCTTAATATGAAGAAAGATGCTCCTCTCACCCTACCACTCAGGAAATTCCAAGGGTGTTAGGAACTGCGCTAGCTAGCAAATGGGCATGAACACCAAATATATGTTTCTTACTATATCATAATATCACACATGGCGAGGGAACAAAGCCCTTAGTCTGAGGCTAAGAGGGCAATGTGCAGCTGAAATGTGTCTATCCATCTAAACTTAGAAACTGCAAAAGTAAAAAGGACTTTATTTGAGGTGGTAGGAATTATAATTTGGGAGACAGTTCAACTCTGAATTACTGTGGCTTTAAAAGTGTTGTGTTTTTTTATTTTTTTTTTATTTTTTTGAGATGGGGTGCTTGCTATGTTGTGGAGGCTGGCCCCTAACTCCCCTGCTCGAGTAATCCTCCCATCTCAGTCTCCCTAGTACCTGGGACTATAGGTGCATACCACTTCACATGGCTACAATTTTTCTTTTATTTCCAGATGCCCAAACAGGAACTTTGCAAGGGTTTATATGCACAGGACTCAGTGAAATACCTGGGCACCCATAGCATCCAGTAGATTTAAGGTAAGCATTCCTAACCTTTGAAGGGCTCCATCCTCAGCCTGTGTTTAGTGCTGGAGTGGACATTTATGGTCTCTCTTGCCTGTATGTACCCTTTTGCCACTCTCAGTCCACCTGAGTTTTGTGGAACTCGCCCCATCCCTGACTTCCAAGGGTGGACATGAGACCCCAGCTACACTTGCAGAGAACCAGGTGCCACAGCCACAGTGACATCAGGGTGGCCATGCTATCTAGGAAGACTAATTAGAACAATCATGAACAACTCAAAGACGTTTGTTGAAACTGTTGGGAAAGGGAATTCTTTCTGTTGGGTGGCCTGAGAAGGTAAGACTGGGTGAGGCCATAACTACTGATAGTCACCACACAGTGAGCAGAGAACTCAGCTGACCCACAGGATAGGTGAGAGGGATCCTTCAGTGATCATCTGAGCTCTGTGCCTTCTCAGACCTGACACGAACCCTCCCCTAAATGATCTCCGGGTCCCCATCTTTGAGTTCATACTTACTTCCCAGTTCTCTGAGTTGGAATTTCATTCATTTTCAATTGAGAGTCCTGCCTAAGACTTAGCCTAAAGCTGTGGAGTCTTAGATGTGATTCAGGAACATCACCAGACAGAAGAGGGAGATTGTAGTAAGCTTGAGAGAAAGATGAAAATACACGTGTCGTGGGTCCATGATGAGATCTCGGGGAGTCTGCCCTTGTGTTGGGAGGAATCTTTACCCCTCTGCAAAACACTTGCTCTACATTTCATTAAGCTGATCAAATCGCTTTAAACCCATCAGCCTTAACAACAGATGTGCACATTATGAAGGTTAATAAGAAATGGACACATGGAACAAGATATAACCATCACTTAGCCATTAATTATTTTCCCTTTGTTTGAAACAAGGTAACTGTTTAACTAGGCTGGTGTTCTGGCTAATAAATATAACCTTAAACTGGACTTGTGTGCTCAATTCAGAATTTGTTACAATGACCAAAATAATATAAAAAAGAAGTTCAAGTTATAATTATAATGAAAGTATACACAAATTCCAATTGACCCATCCTGTTTCTGGCCTTTCTTCAGGATGTGCTTTCAGGATATGTAGAAGTCAGCAATGATTTCCAAAGAATGATCTATGGATCTTGGATTGGCTTTTTTAAAATTGGCCTATCTAGCCCCAACTCTGGGGGTTTTTATTTGGAACCCTTTGGAAGGAATCCCTGTCAGTTTCCCATCACTATAACAAAATATCTGAGATAATCAACTTATAAAGATAGAAGGTTTAGTTTGACTCATAGTTCTGAAAGTTCCAGTTCATTAGCAGACCGGACAAATCTAATATTTGTCATTTTATCCAGATAATTCTGATGTGCAGCTCCTGGATGATGGGCACTCATCCCAGGTTTTGGCCACCTCCCTGCGCTCAGTTCCCTGTGGTAGAGGTCATCACGTCATATCTGCCTCTGTCCTCCTCTACTTTAGCATCTGTTTACATCTTTACTTCCTAATGCTTCTCAGGTGTGAGGTCACAAGCCCCTTTAAACCTGAGGCCCTCCTCTCACCGCCAGCTTTGGCCTGCAGGACCTCTCACCAGAGTAGATTGCTCTCGTGTCCAGCACCAGCTGTCTGCCAGGAAGAGGACTTGGACCTGAAGAGGAATGTGATAAAGAAAGCCCAAGTCGGGCTACTCTGCAATGCTAAGGGAAAACCAGGTTGTCCTATTTTGTAAATCCCAGAGAGGCCAATGCTAGATTGCCTGTGAAATGAAAACTGCAGGGGATTTTCCTCTGTGGCCCAGCAGAGATTGCCGGCATGGCAGGTGGTGGTTGTTCCACACCAGCCAGCTCCTCCTCTCATGTAGAAGCTCCAGGAGCCTGGGTCCCTCTGCAACCTCATAGGAAATGATCTGTCATCTGTGAGTAGTTGAACCCTGGAGAGTACTGGGTCACTTCCTTGAGCTGCTCCAGAGTACTTCCTGGACTTGTCCTAACAAAGATTCCAGGGACCACTCCTAAGTCACTGGTTTCCTAAGAATCACCTGGAGGACTTATTGTAACAGAGATTGCTGGGCCCCAGCCCAGAGTTTCATATTCAGTAGCTGCCACAGACTGAATGTTTGTGTTGCCACCACCGAATTCATGTCCAGTTCATATGGTTGAAATCCTAACCCCACCCCAGGGGTGTTAATAATATTAGGAGGTGGGGACTCCTTGGTAAGTGATTGGGTCAGGAGGGTAGAGCCCTCAAGAATGGATTAGTGCCCTTATAGAGGAGGCCTGAGAGAAACCTTAACTCCTTCTACCAGATGAGCAAGAAGGCACCATCTATGAACCAGGAAACAAGCCCTCAACACCTTGATTTTAGATTTCCCAGACTCCAGAACTATGAAATAAATTTCTGTTGTCTATAAGCCACCCAGTCTCTGGTATTTTGTTATGGCAGTCAAAAATGGACTAAAACAGAAATTCTTTGGTAGAACCCAAGAATTTACATATCTAAAAAGTTCCAGGTGGTATTATCAAAGCTGCCAATTTGGGAAGCACATATGAGGACCACTGCTCCAAGTGTCTGCTGCTCTTGGAGTTTAGCAGGAGTAATTCTTTCCTGGTTAAAAAAAAAAACACTGAGAACAGGAGACAACACAGTCTCACAGATGATGGTATCCAGCAGAACTCTTAAGTCTGGTTTTGTCCTTACTAGCAGTGTGACCAATTCCTCTAACCCTCTGTTTCTTTTTCTTTAAAACTGGAGAGAGAATACCTAGTTAATGGGTTGTTATGATAACTAAGTGACTAATCTCTATGTCAGCAGCTGACTCAAGTGTACAGGACCAGGCCAGTAAATGGTATTTCAAGTCTGTTTTCCCCAAAGGTTCCCCACATAGTTTCATAACATTGTTCAAAAAACATCTCTGGGATCACTAGATCCACATATGAACTGACTTTTATTATCTATTAATCCTAAAGCAGGGGAAAGTCTTTACTTGCTTAGTTTACACTGTAACATCCTGTGGGGGGAGGGAGTGGAGAAACCATTTTCTACTTTACTTGAATAATTTTGTGGAGTCAAGCCACCCATCAGACATAGGGAATGAACTTCATTTTCTCTGAGAGTCTACATAAAGGGAATCAGAGAGCTGTTTTCCAGAAAGATGTGCTTTTATAACTTTTCTGATATATCAGCAGCTTATGTGCCTGGTTGGAGGTTTTAATAGTCCTTCCCAGTGAAAAAGTGAGAAGTGACCAAAGTCTATAAAACATGGCCTTAGGGCTGGGGCTGGGGCTCAGCGGTGGGTGGCGCACTTGCCTGGCATGTGTGAAGCACTCGGTTCAGTTCTCAGCACCATATATAAATTAATAAAATAAAGGTCTATCAACAACTAAAAAAAAATATTAAAAAAAAAAAAAACATGGACTCAACAGCCACCTCTCCCAAGTACCTGCCAGCCTTCCCCTCTAAACCAGGGAAGGGGGCTGGGGAAGTAGCTTAGCACAGAGCACTTGCCCAGCATGTGTGAGACCCTGGGTTTGATCCTCAGAACCACAAATAAAAACAAAATAGAAAAGCAAGAGCTTCACCTACCTCCCTCTGCTGGGCTCTGAGCTTCTGTATGTATAGACTCCTGAAAATCAACCATGCTTCCCTCTTCTCACAAGATGACGATATAGTTTGTGGGTTACCAATATCTTTTACTTCACTGTTCTTTTCTTGGGAGCCATTTATTTTTTACCTCTTCAAGGTAGTAGTACTGTGTTTTGTACACTGTGAGCTTAATAAATATCACTGCCTGCCTTTTCGACATTTTTCTGTTCATAAGCTCCAGAGGAATCAGATAAAATAAAATAAAGGAAAGGACACTCTGAACAAGCAAGGCTTGTTAGCCAACTCCGATAAATGTGAGGGAGGGACTTGGGGAGAAGGGTTTATGTGAGCCAGAAAGGCTGATTTAGTAACCATACTGAGGAATTTTCAGGACTAAACCATCCAGGTTCTTCCCTGCCCATGGTTGCAAGGGCAGGACTTGGTATTTCCATGTTCCTCCTAGTTATTTTGCCCAATGTGCTACCCATACTGGTCACCACCTATTTTAGAAAATATTCTTTCTGTAGAGCAGGGCACTGAGCAGTGAGTCAGTGCTCTGTGCGGGTAACCAAAGTGACCCATTCGGGACACAGGGAGGAGTGCAACAGGAGGGTAGAAATAACCAGAGGAAATAGCTTGACTGTAACTACCACTCTTCATCACCTAACTTTCTCAAAGTTCTGTCTCGCAGTAAACGGCACCATTATCCCTCCAGTTGTTCAAGCCAGTGATCTAGGAGCCATTTCTGGCACCTCTTCCTCAACCCTCCCTTCCCCCATATTCAATCCCACATCATGTCCTATCAATTCAATTTTACCACTTAAATCTCTCTCACATCTGCCCATTTCTGATTACTTTGGCATCATCTCTGTCCAAGCCATCCCCTCTCATCGGAAACTGCCTGCTGCCTTACCTGTGTCCCCTCCAATTTCAACCCAGAGTGGGCTTTTCCATATGCCTTCTCATCTTAAAATTATTCAGTGACTTCCATTCGCTTTTAAGATAAAGATAAAACTTTACTTGGTGCTGGATGATCGGTGTGTAGTTAGCTTTCTTTTACTCATCATGGCTGGGAAGCATTGAGGGAAGAAAAGGAGGGACAAGTGTCTCAGTATCCCTTCCAATATCCTAATTTTCTTCCACGAGGACCTAACTTCCCAAAGGTTATGCCACCTCCCAATAGTGTCATGGGTTGAGGACCAAGCCTTCGACACATGGGCCTTTGGGAGACATTCAAGATCAAAACCATAGTGTTCTGGCCTTTGCTCACCTCTCCAGTGTCACCATCGGCACCATGCCTGGTACAGAGGAGACCCTCAATACTTGGCAAGTAACAAATTTGCCCACATTTAGCTGTTGATTGTGAATAAATGAATGAGTGAATACATAAAGGAGCATGCCTTAGGACTTCCCCCTTAGGACTTGGTAAAATCATCTCCAGCCGTCAATGGAATCTTGAAAGTGACTTCATGCTATAACAACAGCACAAGGTTCTAATTAAAGTCAAACTCTACTGTGGCCCCATGTCCTGGATCTAAGTACCAATGTCTATGTCACCAACCCTAGAAACATTAGTTTTTGACCTTTCTTGTAATGATTTCAGAATCTGTATTTTAACTAGTTCTTCTATTGTGCTGCATTTAAGCCACAGCACTACCCAAGTGTTTACTTGGACTTGTGCTACTCCTCTGCTGCTCTCAGCTCCCTGTCTGCAGGCTAGGATGACAACTTTTTTACACCATAGTCTGAAAGGGATAGCCTCAAGAAATAGCCACCTTTACAATACAGTACTTCTACAACAATAAAAGTACTACTGAACTACAGTTGCATGGATAACATAGTCCAAATTTTATCACAGGGCCAGAGTTGTAATAGAAGAAAAAGACAATAGAACTCTTTCTTGTCTATAGGTTCATTGTCATGAAACACATGATTAGTTTATACTATACAATTTTCAGTACTCCTCACGTAAAAGAATGTTTTATTAAAACCTTACCATAGATTGTGGCAAAGAATAAATTTTTTGGACAAAGAAATTATTCAAATTTACCCTCCTTAACAAAAATTACCTTCTCTATTAGTTATATTAAGAGGTTGTATTTAAAGAAAAGGATGGCAATTTTTCAGACAGATAATCCTCATAAGATCTTTTCCTTTTTATATATTTGAAAATTGAGAGTCAAACACCAACCAGCTGGATCCTATCTGAAAGTAGAGTTACCAATTGGGCTCAGTGTTTGAGGTTCTATTGGGAAATATTAATCATATCATTGACTGAATTTTGAAACAGTCTCATTTTGAATATAAAAGCTATTAAAGAATATTTAAAATCCTGTAGCCTCACATTTTACTATGAATGCTCTACCAATCAAATGTTGTACTTGCCTTGGTTTTTAAGCCAAATTAATATTTCTTTCATATTTTGAAAGACAAATTAAAAATAGCAAAATGGCATGGGATACCAATGCCCTCTCCTGATTCTAACCTGGTTGGAGAGTGGCAGAAGAAACAGGAAGCTAAGGTTGGAAAACCACAGAGCTGAGCTCAGCACCTAGCAGGGTGGAATGTGGTACAGAGTGGGAAATGGCCACACTGGATTCTTTCCTTCCTTATGTTTCCCTTTCCCTCCCATGCACTTGCCTGGGGAGATCATTTCATGCAGGAACACAATCCCTAGAAAAGTTGGGGTTGAGAAGGAAACACGAGAACCACATTGACACCCACTGGAAAGGAAGCATGGCAGAGGAGGACAGGCTGGCAGGAGTCTGAGCATCTTTTCCTTTCATTATCCTCTAACCACTTTACTGGGATGGAAGTCCTAGGAGGTTCCAGAGAGGATGAATAATGCCAAAAATAAGGAAAACTTGAATGGTTAAGCAAGATTGCAATTCAAGAGTCTGTTTCTCTAGGAGGTAGCCCCCCATCTCAAACCTGTACAAGCAAGGCTTTCTCTCTTCCTCCCCCTGTCGCAAACATCGGGATCCAATGCAGTAGAAAGTCCCAGTGGAACAAAGATGGACTCACAGGACAAAACAACAAAACAACTGTTCCAGAGGAAGGAAAAGTAATTGGGGTTGGGGACAGTGATGCATGCCTGTAATTCCAGCAGCTCAGGAGGCTGAGGCAGGAGGATCAAGAGCTTGAGACCAACCTCAGCAATTTAATGAGACCCTGTCTCAAAAAAGGGGGGGGCAGGGGATTTAGCTCAATGTTAAAGTGACCCTGGATTTAATTCCTAGTATCCAAAAAATAATAATAATAATAATCAAGGAAAAAAAGATTTACCTGTTAGATTAAATATTAGAATGAATACAGATGAAGAAATATTTAGGGAGCTGGAAGATCAAGTCAAAAAGTTCTTGAAGGAAACATGGGAAAGGAAGAGATGAGAAAAAAGTTAAATGGTGTGAAAAACAGAAATAAAACTATCACTATCTATATAATAGTTGTCCCCAAGTGAGAGACAAAAGTAAATAGAAACATATTTGAAGAAATTATTTTCCAGAATTAGAGAAAGAAAATGCCTCAGATTGACAGATCATAAACAAAGTCAAAAAGCATGAAAAAAACCCAACTAGGTATGTGATAGAGAAATGTAAGACCATCAAAATACAGAGAAAATTCTAAAAACTTTCAAAGAAGCAGATCACCTTAATAAGAACAAGAATCATGGGCTACCTGTGTTGCTTAGTTGTAGATAGCTTGTCCACATGTATGAAGCCCTGGGTTTGATCTCCAGCACACAAATATTTAAAAGGAACAAGAATCAGATTGATATCAAGGGTTCTTGATAGCAGTGGATAAATAATCTTCAAAGTAGTGAAGATGAGGAACTTTGAATTTCGAGTCTAAACATGTATGTTCAGTCAATCTTTTAAGTGTTAAGTGTGAAAGGAAGACATTATTAAACATAATGGATCTATGGAAAATTTATGCCACAGTTTTATTATTCTTAGAAGGAATTCTTGAAAGAATTTTTCAAGAAAGGAATATTAATTCAGAAAGAAGCAACAAGGTATCAGGAAATAAAAAATACTGTTACATAATACTTATGAACCTTGAAACACTCTTAAGTGAAAGAAGGTAGACATGGAAGGCCACAAATTATGTGATTCCATTCATATGAAACGTCCTAAATAGGAAAACCCACAGAGACAGAAAAGAGATTAGTTAATTGTCAGAGAATGAGGCAGTGACTCTTAATGGGTATGATTGATAAAAATATTCTGGAATTAGATAACGGTGATGGTTGTGCAACCTGGTAAATATACTAAAAATTACTAATTGTACACTATAAAATTAATTTTTAAATAGGTAATCCTCACCCCCATGCTACCACACAAAATTCCTATCAATAGGCCGGGGGTGTAGCTCAGTGGTAGAGTACCCGGTTAGCAAGCACAAGGCCTGGGTTCAATCCCCAGCACCAAATGAAACCAAACAAATCCACTGAATGGGTGGGTGGGATCCTTGGAGACAGATATCAGCCTGCAGAGGGAAAGGGACTCAGATAAAGCACAGCCCCAGGGAACTCAGAAGCAGTACTTTATCTATATTACCAGTTCTGTAGAGGGCCTCAGTTTCCCTAGGATAATAATGACTCCCTCCTGGGTTTGCTATAAGAATGAATGAGAAATACATTTAAAGTGCCTGGCATGTTGTCAGTAACAGATAAACAACTAATAAGTGGATAAAGAATCTATGTGCCTAGTCCAGGGTCTGACTCGGTTTCCTTCAATTAATTGAAGGCAATGGAAGATACAAACAGAAGGTCCAGGCTTGAAGGAGGAGAGGCAAGAACAGGAAAGAGTTACTGAGGGTTTTCTATAATATCTATGAAACTAAGGTTTATAAAAAAAATCAGGGCAGATGTCTTTGATAAAGTATTTCCTCACTTGATAAAACATTCATCACAGAAATGCTTTCAAAACTAAATCTTTTTCAAAATATTACCTCACATATCACAAATTTATTTACCCTCCACTTTCCTGAGCAAATCTATTCCTTGGAGTGAGTCATATTCATATTAATATTTTAAATATTTTAATAACATGAAAACAGTGAATGAATGTTTACTACTTCTCTGGGGAAAATGAGAAGAACATAGCTTTATTACAGTATGAAGAGCTTATTGCAGATATGAGGACAAGCATATTGATATTAAGGGCTGTCACAAATACAAAGAAACTCTGGATTAAATTTATTATGTGAATACTTTCACACAAATCATTAAAGATGCCACAGTAATCCTCTGATTTTAGCAGGTTATTTTGGATTCAGAGGAGTCCTTTAATAAATAGCTCTGGATGTTCACCTTTTCTAAATTTACAAATGGACCTCCAATCTGTTTATTGCACATTTTTAGGGATCTGAATGGTCTTTTCATTGAATCTTATTTTTTCAAGTGAAATCTGAAACCCTAGGAAATTGAGCTGATTTTCAAAGTTAACACCATCAGTTAAATATGCACTTAGGACCAGTACCATCTCGGTGTTCTTTCTAAGACTTGTGTGATTACCACCCTCTTACTCTTCTTCACTGCTGTTTTTTGTTGTTTGTTTGTTTTTTAACCTCTCTTCACTCAACTATGTCCTCCATATTAAATCCAATTGAACCCACAACACCTTTCCTTTGACCTTTGTTGCCCAGCATCAGTGATCCACTCTGGCTCAATACATTTTTCATTTTACTTTGTTGAAAGCATACTATTGAGTAAGGGTCTTATCTCCTCCATTTGATGGAAAATATATTTAACAAGTTTAACAACAATGTTCACAACATTCGATTCTAGTGATGAGGTGGGATAGGTGTAATTTATGACTTTTACCTTTGAAACCATTATTTTTAGAAATGGGAAGAAGTAGTGTGGGAAAATACTCTCACCACTGATGAAAAATCACGTTTTCACAGGGTTTTCAAACAGGGAAATATTTGTGGTTTTGTCTCATATGTTTTGCTTTTTTTGGCAAAAGCAAAAGGCAGTTTTCTTTGCAATGAAAACGGCCTTTCGTTTTCGCCAATGCTTCACATCCATTTTTGCCAAGCAAAAAGCTGTTTTCCCAGGAGAAAACAGCTCAAGCTGAAATAAAAGTGAAGCACTATTTGTAAAATTTCCCTTTTTGAAAACAAAAAATCACTCTACTCAATGTGAATGCCACCTGAGGGGCTCTGTGTGGAGAAAGATAATGGGAGAGTCATGGTTAAACACACATGGAAACAAGTTTATCTGGGTGATAGAAAAAAAAGTCCAAGGTCACAAGGGTGACAATTTTAAAATCATGCCTAGAATTAAAACTAAGAGCCCAGTCTTCTCCTCTGTGATCCAAATGTGTCTCAAGAACAACTCTGTGGTGGAATGAGATGGACATGTATGACTAGGTACATGTATGACTCCACATATGGTACAATGCTGCATTACATAAAATCAAAGAAATGTAAAGTTGTGCTACAATTGTGTACAATGAATCAATGCATTCTGCTGTCATATATACCTAATTAAAATAAATTTTAAAAATGAAAGTAGCATTAAATAATTCTAAAAAAATTCAGTGAAAGATTACTATATATATATATATATATATATATATATATATATATATAAAAGAGTAACTCTTAAGTTTGGTGTGATATGGCACATCTGTAGTCCCAGCTACTCTCAGCTATTTGAGAGACTGAAGGAGCAAAATGGCTTGAGCCCAGAAGTTCAAGACCAGCCCAGGCAACATAGAGAGATCCCACATCCAATTCCTCCAAATTAGTAACTCTTAAATTCTCTAAATGGCTTCTGTATTAATAATAATATTTTTCATCTTGTTATTATGCCATGGTTCATTTTGATACTCAACAAAATCCTGCAAGTTTGAAAGAGCAGGCTCTATCTCCATTTTCTGTAAGTTCACCCAACATTTAATGGAGAGGATGGTGTAGCTCATGTGGCTGGTTTAGATAAGGAGACTATAGTGTAATAGGGTAACTTTGCCAAGGAGATTAAGTGCCATAATCAGGATTAGAACCCAGGAGATCTGATTCTTTGTTCCTGTGCTTGGCCCTGCCACTCTCAATAATACAATGATTAGAATGTGGTCTTGAAATTTGTTTATATTTTTGTTCCATTTTGTCTTGCTTTGCATTTCCCTTACCATGATATATACATACCTTTCGAGAAGGTCAAATTTGTGGTTAGAAAGATAACCTTTATAGAAAATTTCAGTTTTGCACAAAAAGAGACGATTTCAGTAACTATTCCAATTGCAAATAGATGATAGAGTAACTGTCACCTTTGAGACAGTCAGAAAACACTGTGGTAGAACAAAAGGCTGGGACCATAAAATAAACCCTTGGGTGCAATAAGCTATTACCCCTTCTAAGCATGGCATGTTATTTACTACTCCAGTGCTCTTTTAACAAGAACTGTGATGAGACCTGATAAAACAGAGAAGCAAAATGTTTGTACAAGATGAAATTATTAGCAGAGGAAACCCTAAATAAACCTTCTAACTTCATTTGTTCTTAGTCAACTAAAGATCACTAATTTTAGAGGTCATACAGGTGGGCAATACAATACTAGTTTCCCACTAACTTTTTTGTAGGTAATACCTACAACATGTGGGTTACAATGATAATAGTTGCCAACGTTACTTTTCAGGCACTTGAGGCCTGTTTACTAAAAACACCGGCTCTTCACTTGGTCCTGCAAATGTCTGATAGGTGACTGGAAGTAGAGGAAAGGCTTGGTATCCCTTTCTTCATGTCTGTGCACTTTGCAGCCTTACCTTTTGGGGTTGACACTACTCCATTTAGAATGCAGATATTTTGATTTCCCATTGGAGTTGGTATATGTTTTCTTCTACCTCATCCTTGGGCTTTTTGAGCAGCTATAGAAGTCCAAGCACTCAATGTCCTGAAGCCCTATCATAAGGCTCAGATTGAGCCACAAGGCCAGGATGTTTGCATAAGATTATGGTGCCAGCTGCAAGAGTAATTCAGCAGTTCCTGGGACAAATTGACCATGGCCTTCCAGGGGTCTGAGTCTTGTGCAAGAATACACATCTTTAGGAGTCATGCCACTGTCCAGTGGAAAATTACCAGACTTTAACCCACCCCAGAAAATCAGCAAAAGCTTACATCTCTCTTTGTTCATGGAGTAGTCTGGTTCTATGATCAATGCTGTCTCCTCTCAGCTGAAGTCCCAATTAAACCCTTGCCTATGTGCTCCCAAAACTTGGCTCAGTTTTGTTTCTGCCATCACTGAATCAGAAATTGCCATCTCTGTTAATGTTTTCATAGAATGGATCATTTATTAAATAGAAAACTAAAAAGTTTGAAACCCATTTTGATTAACAGCAATATTTAATGAACTATTCTTTGTGACAATCAGTGGGAAATTTTTTTTGATTCCCTGTCTTAAAATAAAAGCTGTAACCAGATTGCAAAATGACCCTCAAGTTCTTGATCTGTTTAAGATTTTTTATTCTAAATTTCCACATTTATCAGAATTGTTGGTTTATAATTCATTATTTCACATTCAAGTAACCACAAAAGAAAAAAGTATTCAACCTCGATGTGGATAGTCAGGGAAATCCTGTTGATGTTCCATGATGTACTTTCACTTGACCCTTTCACCTATCCCATTTGTAGCCATTATCTTGACTAAGAACTCAGGTCACACTTCTTGGAGAGCATGAGGTTGATTTCGCTGATCTTCCATCTTTCCTAATTTATTCATCTATTCTGTGGCGTGAATTGTACAAAATGTAGAAGTTATGTTACAGAATTGTACCCTCAAAATGGTAAGGTTTTATGGTAAATGTTATATGTATGTTTGCCATAACAACAACAACAAGATTAGAAGAAAAATCATGGGGTTTATATTAACCAAGACTGTGTTTAAGTCTAAAGAACTTAAAAGTAAAGGATTTATTTATTTTTCCCTTAAAAATATCACTAAACCTTATATTGTTTGGATTGCTTTACATGTATACATTGTTTCCTTAACTAGTTTGATAATAAATTTCCTGAAAGCTTGAACCACATCTCAACTTCTTCTAAGTCTCTCTCAAGACTTATAACAGTACTGTAACACAAAAGGTCATCAACCAATACTTTTCAATTGATTAAGAAGGATTTCCATGTTGAACGCACCTCAATTTGATGCTTTCCTTAAAATTTTAAATAAATATGGGGAAGACATCTTCATGGAATGTCACAAAATTTCATTGCATTTTGTCTCAAAACTCTCCATTAGCTGGGCATAGTGGTACACACATGTAATCCTAGTGGCTCAGGAGGCGGAGACAGGAGGATCACGAATTCAAAGCCAGCCTCGGCAATGGAGAGGCACTAAGCAAATCAGTGAGACCCTGTCTCTAAATAAAATACAAAATAGGGCTGGGTATGTGACTCAGTGGTCAAGTGCCCCTGAGTTCAAGTGGTCAAGTGCCCCTGGTATCCCTCCCCCAAAAGAACTTCTCCATTAGTACTGCTTAATCACTTTATTTTTTAATAAATTTGGGGGGTACCAGGGATTGAACTCTGGAGCCCTCAACCACTGAGTCAAATCGCTAGCCCTATTTTGTATTTTATTTAGAGACAGGGTTTCATTAAGTTGCTTAGTGCCTTGCTTTTGCTGAGGCTGGCTTTGAACTCACGATCCTCCTGCTTCAGCCTCCCAAGCCGCCAGGATTACAGGCATGCATCACCATGCCCAGCTTAATAACTTTATTTTTTATCTATCATTATCCTTTCTATCTGTAAGGAGATTGCACATAATAAAAAATGGAGTACCTCTGGGGTTGAGGCTCAGCAGTAGAACACTTGCCTCATGTGAGGCACTGGGTTCAATCCTCAGCACAACACAAAATAAATAGACAAAAATAAAGATATTCGTCCATTTACAGCTAAAAAAATATATATTAACTTTTTTTTTTAATGGAGAACACCCACTCATCGTAAACAGAAATTTTCAGTAACTCACTCTGATACCTTGGACAGCGCCTAGGCATGTCGTATAATTCAACACTCATTCAATTGCCTGAGTGGGATATTTGATTAAGTGAGCCCTCAGAAAGCAAGCATCCAAGAAAAGAGGAGTGGGTAGGGATGGAAGCAGCAAGACAGACAGGAGAACAGTGATACTCAATTAGTGCATTAGTGCACTTCTGAAACCCCTGGGGCATCACTTGGAAGCCTTAGGCTTCCTGTCTCCTTGCATATCATGGGAGACTGGGGGCTCCCTAGAGTCTACATCAGCCGGTTGATGGCAGGACATCTGGAGCATGTCTGCAGGTGGTGAGTTGTCCCTAACTGACAAGGGAAGAGGGAGTCAGGGCCAGCTCCAGCCCACATGGCTCTGAGGTAGATAAGCTGCTCTCCCTCCAACATGCTCTGTGAAAGGCCCTTCAGTTCAGTGAGGGCAGGATCAATGTCTGTCACCCTTCCCTCTCCAAAGGGAATGTTAAGAAGCTGACATTTATCAAAATGAACAAACACCTGCTGCCACTGAATCGTGCCCTAAATAAGGACATACAGGAGGACATCTAGAGAGTTTGTGATGAGAACCAGAGGCTATCCATACTGAGGGCCTCCAAAGGCAAGCTTTCATTCATACCATGCACAGAATTTATCACAATCAGTTTGACCCCTGCAGGGAGGGAATCCTTGTCTCCTTGCTCTTACTTTGGAGAGATGGAGATTAGAAAAAAGGCTCAGATTTCTTCTTGAGGTATGCCCCAGAATCTCAGCCTCTTGTTTCTGATTTCTCATATACAGCAATTCATTTATATTCCACTGGGCTTGTGAACATAAAATTCATCTCTGTGTGGGTGGAAGTAGCCCCAACTTACTTCCGTGCTGTTCACAGAGTTATTTTCATTATTGGTACATTATGTGCTATCTGTGTAACTCACTGTACTTTGAGAAACAAATGTTGGACTCCAGAGGGGTAAAATCCAGTTTAATTGCCTTAACTCTCTTCTTGCCATCAGAGTAGGCATTGTTCTCCATCATCGTTCATCAAATGCCGGCATCCCTAGACTTGGATCTTCTGTACCTTTAATAATAATTCTGATGTGAAAATAATAATACTGACATGGATTTTAGAATTGTGCTCTGTGTTCTTCATTACTGTCACACAAATACAAATTGATAAATTCGCATGTGCCATGTCCCCTGCTGAAAAACTTGGACACCATGCAAGATCTTTTTTTATTTTTTCCCCTTTTGGTAATGGGGATTGAACTCTGTGCCTCACACATGCTTATAGCTCTACTACTGAGCTATACCCCCAGTTCCTTATTATTATTATTATTATTATTATTATTATTATTATTATTAAGGGATGGGGGCCCTTAATAATAACTATGTTGCTCAGGCTGACTTCAAACTCTTGGGCTCAAACAATCCTTCTGCCTCAGGCTCCTGAATAGCCAGGACTACAGATATACCACCACGCCCAGCCACCATGCAAGATCTTGAACACAATTTCAGTTGTTTACTGGTAGGGATTTAGTCTGGTTGGCTGGAGAGAGAGCTAACACGTATTGAATGTTTTCCCTGAGGTAGACATTTTCACATGTCTTATTTCATTAACAATGCCCACAATAGCTCTTGAAGGTAAGTCTTCCTAACCTTATCAATGGGTGAGAAAAAGGAGACACTGAGAAGTGAAATCACTTGTCAACAGTCATGAAGCTAACTAGCAAGCCAGGTTTCACATGCAGGACTGTCAATTCCCAGGTCCATGTCCTTTTTGCTCAGCTGTGCCACATCTCCTAGTATGTGCAGGACCCATGGGACTAGTGCTGAGAAGCATCAGTTGGAGGGTAGTAAAAGAAGACATCAAGTGGACCCTACTCAGAACATCATAAATGCATGTTGTTGTGTCCTACATGGAACATTGCCGCACCTGCAGAAAGAAGCTCCTTTTCATCAAACCCTGCTGGAGGCAGCTGAGGCATATCTGGATCATTACTTCTCTTTCTTTTTTTTCCCCTTCCAGCGCTAGGGATTAAACCCAGGACCTTGTGCATGATTTACCACTGAGCTAAACCTCCAGTTCCTACACATTCTATCATGGTTCTCAAGCACTTTTAGGCCCTTAAATTACTCTGTAACCTTTGACTAGTTTTCCTACTTTCAGAAATAACAGGATATACCTGAGAAGGCTGCAAAAGCCCCTCTCCTTAAGGCCAAGGTCTCAGGGACTAGGGATATCGCTCAGAGACAGAGCACTTACCTAGCATTCATAAGGCCTCAGATTCAATCCACAGTGTCAAAAATAAAGGACAAATAACAATGTCAGAGATGAGCGATATCAGCCTCTACTAGCTCTAGAGCCACATGTTGAGGTTCAAATATAGGCTACTTCCTGGTTAATCTTGAGGAAATTGCTCCTCCTTTCTGTGTCTTGGTCTCCCTATCTGCAAAACTGGAGAATATAACAGTACATATTTCAGAGGGTTGTGATGGGGATTTCAGGAGTTAGCGTTTGTACAGCATTTAAATGACACTTGACCTTTTTAGTCACTGCTGCTTTAGAGACAGATTTTCTCCTTGCCCCTGTGGCAATGATCCTGGGCAAGATTTCTTCACTTTCTTTATAATCATAGAATGGCTGACCAGGAGTCCTTATGAGGATTTAGACTTACTGGGCTAGGGGGATGCAGTTTTTGTTTTCTTTATGCACTTGAAACAGGCCTGGGTTCTTTCATTTGTATCCATGGGTTAATTTCTCCTTTTAGACTTCAGTGATTGGGGAAGGCAAAGGCACAGTTTCTAGAGCCTTGTGCTGGTTATGCTTTTTGAGAATAGAACCTATGACACATCTTTCCCATTGGCGTTTCTCTGGCATCTGTACTTCATTCCATTTCGCTCTGTTTAACAGTTTCTGTAGTGTAGTCACTATTATGTTTACCTAACACCCCATCTCACAGGCTATGAATGTGTTCTAGGCCCTATAATTGTTTCAGAGGATCCCCAAGAATCACTGAAACAAAGGCTCTTGGCCTCAAGGACCTTCAAGCTCATATTGTTTTGTTAGTTCTCCAATTCCTTTGCATCTACAAGAACCAACCTAAGGATTTCTTGCCTTTTTCATGGTAGTACCCTGGCATCCATGTATATACTCAGATGAGTTTACTCAAGTTGGCAATGTTTATTATGTCATGATACCTCAGTGTATCTGCAGTTAATAAACACCCCTTGACTGGAGATATTGCTCAGTAATAGAGCCCATGCTTAGCATGCAAGAGGCCCCAGGTTCAATTCGCAGCATCAAAACCAGAACCAAACAAAAAACAACAACAAAAAAAAACACATGTTGAGTACATCCTAAGACCATTTTTGTTTTGTTTTTGAGTTATTTTTAAAATTTTTTTAGATGTTGATGGACCTTTATTTTATTGATTTATTCTTTTTTAATTTTTTTTCTTAGTTACACATGACAGTACAATGATCTTGACAATTCATACATTTGTGATTTATTCTTATGTGGTACTGAGAATCAAACCTAGTGCCTCACACATGCTAGGCAAGTGCTGTACCACTGAGCCACAACCCCAGTCCCAAGACCATTGTTTTTAATGTCTCTTTCCCTCTCCCTTTCCACAAATAGAAATGGTTTTGAAAATGTGTGATGAGATATTTCTTTAAAATCTTGCCCACCGTTTAAGGAACATTGGCCCAACTTTAGGAGAAAAGCATTATTCTCAGCACTGGAGAAAATGCCAAGAACAAAGCCGAAGAGTCCTCTGCTCTTATAAAATGTGCATTTTAGGGGAGGGAACAGTCAATAAACAGGTGATATTTGTGCTGAGGGGTATAGAGAAAAAGGAGGAGGATCAGACAGGAGGGAGCAACAGTAGGGTGGTACGCTAGAGAATAATATTGGGAAGATAGCAGCCTGGGGGCTATTTGAAACTGAACACATGGGAACATGCTTTTTGAAACAGTGATTTTGACACCTCAATCGGGGAAAGAACCAGCACTTGAGTTAGGAGAAGGCTATAGAACAGAACAAACAGTACGTGCAAAGTCCCTTGGGCAGAAAAGGAGCATAATATTCAAGCCAGAGAAAAGCACTCCCGGGTGAGTGGACTCAGGAGGACAGTGGTACTGCACACAGTTGGGGATGTGGACAGTTGTCAGAGCAGGCAATGTCTTGGGGGCTGTCATAAGGAGTTTTCATTTGGTTATGAAAACATGTCTAGCACATTAGTACCTTTAAATGCCGGCTAGACTCGGCACAAAGATGCCTTCTTACTTTCCTATGGCAGATACCTCCTCCAACTTTAACCATTGGCTACTCCAGAATTTTCCAACCATTTTAAAGTAAAGCAGAAAAAGTAGAGGAAGGAAGCAAGTTTTAAAGAAACTGCCAAAGCTAAATGGAAAGGGAAAAAAATAAATCTTTAGTCCCGGTGCTCCTATTTTTAAAAGTGTGGTGGCTCTCATCTGGTCTGTTACAGAGACAAAGATTTGTCAGTGAACAGCAAATTAAGTTCCTCTGAGTAATGATTTTAATTGTTTTAACATGAATTATTGGTATCAGAGAAAAGTTTATATGTTGGGGATGCATTCAAACTCAGACAAAGCTTATCAATTCTGTCATATAAATAGCATAGCTTTTCCTTGTCCAATGATCTGAACTTATGTGGAAATAAAGCTAGGGAAACTAATTTTTCTGTTATGTGCTAAAAAATCAGAGCCCAGTATTAAGCAAAGCCTGGGGAAAGGGGTAGCATAAATTCCTTAAATGAACTAGATGTTAAATGAGACTTCAGATAACTGTTCTGTATAATCTGTTAGCTTAGACATTAAATGTTATTGCCTCATTTTAAAAGAGTATCAATTTCTTCTAAAATGTGGTCCAAACTGTTATTTTAAATAGCTGATGGAAGAGTATTTGGAAAATTAATGCCATTTAGTTTAAGGTCTTCCCTTTTATTGTTTGCTTTAATTTATCTAAAGACTCCGCTGTGGTTTTTATAGCAGTCAAAAAGAAAAGAATACAAAAAACCTTCTATGGGAAGATCTCACGAGAATAATGACCTTCCCCACCACAGTGAAGAGGAAGAAGAGAACCCCTTTGATATAGTAATAAGAACTTTCTTTCAGGCAAATTTAATTAAATGTCAAAATGTTAATAAACCATTTGTCGGTGCACTTTTTAATTACTTTGAAAGTAATACACTCCCCCAAGTTCATTTTCCAGATGAGAAAGTTGAGAATCATGATTTACAAAATAATCTCTAGAACAATGCTCTTTACAGTCTCTAGCTAGGAAGAAATCATCTCGCCATTTCCTCTTATAAAACTAATGTTAATCCTTCCAAGTCTTTGAAGCCAGGAAGTACCAATCTCCCCAAATTTCCAGAATAAAATCATTTTCTAACAGTTCCTCTCAGAATGGGCTCCAAATTGCAAAACTTAAAAAAAAAAATACAGCATACATTGCTTCTCTGTATTTATATCTTCTGTATTTACATCAGAAGTGAATTTTAATTTAAGAAGCACAGCAACTTGTATTTTAAGAACAAATTAGCCTCATTAGCTAGTACAAAATGCTGCTCCTCCAGCTATGGTTCTGAGATTTTTTTTTAAATTACATTTATCTTTCTTTTGCTACCAGAAGTCAACTGTCAGATTAAATGACAGCCACCAGCCACCCACAGAGATACTATGGCAGATCAATTGTTGCATTTGGTCACTGCCTTTGCAGATATCAGAGGCACCAAAAAGGAAGGAAAGCCCAAGATACCCGAAACAAGCATTTGTATAGGAAATATGCTAAAACCAAATATTAAAAAATATGGCCACTTCTGAGAGGAACTTTGTAGAGAAAAAGGCATCCAGGAAGATTTCTGAAGTTTTGATAGATGGCAGTTCCATTTAATTTTTCAGTGTCGAAGGGTCACAGTCAGTGCAAACCTAATAGCTTTGGAATGAAAAGTATGGTAACAATGTAAACTCGTATTTTTCAGCCATGACCTTCCTTTTTCCTTTCACTCCCCTCAAGAGATACTTTAATCATCTCCTGGTTTTATTCTCAGGAAGTTTTCTTTCTTATAAATTTTGGTCCTCCAATTTAAACTCCAGTACATGCTTTTATTGTAAATTATACTTTAAGAATTCTTGGGTAGTATAATAGGCAAAAAAAAATCAGGACAATACTCTTAAATTTAAATGCTCCCATTCTTGTTACTCTTTTTTTTTTCTTTTGCCAAATCACACAGTCCATTTTTCTCATAAATCAGCCTATATACACTAATCACTTTTGTTGCTTTATGCTGATTTCCCTCTAGCTCCTCTATATCTGTCTGCTCCCAAGATACGCAGACCTGAACACAATATTCCAGGTGTGTTTTTGCCAAATTCACTAAATTACTCTACCCCTCTCCCATGATGTGATGTCTCCACACTTACAGCCCCAAATCACATTAGCTTCCATGGCATATTGCAAACACATCTAATTTGTTGTCCCCTCTCCCCCTGGTTTTTCTGGCATTGCTATTTTCTGGATTTTCCCTTCTTGCTGCTAACTTTTGCAGCTCCCTCCCCACCCCTCCCCAGAGCACTGGAGTTATACCTGTCTGATTTAATTCTCATATCATTTGATTCTTTCCATATTTTTAACCTCAGAAAACCTGTATAGCACTTCTCTTTATTCACTGGTGTGTTTCCAGAGCTTCCTGATTTAATTTCATCTGAAAATCTAATTAACATGCTGTTTACTACATTTTTTTCCAGGTTACAAATGGACATGCTCAGGGAAAAATATAACACTAACAGGGATTCCCGGAGCCCTTCTCAGTGCCTGTCCTACTAGGATAGCCTCAGAAAGTGCAATTAACTTTCTCCAGCTCAGGGGATGGCTGTTTCAGCCACTTTACACCATTTTGATGGACAGCTGTGTCTCTCCTCTAATCAGCCAATTTGGAGATAGAACAATTACAAAAGACAGCAATTATTGAATGCAGTCTGTCATTGTAAAGATGGAGATTGAGAAGAGGAAGAGGAAAGAAGAAATGGCTCAAATTTAGAGTCAGATGATAAAAAGGAAATCAACTTTATTGAGGGAGTGGACCCAAAGAGGGGGTGATAAAAAGCAAAGAGAGTTCTAGATTCAAGGAGGTCAAAATGCAAGCTAGCTTCTCAATGTTCAATTCATCAAAGATTGTTTTTGTAAATTTTGTTATTCTTAAAGATTCCCGAGTTTCTTCAAATCACACTCTGATAGCTAAACATTTAAGATTTTTTTCCTTATAACTCTGATTTTGTTGTTGTCATCATAATTAAAATACAATTCACTTTGTTTTTTGTTTTGTTCTGCTTTGTTTATCCCAGGGCTGGAGATGCAAACCAGGACCTCAGGCATGATAGGCCAGAGCTCTACCACTGAGCCACACCTCCAGCTCCACTTTGTTTTTTAAAGTGAATGAAATGACTGGAAAACCTTTTTTTTATAATGATTATGAACCGTAGAACTTTGAAGAGTTTTTGTTTGTTTGTTTTCTAATCTGTTTATTTTGAGAGGGCTTAGTAATTTCAAGTTTTTAATTTTTCCCCATATCCACTTTCGCAATTGTCTCAAAAGCACCATATACTTTCTCCATATCCAGAAAAAAGGCCCCCAGATCAGATACTAATCAATGAGAAAATATTACTTCCCAATTTTAACAGTCATGGTTTTTACAAGATTAGGAAAACCTCTTAAGAGAAACAATGCATATCTCTACTTACACATATTTAACCAGAATGATTTCTAATTAAATGTATTTTTTTATATTTCAGGAGAACATGAAAGACAGTATCAGGGTTTTGTTTTTTTTTTAATCAAATCTGTCAGAAGTAATGTTGAAAATTTGTGGAGCTTAATGTAGAAATCCTTTCCAACATAGGTTGTACAAACATTAGGAAGGAAAAAAAAAAACTACAATAAAAATATGGCTTCCAGGGAAAACTTTCATATTTTGGTGGGAGAGAATCACATTAGAGAATCTTATGAATATTTTACAAAAGTGGTATACCTTGCCTCTCTCCAACTGTTTTTCTGTTCTCATAAATGAAACACAGAAAAGGAGAAGACGACATAAAATTCCAGCTTTCCTGTCAGTAAAATAAGGGAGTGGGGGGCTTTTAAAGATGGAGATATCTTAGAGAGACAAGAATAATAAAGGCAAACAAATGTCCTCTTTCAGATAAATGGGAAATAGACTGTGGAAATCTTCTGATACCAAAGCTTCCTGAAACCCTGAAGCAGGTGGTATATTCTCAAACTGGAATCTTCCACAGTGCCTTGGACAGGCCCAGCTTCAGAGCATCTGTAGGAAAAAGTAAAGGTAAATGTTTTTTGTAGAACAAAATGAAGTAAGTCCAAATTGGATTGAGCATTGACCCTGATAACTGGATTTGTCTTTTATTGGTTATATGACCTTGCATAAGGTATTTGATTTCTCCCTCTCTGAGCTCTCATCTGTTCAAATGTCTTTTCCCATCAGGTTATCATAATGATCAAATGAAATGTTAAAATGAAACCTCAATCTTTGTACAAAAATAAGACATTTTTCCTAATTAAGATTTTTTAAAAATTTGAAATGTTTTATTGTTACAGAGATTGTCTGTAGTTATTATCAATCATCACTGGAAAACATTCAATTTTGTGTTCCTTAATCCTAGTCCAGTGATATTACACCTTCATTTTCAAAGAAACACTAAGAATTTCAAATATTAAAATATTTTAAATAGCTATTAAACACTTAATTTCATAAACTTTTCATTTTATTTATTCAGCCATTATCTATTTCAACTAATCATTTTAGTGTATATTTTTCATAGGATTTCAAACTTGAATGTTTATTTTGGAGTTATTCTATCATTTAACCACTCCGAAATCTTTTGCTATATTTTCATGTATTCTGTTTTTTTTATTTGTTCTAATTAGTTATACATGACAGTAGAATACACTTACGCACTTTGATATACCATACATAAATGGAGTATAATTTCTCATTTTTCTGATTGTAATTGTTGCAGAATCACATTGGTCATGTAGTCATATGTACATAAGGTAATAATGTCTGTTTCATTCTACTATCCTTCCTATCTCCACACCCCCTCTCCTCCCTGCACTCCCCTCTATCTAATCTAAAGTAACTCTATTCCCCACTTACTGTGCATTAGCATCTGCATGTCATGTATTCTATTTATTTACCAAGGATTTGAAGTAAAAATCAAGTCAATGGAACAACTATCATATTGAAACGATTATATCAATGAATAGTTGACCTAATTTTTTTTTTTTTTTTTTTTTTTTGCAAATACAGCTGAAATTAACCAGACTACAGATATTCACTCTGAGTCCTGCAATTGCTAACTGATCTTCGGTACTCTAATCTATTATTCATCAGTCAACCTGCAAATGGCCTGTGCACTTGGACACACAAAGCATGTTATTATGTAGACTTAGTCTCCAAGGATATATAGATAAGAACAGTGTATGTAAAACATGTTATAAGAAACTCCAGGAGTGTGTGTGTGTGTCCTTAAAGTTAATTTTTCCATTGGCTGTTTGCTAATAAAGTGTATATCAAAGAATATTTGTTTATAATGAAAACAAATTAGTTAAATTCATTTAGCCAAGAGGATACCTAAAACAATAATCTATATATATATATATCTCAGTAAAAAGATATTGAGATAAAATTAGCAATATCCATATATGGAAAGAAGCTTGAGAATAGATGAATATAGTCTTCAAAATCAAGAATATATACCATTTGAACTCACTGAAAATTTTCAATGTCAATAAAAATGGAATAATCAAATAGTTTGTGTCCCATAAAGTGATGCAATAGGAAGTATACAGCACCAACTACACAGTGTTCTTATCTAAAAATTGGACCTGAAACTAATCAAGTCTAGAGATGTAGATAAGAGTTACAGGAGATTCAGTGGACAGAGGACCAGGCTATAAATATCTTTATAAGCAAACTGTTGGCCAATAGAATGTAAGACAGTGTATGGACAAATGACCTGGTTTATCTAATCAATAAAACGAAAAAAGTCAATTAATAAAACTAAGAAACATAATCAGAACTTTGTTTGGGTTCTGATTTGAACAAACCAACTATAAAAACCACCTCTGAGATAAGCAGGAGACCCCAGAGATGGATTAGGAATGAGTTCATGTTGAAGGAACACGCGACTGCTATTTTGGGTTATTGTAGTTTTGAAAAGTTGCCCTTGTTGGTTAGGAATGAATATTGTATTAGTATTTCAGGGTGACATGACATTTTGAATATTCTTTAAATACTCTAGGAAAGGTGGACAAAGTGGGGGAAAGATGAAACAAAATTAGCAAAATGTAAGTAATTATTAAACGAGGTAATAAGTACCTGAGTCAACACCCTATCTACTTCTTTTATATGTTTTATATATTTTTTTCAAACTGAAACATTTTTAAAAGAGAAGATGTATTCACACTGTATTTGTATCAGCACAATAGTTTTGGAGAATAGATAGTAGCTAAAATCTTGATTTGTTTGCAAGTTCTAAATCATAGATCACCAATAATAAACTTGAGTATAAGCTACAATGAAACAAGAGTAAAATAACCTCCTTGTAGGACTACTCTGATTCCATTAAATGAATATTTATATATACCCATCTAGTGTTTACCTGTATCTCCTTCCCTCCTTTCCCACTTCCAATGAGAGTGGCTCACTTTATTGCTGAGTCATTGCATCTTTTGTGTGTTCATGTGGGTGTGGTGCTGGGGATTAGACCCAGGGCACCATGCATGTTAGGCAAGTGCTCTACTACTGGCCTACACCCCCAGCCCCTGTCATTGAATCTTGATCATTGTCACACAGTCTCCCATGGTGAAGCAAGGAATGGAAAACATTGCCTTCACACAAAGGAGCTCATTGATAACACACCTTGGTGCTATACCCACTGCATGAGCTAATGTGCATGACTCCAAAGAGGAGCTAGGGCTGGGATTTTAGGGACTGTGGCTAATACATCAGGAGAATGTGGGAAAGATAGAAGGAGATGATGTCTGAATATCCAATTTTCTCAAGTTCTGAAATTAATGTATAAATTTCCCTTGGATTTTTGTTTTGCACTTGTAAATGGTTTTATTTCAGATGGTTATACTTTATTTTTGTTCGCTACCTCTCCAACATAACAGATATACATAACATATTTTTTTTGAGCCCAGGAAAAATATGTATCCCAAGTTACCATGTGGAGATGAGAAGCTGCTCCACATGAAAGAACCCCGCTCACACCCTACCCCCATAAATCCCAGCTCACATAGCTCTTCAAAGCCCTCCAGGGACAGCGGAGAGGCATAATGTGGAGCAACTGTTTGAAGGGTGGAATAAAAGCACATCCTGATGTCTTGGAGCTAAGAGAAGGAAAAGGATATTTACATAAGATGAGATGCCAATAAATTGGAAAGTTCAATGTGCTTAGAAATAGACAGTGGCTGGGACAATGATAGAGGAATCAAATTGCTGCAGCAGATTGCATCTTTCATGTTTAATTTTCATTTAATTCCTAAAGAAGGCAGAGGCTCAAAGGAATGATTCACCCTCATCCTTACCCTTCAGAAAACACTTTTGCCGACCTCTCAAATGCCAAAACCTGGAAATACCCTTCTTTGTTAGACCCCCGAATTGATCATTTTTCATAAAGTACTTATTGATTAGAAGCAATGTTCATCTGAGTCTCAGCCATGAAGTGGTGTTTCAACCAAGTGAAGATGGACATTTCCAGCCTGTTCCTGTGAACTGACCCATCTGTCATCATCTTTGTGCCCAGAGGGAACAGTAAGCCTTCTTGCCTCCTCCTCCGTCTCTTACTTGCTCTATGTTGCAAAAATACAGTTAACACATTAATGTATTTTATCTGTTTTAAGCAGAAACATTTTTGTGAGCTCAGTTAAAAAAATAAAAGTTAAGTGATAGAACTAAAGTTCTGAATAACAAGAATAGTTTAGTCGGGTTCAACATGAGGTTATAACAAAATAGAAGTGACAAAGAAATTGAAATCAGATATGTTTAAATGACTTTAAACTGTTGTTTTTATTAAATATAGGTAAGAATATGCAGGAAACAAAGACAGCAGGTTTTCAATGGTCATGGACTTGACATCTCCTAAGAAATCCTTAACCCTTATTGTAGTGGTTTCCCAAAAGTCTCAGCATACATATAAAACATTCACTGTTTTGCCTTGATTATGAATGGAAGCTGATTTATTATGCTTATTTTAGTTCATAATAAACTGGAAAACCTAGAGAATTTTGAATTTTCTTGGGAACATAAAATTGATAACATCCAACCAGTTTTTCCTTATCTATGATGTCCCTTGGGGGAAGGAAGACAGTTAAAATGTGTGTGTAAATTATTATATTTTTTTGTATGTGTAAAATTTGAGGCCTTAAGGAAGACTGAGGCCTGTTTTGTTTTGTTTATTCCCATTAGAAGATTATACATTAATACCAAGAGTGATTATTGATTTTTTAAAATTCTAAATATTAATATTTTTTAGACTGTAGGTTAATTTATTCAACAAGATTATGGAGAACCCACTACGTTCAAGAGAATGTGCTTAAAAATTAAGAACCTAGGCCAGGCATGGTGATACAGGTCTATAATCCCAACTGCATGGGAGGTTGAAGCAGGAGGATCACAAGTTCAAAGCCAGCCTCAGCAACTTAGTGAGACTCTATCTCAAATAAAAAGTAAAAAGGGGTGGTGATGTGACTTAGTGGTTAAAAAACCCTGGGTTAAAAAAAAAAAAAAGTGCCAAGAAAAGAAAGAAAAAACTCAAAGGACTTTAAAAATTAAGATCCTATTACTTAATCCCTTGTGAAGATTTTATTCTTTTACAATTAAATAGTAGTTTTTGGTTTCTTCATGATAAAAACATACTTTAGTTACAATCAAAACATAATAAGAAAATAATAATTTTTAGCCACTACCTAACAAGTTGCTTTGTTCTTTCAACTTTTCATCTGGTATTAACTGTCATTACCTAGAAGATTATATTATATTGTATTTTTAATTCACTCCCCAAATTAAAGCATTTTTAGATGAAATTGGAGCCAAGTCCCATTGGTATTTGAAAGTGGCAATATCATGATTTCTCCATATTTTATATTCCAGTATTTTTTCTCTTTTCCCAACCTGTTCTGTAGACAGGTTTCTAATTCTGTGCCATATCTTTGAGTGTGATTCTACAGAAATTTCATATAAATGAGAAATATTCACTATACATCAGAAACAAACAACCCTCTAATTTGATAACAAATAAATTTTGTTTAAATGCAAAGTGTACTTTCACTTCCAAAAATCTGACCTTTATTCCCCACAAAACTTCTATGGAGAAATCCCATTCATGAATTTTATCTATACCAGAACAAAAATATCTAATTGCCTCTTCTATGAAATCTGTATTTATCAATTATGACTTTCTCGGGGAAATTCTAATTTGCAAAAATGCTCTACATTCCAAGCTTTAACAGTTGGAGGTGGATGTCCTTAAGGATGGAGGGGAAAAAAGTTCTTTTTTAAATGGCACATTTACTAATTATAAAATGCTCTTATCTCTCTGCAGCCAAAGCCAAAATGAACATGTGCCTTGTACTAAGAAATCCCAGGATTGTCACAACTTGTGCCAGCTGTTGAGGTTATGACACCTGTGCCAGCATCGCCAGCTCTGCCCACTGTCATCTGTTCCAACTGTTCCATCTGCACTGTTTGTACCAATTCTCCCATTTCTGCATCTGTACCTTCTGCAGAAACGTTTCCAACAATGCCAGCTGTGTCATTGGTGCCAAATATGCCAGATGTTCTATTTGTCCACCCTGGGCCAAATCAATGCAGTTTTGTGCTCATTAGTTTTAGCTGGTAGATTCTATTTTACAATTTTTTGAGATGTATTTAGATTGAATCCAGGCAAAAATCCCTCATACAACAATATTACATCTATCTATCCATCTTTTTGCATCTTTATTTTTTTTTCTGCCAACATGAAGTTGGTCAGTGTTATTTTGATCATGTTAATCCTGGTGGTGATAACCTGTTTGATGTTAATTGTGGTAGAGGATTTCCTATAATGTAAAATATATGTTGCAAAAGCCATGGAACACAGCAAGATATTGCAAAGTAATTAGGAAAAAAATGAAACTTTGTTCTGATAAACAGAGAATGCTCAGAAATCAATATGGTGAGCCGATTAAAGTAATCTGTGGCATAATGTCCTATTAAACTGCCTGTTTATTGGTCTTTTAATGGACAGAGTTATAAATGCAAATTAATGTTGATGTCACATACTACTATTTCCTGGGTTCTGGTCTAGAAAGTATTAACCAAAGGTACACATGAGTTACACATGGGTGTTAGGGTGAGCTCTATTGCATTTGTTGCTTCCTGGTAAAACTAAGCAAGCTCAGGATCTAGTTCTCTAGCTAAAATCTAGCTCTCTCTCCTCTCCCAAATGTCAATTCTGCTGGTGCCAACACAAACCATTCTTATTCACATGCTCTTCCAGCTTTAAAATTGAAAAAAGCAAAAAAAAAAAAAAAAGTATTTTCATCCTCACAACCTCAATATTCTCCATCACCATGAATCAAACAATTATGCTTTTCTCTTTTATTTTTTCTCATTTGGGAAAGTCTTTTTAAGGAGCTCTGACACTTAATCTCTGAGTTTTACCCAAATTCTTTATTCTGAAATCATTTCAGACTTGGAAGATGAGTACAGTGCCTGTTATTTGAAAATCAGTGATTTACCAGGAATGCAAAATCCAGAGGACATGGAGGCTACCTCTTATTAATTTGCCCTGAATCATTTAACTTGTTCTTTCCAATGATGAAAGTTGTATCCACTCACTAAGGCTTGAAAGTGTTCATGGATAAAATTCTTTACAGTGGATAAAATGTCAGCTCACCATCACATCCAAAGATTTGCCATCAGCCTATACATGTGATGAGATACAGTGAGAAAATTTCTTGACAATTCCATCAGGTTTTCAAAACCTTTACAAAAAACACTAAGTTTCTATAATGAATGAATCACCAAAGTACCCTGATTAATGAACTTATCTAAGGATAAAACTCCTGATGGTATCTTATGTTTCTGGGAAAGGATATACTGATATCTTTCTTATCAAGGGTCTGTGTGCTGAGCTGCCAGACCCCAGGGCAATGGTCCCAGAGCATGTCAGTTTTCCCGTATGGGGAGAACTCCTCCCTTCCACATACTCTTCCTTTATAGGGTCAATGATTATTTCTCAATAAACCAAGTCCTTCACTTTTCCACCAGAGTCTTATCTATTTCTGATCCTTTCACTCTGAACCTTTTCCAAACCTAGATTGAATAAATATCGATTCATTAAAATGGTAGCTGTCTATCAAAATATGCCTAGCTTAGCGAAAGGGATGCAATCTGAGTCTGTTGACCTTACTTCTAGAAATGCTACAAACTTTTTTATTCTAATTCCCTATGTTGCAAAATGCCAGGAAGGAACATCCTTAATTAGGATTAAAATAGCTTTGTGACTAGTTGGGAGTGTACCCTGTACCTTCTCGGTACATCTTAATTAATATAACTTCTGCTCCCTGCTGACAAAGACGTTTCCGATGGTGTTTTGGCCCAACATCTTTACCGCCTTCATTGATGTGAGTCACTTGAATACTTGGAGGAATCCACAAACTTTACAGTTTCATGTAAAATAAAGAATTGAGTGTTAGAATTGCCAGGTAGGCATACATAGCTGAGAATATTTACCCCTACCTATCTTGCTTTTTTAAATGTAATTTCTTAATATAATGACCATGAGACTCCTCATATTTGCAGACAGAGAATAGAAAAACACACATTTCAAGGTTTCGATGGCAGAGAAAAAGACCTGAGTGTTTTAGAAATCTGCTATTGTACATTTGGATTAGCCTTTAAATAGTTGTTTTTCTGGGATAAGTCACTGTCCGTTATTTCCCTAACTCTTTAGAATAAACAGAAAACCTCAGTCCTCTGAAGTTTCTTGAGTATTTGTCACCCTACTTTCCCAATTTCATTCAAATTTGGAAGGAGAATGGAAACTCTGATCTTTCTAGTTGCATCTTTATTCATGTGTTTGTATGCTATGACTATCATTCTTTAAATCACAAGAATTATAGTAGCAGTTATACGATCAATATTCATTAAAATAGTATGAAAGAAGGCAGTAACTTACACTGAGGTGTCATGACTCAACTGGTACTTCAGTTCCTGTAGTCATTTTCATCCTTTTCTCTCTCATTTTGACACTGTGTTATTTTCAGGAAAATGACATTACTTGACTCACTAATGTTCCAAGACTTGAATTTGGCTCCTTTTAGGAGCCCTCAACTCCAGTGTTGATATATGTAGACAAGCCATCTACATCTAAAAGAGAAGTTTGTCAAAATGTAGAAGAGTTTGAAGGAATGGGGACAGAGATTGATAGAATACAAAGTAGAGCAATGATAGAAAAAGAGTGAGTCACTACACGAAATCAATAAGAAATGAATTGTCACTGGGCAGGGTGGCACATGCCTGTAATCCCAGTGGCTCTGGGGGCTGAGGCAGGAAGATCTCAAGTTCAAAACCAGCCTCAGCAATTTAGCAAGGCACTTAGCAACTCAGTGAGACCCTGTCTGTAAATTAAAAATATATATATATAAAAAAGGCCGGCAGGGGATGTGGCTCAGTGGTTAAGTGCCCCCCCCCCCCCCGAGTTCAATCCCTAGTATCCCCAAAAAGAAGAAGAAGAAGAGAAAAAAAAACAAGAAATGGATTGTCTTGGTTAAATGAAACAGGAAATCAGAGAGCATTAGGAATTAATGACTCACAAAGTTACAGAACCATCAAGTAGAAAGCACTCGTGAAGATTCACTAATCCAACTAGAAAATTGAGAAGAAAATTGAGGTCCAGTGTTATATAGCTACACTCACACAGTTGATTAAAGGCAAAATCAAGTCTAGAACCAGTCTCTCTGTGTCTGTTTCCCCACCTATAAAATGGGAATGATAATAATACAGTATTAGAGAAAATTAAATGAGTGAATGGGTCTAACAGATAGCTTCTGTTAGATCCTGACAGTCATAGTTTTATCGACCACCATTCTTGTCATTGTCATCATTATTAGGATACCTGAGTCTCATGATTTTAACTTCTCCAAGATCAGACTAAACTAATCCTGCAGACCTCAGGATCAAATTTGTACTTTTACTCTGGACTTTGGGATGATCTTGTTTCCATGTTTTATTTTGATTATCAAATTCACATTATGAAAAAAATAATTGGAATCTGAGTCTGGAATTAAGCAATGGTCCAATGACTTTATTTTCTGGCTACTCTCTGGCACACAATCCAGATGTTCAGTCAATGCAGGGAAATCCAAGATGTCCAAGTTCACAAGAAGGAAGCAAAAACATGATTAATCTCTACTGATAAATGACAAAAAAGCAGTAGTATTTGGCTTTAAAAAGAAAGCACATTGTCTGTCAAGAGCAGCCTCACACATTCTTACACAGATACTGTCCAGATATTTCTTTGTGCCAGTCACAGGCATGTGGGTTCTTGCTGAGTAACAGAAAAAAATGAGACCACAGGAACTCGTGAATGAGTTATCCATGTTGGGAAATTAGGAGAATCCAGAAAGGAAATTGTATTAGTTACTTCATAAAACTTATATTTCACATTTGTAAACACTTTTTCATAGTTGGTGTTGGAGATGGAACCCAGGGCTTCAAGCATGCTTAGCACCTGCTCTACATTTGAGCTACACCCTCAGCTCCTGCAAAACAGTTTATGCTTCTCTGTATTTTACTAACATCTCTGATTCTAGGCCTCAGTAACTGGTAGCTCATTAAAATCAACTTAGAATGTCCAGGGCTGGGGTGTGGCTCAGTGACAGAGCATGCTTAGCATATGTGTCGCTTGATTAGATCCCAGCACACACACAAAAATGTATACAAGACTAATTAAATGAGAATCTCTCAGGGATCAAGACCAGGTAACTGTGTTATTTTGGTTTGTGTTTTGTAGATTTTTGTTTGTGGTACTGGGGATCAAACCCAAGACCTTGCACACACTAAGCACTCCCTCTGTCACTGAGCCACACCAACGGCCCCAAGTATCTATGTGCACCAGGAAGGATTTAAAAACTACCTTTTCTCTTCATTGAAACAGCCTCCTATCTGGGGGTGCAGCTCAGTGGTAGAGCACTTGCGTAGCATGTGTGAGGCTGTGGGTTCCACCCCAACACTGCAAAAAAAAAAAGGAAAGAAACCAGCAGACCACTAACAGAACTTCACTACATTTAAATTAGTCACATAGACCTTAAAATTTTTGAGCTTTAAATAGGAGATGATACTTCATTTTAAAAGTTTAGATTAAACTGGGTTAGCTTTCCCTGTCAAGGCTTCTGTTTCCACAGTATTTCCTTGCCTCATCTCAATCCATTCAAGTTGGACTGAATCACAAAAGCCAGAGATAGAACATGAACTCAGATTGCTCCATATTCTCCTGTAGGAGTCTGCCCCTTTGTTAACATTGTTACAACTCAAGATCCATCATAAAAAGTGTTAGGATGAGTGATGATGCAGACAGAACATGTTAGAGAGATGGGTCACTGCGCTGGTATTTAGTGCAATCACAAATATACAGTGACATCTAAACCTAGTCATAGTATACTCAGTATGAATCCACAGAATATTGGACTAAATAGATTTTTTTCAAGCTAATGTTTCAAATCATGTTGAAAGCAATTCACAGCACTTTTGTGCATAGAAGCAGAGTTACCCATCCTGTGGACCATGGCACATTTGTGTGGCCCAGATGGTTCCTGGGGGCGCCAAGAGAGTGACCCTTCATCCTCGGGGCAGCCAGAGATTCTGGGCTGGTCGCCTTCAGATATTAGCAGCCTCACCCCATTGACCATAAAAATATCACCATCTTCTATGTGTGCCATGTCATAAAGAATGCTGGAGAACACTGCAAAGCACAAGCCAAGCCCTGGAGCAGCACTCAATAGACTTCCAGAATTTCTGGACTCATAATAGTTAAAGAAGAAGAATCAATGTGTATTCTCAAACTTTTATTTTATTTTAATATAAAAAATTATTACATATGAGTATAATTTCAGAAATATGGGGGATAGTTGCACTATTTCTAAAATGCTTTATTTTAAAATAGTTCAAAGCTGGTCAAGAAGAGGCACGCACCTGTAGTTCCAGCTACTGAGGAGGCTGAAGTCAGAAGATCACTTGAGCCCAACAGTTCAAGGCAGTTTGTGCAGCATAGCAAGATTCTGTCCCAAAGAAGAAGAAAAAAAAGTAGTTTATGTCAGGGAAGAGAGTACAACCCCAATATGTTATATCCATGAAATATTTATCAAGAAGAATTGAAGCTTTTCTTCTTGGTTTTATTCTGAATTTTTTAAATTTGTTTTGAAAAAAAATCTTTATTTTAAGGAAAAATAAAGTTCACAAAAAATTTCACAAGTTTTTTTTTTAAGAAATGTCTTACTAAAAAGTTGAATTAATATCATAATAAATATAAATATCCCCTTCATCTATATTCACAGCGTGTTTCCATTTGGCCACATTGGCTTTATTTAACTTTTCTTTGGCAGACTTTTCGAAAGTTGCATCCTTCCAACTACTTCATCCCTAAATACTCTTTCATGTACCCCTAAGGAGAAATAAAATATTCTTCACCTAAGAAAATTAGCTTGGGAATGGGACATAGAGTGGTAGAGCACTTGCCTAGCATCTGTGAAGCCCTGGGTTCCATTTCCAGCACTGCAAAACAAAAACAAACAAACAAAAACAACATGAACACAGATACCTGGCAAAAAGGAAAATTAGCGTGAATTATATCAGCCTAAAAAACAGTTCATATTCAATTTCCACCATTGTTTCAGAAATGTCCTTTATAAATTTGTTTTCCAAGATTTAATCCAGTCCCACCCATACCTAGAGTGGTCCTGCCACACTTTTTTTTTAAAAAAAAGGGGAACACTTATTCTATTTTATGGAATGAAGTGTTGCCCAATTCTATAATGGAAAATAAAGTCAATTAAGATCTTTAAATATATATATATATATATATATATATATATATATATATATATATATATATATATATATATTGTTGACGGGTGTGGTGGCACACACTGTAATCACAATGGCTCAGGAGGCTAAGGCAGGAGGAAGCTGAGGCAGGAAGATGGTAAGTTCAAGACCAGCTTTAGCAACTTAGGGAGACCCTAAGCAAACTTAGAGAGTCCCTGTCTCAAAACAGAAAAACAAAAGGGGATAGGGATACAGCTTAGTGGTAAAGCACCTCTGGGTTAAATCTCTAGTACCTCCCAAAATAAATGTTTTTCATTATATTGATTCTTTAGAAGAAAGAGTCTTCTTTTGAAATCTACATTCCAGATTTGTTTGTTTACTCGTACTTTTAGCAAGAAGGGTTATTTTTTAAACTCTAGAATACAAAGGAAAGATATAATATCAGATTAAATGAATACATTGAATTAGGGGGAGAGATTCCCTCCATAGACTACATTTTCTTCCCTATGGAGTATAAATAGCTTAGTACAGGATGACACTTTTTACAGGCCAGCATCAGGGAATCAGCATCCTAGAGAATAAAAATAAGTCCACCATATCTAACTACTAATCAATGAATGGTGTCACTGGAAAAAAAAAAAAAAAACCCCAAGTCTTAATGAAGTGGTCTAAGATTCTGCCAGGGTTTGTTTTACAGGCCCTAGAGCAGTGGTTCCTTCCAAAATAAATAAATAAATAAATAAAAGAATAAAAAAATTGTTAGGCTGCAATGATCTTCTCTGACCTTGGATGTTGTCTGTGATCAAACTGTGGTGGGGCTCCAGGTCTATTAAACCATTTACAGAGAGAGACTGTCAGAGCCCCCACTGGCTTGTTGAATAGTCCTGTGCTTTAATGAATGTGGTTTGCAGATGAAGCAGGGTGCAGAGCCTCACCCTGTGCCCTGCCCACCTGCTGCCTCATAAGCTTGCTCAACGTCAGGAGTGTCCCAGTCATCACATGCTCTATTTGTTCAGAGCTTCTTGGTCATGAATAGAATAGATACACATTCAAACATGATCTGTGCTCTATCATGGTGCCCTGACTTGCGTCAAAAAACTCCTTTAGTTACATCAATTAAGATGAAAGTGTGTGACCACAGAACCCAGGACAAGGACAGACTCCAGGACAGCTACCAGACTTTTCAGTGTGCCAGCTGTCTTTCTGGGGGTAGGGGGTGCTATCTCCATTCTCCCTGGAGCATTTCCTTCACCCTACAAGGTGCATTTAGTAATCAAGGAAGAAAGAAGATCTGCAGTCCCCTCTCTTATAATGGCTGGTCACAGCATTCCCCTCCTGAGTTGGCACCTCCACACTGGTGTTGAGTGTAGGGGACAACCAACATGACAAGGGCAGTGCACACTAAGTATCATATTCACACATCAATTTCTTTCTTTGTTTCCTTCTTTTTTCTGCAGTGCTGGGGATGGAACCAAGGGCTTCCTATATACTAAGCACTAGGCACTAGGCCCTGAACCACTAAGCCACAGCCCAACCCAGTTTCTTTTCAATGGACACTCATCTTTTTCTTTTTAAGTTTTTTTTCTTTTCTTTAGTTGTGGATGGACGCAATAGCTTTATTTAATTTATTTATTTTTTATGTGGTGCTGAGGATCAAACCCAGTGCCTCACACATGCTAGATGAGCATTTCACCACTGAGCCACAACCCCAGCCCTCAGTGGACACTCATGCTTCTAAAAAAGGACTTGTGGATTACAACAGACACTGCTCACCTCAGTTACTCCACTTCTAGCCAGCTGTTCCTGCATCTGCTTGATACCATTCCTGAACCTGGCGCCTGCTTCTTCATGGCCTCTGTGGTTGCTTTTCAGACCAGGTTCAGCCAGAGACGGCAGAGATCACCCTTCATGTGTCTACAGTCCTCCCTTTTGCCCCAGCACAGAGTCCTTCCATTCATCTCATCCCATGTCTGCATCATCCACTGACTCTCAACAGGATGGAGACTAGGAACTGAGTATTCAGAGATGTGTAAGATACAGTGTGGTTGAGGGGAAATATAAATAAATAAGGTAGAGGGTTGTGTCTTAATAAAGGGAGACATTTGAGCTTCCGGGAGGGCGCATCTGGTTAGGCTACCCAGTTAGAAACTACCCTGCCTTCATTTTTGAGAAAGAGAAGACAGTGCATGCTTTTTTCAGGGAATAGTAAGTAGATAACCGGTTTGAGATGGTGACCAATGAGATATGGGCAGTATCAGAAGAAAGAATCAATTGCCTCATAGGTTTTTAGATGGTATTAAAATCTAAATGTTAGTGCTATTGTATTAGTCAATAAAGAAAATTCTGAGCAATTGGGTTTGTGAGAGAAGCACCTGAACTGCTTATTCATCTCTTTCAAAAATATTTCTTTACCACATGCTTTATGCTGGGAACTGTGCTAGTCTGGGAAAGCTGCATTTTATTATTATAGTTGATATTCTGAGTTTTAGAGGTATTGTAGCATCTCAGCTTATAGTCCGCAGATTCATTACAGGTTAGGAAAAATTTTTTTTAAAAAGTATGAGCCCAACATTGAGACTTAAATGTACAGTATAAAGTTTAGGCATCTGTTATATTAAAAAATTGAACAATACATAGATGCTTATTTTCTTATCACCCACTATAGGATTATTCACTCTGCTATTTTATGGCCAATATATTTATCTGTTTTAATAATGGCTAATTTTGCAGAATAAAATAAAATAGAATAAAATGTGGTTGTCAATTAGATCTTTGACAAAACACATGGATTATCATTTCTTCCTATTTATTTTTCTTTTTTCAATACGGGGAATTGAACCCAAGGCCTTGTCTATGCTGAACACATTCTCTACCATTACCACTAGGCTACACCAACAGTCAAAACATGGGTTATCTGTCATTCAGTCATGAGACCAGACACCACTAGCCATCATGTGTAACCTATCCTAACTTCAGGGAAGGTTCCCAACTGGGCATGGAGGGAGTCACCTAAGAAGTCTCCCTACTGGTGAAACTTGCAAACCACAAAGTAAATGATAAAATTATATCAAAACCTACCATATTCTTTGGAGAACTCATCCAACCAATGGTCAAACCAAGATATTACATTTTTTGAAGATAAACCAGGCAATGTTATGACTTAATTGAACTCAAATCTTTCCCTGGTATCCCAGGAGGACCAGATGTTTTATAATGGAAATCCCTAAGTTAATCACAACACAGTGGCACAGCTTTGTGAGTCCAATTCCCCCAGCTCTGGTAATAATATTGTAATTCTCCCTGACTCGTCCCTTAGGCTGTTTCACTAAGGTCCAGTTAAGTCAGACTTCGGTTTTTGCTGTTGATATTCCTCTGGGATTCTATGTGTCCCATAAAACAAGAAGTCATTTGTATGATTCAACTTGCCTAGCTCAGAAATAAGCATAGGTGTTCATACATAAATCCTTTAAAAGGCAAACATTAGCTGGGTGAGGTGGTGTACTTCTGTAATCCCAGCAGCTTGGGAGGCTGAGGCAGGAGTACCATAAATTCAAAGCCAGCCTCAGCAACTTAGTGAGACCTTGTCTCAAAATAAAATATAAAAAGGGCTGGGGATTGTGGCTCACTGGTTGAGTACCCCTGGGCTCAATCCACAGTGCAAAAACATAAAAAGGCAAATACTGTGTTAGGAACTATGAATTTAAACAACAAATGGAAAGAGATTTTCCAAACATTAGAGTTTTTCAGGAATAGCAGAACAACTCAATGAAAATATATGTGACAGTAAAATAAGAGTGCATACATAGAGGTTGAGGCAAGGGGAAGCTTTTGAAGGTGAAATGAGGAAGATTAGATAAGTTGTTTCAAATCAATTGTCCTTGGGTACAAGGATCAATAACAAGGGTGGCATCAGTCCAAGGTTGGATAGGCAGTTGCTGGGCAGATGCCCTTGCAGAAATACTTTCTGTGTAAGATTGTGGTGGCCTTTGTGTAAGGTTGTGGTTCTAGCACAGTCTTTTGTGATAGTTCTTTCAATCAAACATACTTGTGTGAGATCCCTTTCTTCATATTCTCCCAGCTTGATTGATTGATTGTTTGATTTCCTAGGACTTCATACAAACAGCTCCATTTGATTCTGACAATTTTCACAGGGACTTAATATCTAATATGCAAGTTTAAGAGAAGGAAGACATGTTAGTCTCCTAGGATTGCAAAAAACTACCACAAACTAGATGGCTTGTTTTTTCATAATTCTGTAAGTTAGAAGTCCCAGTTCAAGGTGTCTGCAGGGCCTTGTTCCTTCTTAGGCTCTAAGGGAGAATCATCCCTGACCTTCTTAGTTTCTAGTGACTTTTAGCGACCCCTATTATTTCTTGGTTTGTAGCATTGTGTGTCTGTGTCCAATTTTTTTCTTCTTATAAGGACACTAATTATTAATTCAATATAACATCATCTTCATTTTATTGCATCTACAAAGATTATTTCTTCCTCCTCCTCCTCCTTCTCCTCCTTCTAGAGGATGGAGTGGGATGCAATGCAGGGCCTCACATATGCTAAGCACACAGTCAACCACCAAGCTACAATCTACCACAGTCTACCTCCAACCCCTCTATTTCTAAATAAGGTCACATTCACAGGTAGCAGGGGTTAGGAACATCTCTTTTGGGGGGACTTTTCAACCTACAATAAAGGAAACTGCAGCCTTTTCAGTTTTGTTCTTTTTAATAAAAGGAGACATAAAAATATGTGTGTGTGTGTGTGTGTGTGTGTGTAATAAATCCAAGATGCTACAAATTTTCTTTAAAAAATGTTTTAAAGTTACATGAAAGACATTTTATTATAATTTTAAGATGTGTCCTAAAAAATTAAAAGACCTAAAAACTTGAAAATGTTATCAGCATTATTTAATTTTATTTTGAAGTTTTGTTTTATTTATTTATTTTTTTGCAGTGTTGGGGATCAAACCCAGGGTTGCACACATGCTAAGCAAGTGCTGCATCACTGAGCTAAACCCTCAGTCCTATTTTTGAACTTTTAACATGTGAATCAAACATGCTAATAGAATTGATGAAGACAGAAACGCCATATGGTAGCAGTTGAGCAGATAACTGTGCAGACATGAAAGTGGAAGTAAAAGCAATTCTTTGAGTCCCTAAAGATTAGCTATTGACAGCACTGCTTTTAGCACCTCCATAGACTATCAGTCATTTTTTCCTTTGTAGAAGCATGGCACATAGAGTCGAAACACTAAGATTATATAGATATTTGCAACATAAAAACTGTCCTAGTGTTAAGCACTAAAAGTGCAACAGTTGCCTAAATAATCCAATACGCAGTCCTATGGTTTGGATCTTGAGTGTCACTTCTGTGTCAAATGTTTGTTCCCAGTGCAGCACTATTAGGAGGTGGTAAAAACTTCAAAAGGTGGGGTCCATTGGAGGGGACTGTGGGACCCCTCTCTTTTATATCCCCATTATGATGTCCAGCATCACCACAGACCCAGAAGCAAAGAGAAGCAGGCAACCAATTATGGACTGAAACCATAAGTTTCAAGGGCAGGCAATAAACCATGGACTGAAACCATAAGCAAAATAAACCTTCCTTCTGTATAAGTTTATTATGTCAGGTATTTCGTTCCAGTAATAGAAAGCTGACTAAAACACTGGGGATTGATGCTCCAGACCAGATGTATTATTTAAATTGTCATACAGGCGGCAGAAGCAGGAGGACTACAAGTTTCAGAACAGCCTAGACAATTAGGACACTCTGCCTCAAAATAAAATTTGAAAAGGGCTGAGAATGTAGCTTAGTGGCCCTGGGTTCAATACCTAGTACCACAAAATTAACTAATTAATTAATTAATTAATTAGCAGAGATAGCACTCCAGTCATTTGAAAAGAATTATACTTTTATACAATCATCTCTTTCAGCAAAAACAAATTTCTCAATTACCCTTCAATTCATATCCCCACAGTAAAATACTTTCAAAGTAATCTGTAGAATTTCATTTTAAACCATACCCTGCCTAAAAAGCCCCATTTACAATCCTCCTTTTGTTGTGGAACTATATAGAATCTCACACAAATGGATTTATAGACACTCTAAAATTGCAGGTATGCTCTAAAACTCCAGCTTAATACTTACAAATCATTGTAAATATAGAGGGCAACTGGACTGTCCAAAAGCAAAACTGACAATACTAAGCCAGTCTACCTCTGGCTTTCTCAAAGTCATCCTCACTATGCATTGTGCTCCATCAAAGTAACACTCAAGAATAAATTGGAGGTCTGGGGATGTAATTCAATGGTAGAGCATTTGCCTAGCATGTGCAAGGTCTTGAGTTCAATTATGCAATTGTTCATTTGTGTTCCAGTACCCAGTAACACACACACACACACACACACACACACACACACACGAATAATTGTCAGTCACTTTTTCTAACATTCATTTGTGATCCTGCAAAATAGTTCCAACTTAGGTCCATGAAGATACCACTTATAGAATGGTATCATGATAAATCACATATAATAAGATATGCCTCTGACAAGTGAAAATTAACTGAAATTTTTGTATATGCTCCTAGAAGAAGGCAATTAAACTAATGTCTCGACACTCCTCACTTGTGTTATAAATGTTTTTTCAAGTGATCTGAAAGAGTTGATGAACTTTTACTGTGTATTTAAGTTACTCCCAGGGAGTACTTGACATATATAAAGTACCCACTTCCTATGTCATGGCTAAAATGTCATGTTCTTTTGTGCAAGGTAATAGATCTAAGTTCTCACAGGAGTACTATTCTCAAAAAAAAAAAAAGCGATAGAAAGAAGGAAAAGAAAAGAAATAAAGTAAAATTGAAAATAAACCAAAATGTAACAAGGGTTCAGAGATTATCTGATCCAGATAAGAAGACACTCAAGCCTTTTAAAACAAACTTCCCAAGTCGGTGACTGTCACCTTGATTGGTTAAGCTGCACTAAGAGACTTCCCACAGGATGCCATGTGAAAGATGTGCTAAGACTCAGAATGTCCTTGAGTGTATCTCTTGTCAGCTGGAACAGCATTTGAGATTTTCTATATTTAAGTCATTCCTTGCTTTCCTTGTCCAGGATCCTCTTTCCAAATGCCCTCATGGTGCTCTGCACAGCACTAATAACACTGTATAAATCACCAAGTGCTTCCCCCCGCCCTGTCACCACTGGGTGATGAACAGATCTCCTAGAAGAGACCTTCTCTTACTTGTCCCTTGTGTTCCCAGGGCCTAATGCAGCGTCCAATGAATGGTAAATGCTCAATAAGCTTTTGCTCAATGAAAAAGTATTCTTAAAAAGGACAGTACATGAAGCCTGCCTTTCCCATCTGGGTATAAATATATTGTGTTGAAGTTTATTGAAGAAGTTACTTCACAAGTCACTAAAGGAATGGGATATAATTTGTGTGCTTGTTCTTCCAGAGGGATAGAAGGAAGGATGGAATTAAAGTTTAGGAATTTTCTATTTAGGAAAAGTATAGGTTTTAAAGCAAACCCCAGTCATCAGCTGTGCAGAATGAAGGGTTACAGTGGGGATGGGTCACTGGCAGGGACAGGTGAGGGAACTGGGAACCTGCACTGGAAATTAGCAGTTCTCTACTTCCATAAGTGACTTAAGGCTCTTCCCACCATTGGGCTTCTTATCAGATCAGCCTAAGTCAGGGTGAAGGGATTTCTTTTTTATTTTAGGCTAAAGGGGTTTTAAAATGCATTGGGCTTTATGTAGGCTGAGGTATTCCTATCCCATGCTAATTTCCAACAATGATAACAGTCCCTTTTCATGGATGAAGCTAACCAAAGTCATGCAAGCTTCCTTGTTGAGGCAAAAGACCCATCATAGCTCTCCAGTGCTTGCTTACTGATTCAGAAAGGGTGGATTAAGGGTAATGCACATCACATCAGACTGAACAGTCTTACCAAATTGCTTCTGCAACTCCCTTTCATTTAGGATAAGGGTGTTTGTATACACAGGCTCTATTTCTATAACTCTCCCCCAAAGAGGAGACAGAAATTGAATGGTCTGCTTCAACACAAGGGATAGCTCCTCTGGGCCTGGAGGAGGCAAGGAGACTTCTTCCACCCTGGTGCTAAGTAAGGTTTCTGATTCTGGTGTTCAGCCTTCTGTTCTGTTCCCTTCTCTGATACAGCTGGGAGCCACACAGTAACCTCAGAGGTTCAAACCTCTCTGACTTGATTCACTCTCTTCTTCCTTTCCCTGCCACAGCCATATTCCAGATTTTGCCCTGATGGCCTCTCTGGCAATGAACTCTGACCTATTTGATTCTTTTTTTCTCCTGTCTCTCTACCCCATCCCCATTTGATTCCGGTTTGATGTCTTTTTTCTTTGTTAAGCATTGCTAGATCACGTGGCCTTGTTTGAGGGGTCTTGTGCACAAGCAGAGGGATTGTGAAGTAAATGAGGTCACTTGCCCTGAACTCTTCTGAGGCTATGAAAGGGTCCTTGGCGATTTTAAATTTGTTGTGTGTAATATTCTTCACATGTTTGCACATACAGACATATACAAATAAAAATACATTCCATAAACTTGGGCCCCCATACCAGTATCTGTCCCTGGTCTTGAATAAAAGGTTCTACACAGTCACAACCCGTCTCAGACTAACTACACTGTCAGGCAGCCTGACCTGGCCTAGAAAATTCCATTCCCCAAATCCAATCCCTTAGGCTCTTCCCAGCCCCATCACAGACAATAGCCTTCTATGTTCCCCCATCTGTTTATCACAGATTAAGACTCGTCTCTGATCTCTCTGAGCTTTTCTTGACCAGAATCTGGGGTTGTGCAGATAAGAGCCTGGTCTCTGCCTTGGCTTGTATCTTTGTTTTTTCTAAGACATCCTCTTTCTAGTCATTTTTCCCCACTGAGAATGCAGCTCTCTCCTGTTTTTAAAGGCACATGTCATGATACAAAATAGAATTCCATTTGGTAGTAAAAAAAAAAAAAAAATCACAGCACTACTGAAAATCTTAATGAAAACTAAGCAGCAGAATTCAAGGTCAGTCTGTTGAGATAGATTCCTGAGCATTTTTATCTCCCTTGCAAATGATAATTTTGGAGTAAACTCCAGACTACTGTTTAGCTTTAGTTACTCAATTAGTTCATCTTTAAATGGGCATTTCCCCTGCCATTGGGTGATGTTAGGGAGGTAACTCTTCTGTTCTCATCTGATAGAAAGCTATGAAAGTTCATCAAAGGACTGAGCTCTTTTCTGTTCCAGGGCATTTGAACACACCCTCTCAACCCAAAGTACTCTTATCCATCGTAACTCAGTATTATAAACAGTCTTCCCTGACTATCTAAAGGAAATCCACTGTCATTCTCTAAGCACATTTTGTTTCCTTCTCAGAATAAGTAATTATATATGTATTTGTTTATTTACTTCTTTTTTCCTGTACCTTTCAAACCAAGGTCCATGAATGTAAGAACCATGGCCTCCTTTTCTATTTGTATCTGCAGCACAAGTACCATCCAAAGCCCTGTGTAATCACTCCCCATTGAAACCTGACAGATTGTTGTCATTGCCATTACAGTGGACTAGATCTCACAGTCCATATTAGAGAGGCATAGATGTTTGCCCTAAGCTTGTGGTAGGGTTCTTCCTAAACAGGCAGGAACAGTTCAGAAATTTTCCTTTGTGGAGATACAGGTGATGTATGGCATCTCCAAAGTTTCTACTTTCTCTTCTACCTACAACTTCCCCAAACAGGCTGGCTCTCCAGTGCTTGCTTACTGATTCAGAAAGGGTGGATTAAGGGTAATGCACACCACATCAGACTGAACAGTCTTACCAAATTGCTTCTGCAACTCCCTTTCATTTAGGATAAGGGTGTTTGCAGATACCGACTCTATTTCTATAACTCTCCCCCAAAGAGGAGACAGAAAGTGAATGGTCTGCTTCAATACAAGGGATAACTCCTCTGGGCCTGGAGGAGGCAGGGAGACTTCTTCTACTCTGGTGCTAAGTAAGGTTTCTGGTTTTGGTGTTCAGTTAGTTGTGAGCCTTTGACACTATTGGGAAGTGGGGAGACTCACTGTTCTGTTCTGTTCTTCTGTTCTGTTCCCTCCTCTGATACAGCTGGGAGCCACACAGTAACCCCAGAGGTTCAAAGAGCGATTAGAAATTTATATTGAGTTCACTTAGCCCCAGAATTCAGGGTCCTCCCTTGGTAGTCAGTATCTCAGATTTATAACAGGACACATCAGAAATGTAGGATAGAAATGGGGGATATAGAAGATGGGGATGGAGCAGTGGAATTCCAGCTTCCATCAAGAATTTGTGGTCTGGTCCAATCTGGGTTAGTCTTGGCAAAATATTCACTTGTAAGTTATTTGTTCTGGCTGCTTTTTCCTGTTTGTTCCTATAGAATGAGTTGTTTGTATGGACACTAGCTCAGGATATCTTAAAAGCCAGAGTTTGCTTCTACAATTAATGTGAACAAAGCAGTGTGCTCATACATTTTAAAAATCTCTAGGACCCCAGTCCTCCATTATCTTTTAAGAATACGGACATCTTTAGATTCTTGAAGTCAGAACTGGTTGTGTATCAGTTAGATTTTAGACACCATGATGAAATACCTAAGAAAATCAACTTAAATGGAATAAAAGATTTTTTTTTTTTTTTTTGGCTCACAGTTTCAGAGGTTTTGGTCCATAGTTGTTCAACCCTATCATTTTGGGCCTGTGGCAGCAAAGCACATCATAGCAGGAGTGCTTCGCTAAGGAAGCCTATTCTCCTTATGCTGGACAGAAAACAAACAGAGCAAGAGGAAGAAGCTGGGGTCCTGCTATCCTCTTTAAGGGCATGCCCCCTAATAACCTAACTTTCTCCCACTAGACTCCATCTCCTAAAGGTCTCCCCATTTCCCAATAGTGTCAAAGGCTCACAACTAATTCTTTTAACACTTGGTCCCTTGGGGGACACCTCCAACCTTAGCAGTTCTGAAATAGGGACCGTTTCCCTCTTTAACATTTACCATGAGTCAGGCATGACAATTAGTGGTTCTGAGGCCAGTACAATATGTCAGTCAATTTGCCTGCAGGTATCTATGGAGAGAATTCAGAAGTGATTAATTCGGACACCCCTACCGTTTCTAGGTGGAAGGAAAAACTCCCAGTCAAGATTCCCATTTAATGCAGAATGAACTGTTACTTAGGAGTTTTGCCACTGCAGGCCGAGTACTGAAAACCAAGGGAGTTAGCAGATCAGCGAAAGCGGGCTAATGAAGAAAATGACTGCAAAAGCAGCCTTTCCCGGACTTCAGTATCATACTGTGTTGCGCTTGTATTTTTGGTATCCGTTGATTGATTGAGAAGATACACAATGACAAAAAGATGTTATGAATTCAGTCATGCTTTTAAATAGATCTATGTCTAATTAGATACAGAAGCATCTACACACATTTCCAAAACATAATGAGTATATTTATATAAGACATTCTACATTCAGTCTCCAGACAAGGCTTGGTGGACATATGGATGCCTGGATTCCTTGCAACACTCCAGAACTGTCCAGGCATCTACATCCTTCATATTCTAACCATTAGTTAGATACTGTTGCAAAGGGCCTGGCCTTTCAGACTGGATGCCCACAGTTTGATTTGTTCAATGTGGTGACAAACCCCACCAGTAGTCACACCCTCAGGAATCAGAAACCACTGACCAAGTGGGAAGAGGCCCAGGATATGGATCAGTTCCAGGGAGGAAGGCTAGCAAGAGTCACATATGGTGTAAAGAAATTTGTCCAGCAGGCTGGGGCTCAGGGACATACTCCATTTATTGGAGGCTGTTGGAGGTAGAATGCTAGAACATGATAAGTGGCCACTGGGGAATGGAGAAAGAATCCAAGGGCATAGTGGGATGCAGCAATTCATGGGGCATACAAGAGAACATGGCTTACCCTTGGAGCTGGTTAGCAGCAAAGGACATTAGTGAGCAAAGAAAGTTAGCAAACATGGCACAACATGACATCCTGAATCTGCAGGGGCATTTGATTTAATTCTCATGGTGGATAAGGCTGGGATTACAGACATCTGGATTGATTTTAGGATCTGGGGCCAGACTGAGCCAGCCAATGGAGATATCATTCAGCTAAGGAGATGAAGACAGAAGCATCAGAGGCAACCTAGTGCTATGGATAAGCCCAAGAAAATGGGAGAACACCCAGTTCTTAAAACAATATCACCTAGACTCCAAACACATCAGCACACACTCCCTAAGACTTACTCAAGTAAGTTATTCAGAAAGAGGAGGGTGGGGATCTCCATGGAACACTTCTGAGCCTCCCCTCTTTTTGCACTCCACATGTAAAGTTGCATTCAGTGGGGGAAAACACTAATACTTGGGGCTTCACTTCCAAAAAAAGAAAATGAGAGTGAAACAGCTTTATGGGCAGAATCTCTGTGGGATCTCTTGATTCAAATCCTTATTGTAATTCAGGAGCCAAAAGCTTTTCCACACCACCCCCACAACTCAGACTGAAGCCGCCTCTCCAGACTGGAAGAAACAGCTCCTAGAAACAACCCCCTCCCCAAGCCCTACAGAAACAGCTCCACATCTTTTGTCTATGCATCAAAAACAGGATGATTAACGTAGATGGTGGTGATGCTTAAAAAAGGATCACTGAGACCCAGGGATATTATCTAACTGCCAGTTTCTCAAAAATGCTTTTTTTTTTTTTACAAACCTCAAAGTACTCCCTATCAAACACACCCAATGGAGCAGCATGGAAGGCCAGGACAATACATTGAAATGAGTAGTGCTCAGAATAGCAAAAAGTTCTGGGAATGGCCTAACGTCAAAACAATACATCATAGTGAGGAGGGAATCCTGCCCTGAGAATAGCCTTCATGGAGGGCAATAAATAAATGTTCAGAAAAAAGAAAACACACCACCAGGGAAAAGAGCAAGCACAGAGATGTGTGGGAGTCTCATCAAGACTCTGACAGGTGACACATACTGCCAACCCCTCCTGAAAGGGTCATCTTTTAATAAGAAAGGATTATAGTTAATCCAAGTGAGAATTTTCAGGTGAAGCGTCTTATCTCCCTTCAGTTTTGTGCTAACTTAAAAATCCCTTTCAGGCAATAATTATGCCTGTTCAGTTTGGAGTTTCCACCCAGGTTATGCTCTAAGGTAGGCATCATATTCCAACCCAACCCTGACATAGACACTCCTTCTACAAATCAAATGAGGAGCTTCCTTAATTTTCTCCTGTTCTGGCCATACTCGTGGTAAAATGGAGTTTCTAGAAGCAAAAGAAGGCATGGCTAGTCCCCTTTCCATTTCATCTCCTCCTTCTACAACACAGATAAACTAAAGGTAGTTTATCCCATAAGTCATCAGGCTTTAATAATAATGTAAACAGCATAAAGAACTGGCATTTACTATCTGCCTCAAGGGAGCTCAGTGTCACATGCACAGAGTGACTGCTAATGGTTTTTGGTATGGAGGATGCATTTGGTTGCTTACTCAACCCATGCACTCCTCCTTTCATTTTTCCTAAGGGAACTCTGACCCATCTCTCCCTCAGGAAACTCAAGTGACACATAGGAAATTGACCCCATTCCCATCTCCAGAGGTAGGTGCTGATGGGTCTAAATGAATCACAGAGCTTGCTGGGGATGGGCTTAGGAGCACAAACACAAGCTTATCGCTTTCCTCTAGAAAGTTCCTAGACAGGGGCACACCTGTGATCTAGGTCAGTATGCTCAGCCTGGAGAGGAGGACTTCCAGTTCATGCTTCTCTTTCTCCTCTCTCCGTTTGGATGCAACAAAGCATATTACCCCTGTTCTTGACGGTACTCATCTCAGTACCATGAAGGAAATCATTGGGAGAGTAAAGCTAACACAGAGAGAAAGGTCAGATAAGTCATCATGCAGAAATGGAGCCAAAGCCTTAATCATTCTCCACCTGGAGGTCTGCTCTACCTCAAGATTTCTTGATAGGTGAGATGATAAATGCCCCTATTATTTAAGCTAGTTTTATTTAAATGTTATTACTTGCAGCCCAAAGCATCCTAGCTGATATGTGATATATATTTCAGTCAGTCTCTCTCTCCTCCTCTTCCCCTTTTTATTTCTTTCTTTACGTGGAGGCAGTCTACCTCTGCTGCTCTTCCAGTCTTGTGACCTTAGGAAAATTCTTCCACTTCCCTGGTGTTTGGTGTTCTCATATTTAATAAAAGAGATAAATACTAGAATGATCTGTAGGATGCTTTCAAATTTAATATGTATTGTAAAAAGATTGTATGCTTTTTACTAAAAAGACAAATGTTATATTAAGTAAGATAAGGTGCTGAGATGAGTTCAAACTATTTCAAGCTGAAAGCAGAGAGCTGCCAAGGCAGTAAAAAGGATGGCTTGAGAAGACATGAAGTAACCTCCCATAAACAGCAGGCTTCAAGTCAATGAACACAGAAAATCAATGAGGTGAAAACCATGTACCCCTGAGAATGAATAAGGTGAAAATAAATTGACCGCAAAAATCATATATTCCCTTTCATAGTCAGCCAAATATACACTAAATTCTCAATCACTCCATTGTGCCTCCTGGCTCTATATAGCCAAAGAAGATAAGGAGGTAGGGTCCTAATGCCTGAGTCATGAGAAAAGGACAGTAGAAAGCACTGCAATGAACAGAGAAAGAAGGAATGTTATATGGGTCAAGAGGCTCTGAAAGTCAATCTTAGAGACCGTCCCCCCTATCCTTTCCACATCCATGTGGCTGTTTTGCTCATTTTGAGTCTCTGGTTATTATGTGCTGGCAATGACCTAAGTTCCCAGTAGTAGTGCCCCAGTAAAGAATTGTCCAATTGCTGTTCCTACATAACTAACTACTGCCTCCAACAAGACAGGGATACAGTAAAGAAATCATTTCTTTCTCTCTCTCTCTCTCTCTCTCTCTCTCTCTCTCTCTCTAAGAGACAGGGTCTCACCATGTTGCCCAGGCTGGCAAACCCATGGGCTCAAGTGATCTTTCTGCCTCAGCCTCCTGAGAAGCTAGAACTACAAGCATTTAACAACCTGGCCTGGTTGTAGGGAAGGAATCATGAGCATAAGTAATTGAGTGGCTATCAATTTGGGGATGAGAATAGGGGAGCATTACCCCTGAGAACTCAGAGACAAGCAAGTCTTTCTATGTCCCAGGTAGTGATGACAGTGAGAGCTTAGGAACCGTATACCATTGGTATCCAAATCACCAAGAGAAAGAGGTGCCTATTAACACAGTATGGGATCCCCTATGGAGGCCCTCTATCCTATAGCATAGTCCTGGCATAAAAACAAGTTCTACATATAATTGCTGCATTGATGACTAAACTGGGACGGAAGTAGGGGGAGAATACATCTAGTGAATATACTTTATGGTAACAAGATATAGGGGAAATTGAACAACAGTTAGAAAATTGGGGGATGTGCCTTTAAAGAATAATAGAGATGGAAAATTCTTCCATATAACAGTAAAATATTTATACTGATTCTCTGCCCACTTTGCCCTTGGAATCACCTGGAGAGGTTAAAAAATAATAGCTATCATGCTTGACTCTGTCCAGAGGAACTTTTATTCAGTTGATCCGGAGTGAGGCTCAAGTTTGGAACCACCTAAGTAGGGTAAAGAATGGTTAAAACTAGCCCTTACTACTGATTCTTCAAGTGCAGTTTTAACCATTGATAAGGTGCTTTTTACAATTGATGTGGTTTGGATAAGTGTCCCTGAAAGAACCACAGTTTGATACTACCAGGTGGTAGTACCTTAAGAGAGGAGGCCTACTGGGAGGTCTTCCAGTCATTGGGGGCTTCACTTGAAGGGATTGTGGGATGCAAGGCCCACCTCTTCCTTCCTTTTTTGCATCCTGGCCATGAGGCAAATCATTTTGTCACAAACTGCCGCATGATGGACTGCCTCATCACAGGCCCAAAAGCAATGGGAACAATCAATTATGGGCTGAAACCGCCAAAACTCTAAGCCAAAATAATTTTTTTCTCATATAAGATGATTATTCATATATTTTGTTCCAGAAATAAAAAGTTGACTAACACAATGATATAAGTATATCTCTGCTTTTCTAACTGCTAGTACTTACTACCAGAACCATCAGCCCAAAGCCCTCTCTTCAGCAATCTTAATGGTTTCTCCATTACTTGCAAGTTAAAAATCCTGGAGCAAATTAAAGGTTTTCTCATGCCTTCCTTCTTCTGATTCATCAACAGCAGTGTCATCTTTCACACTTAAGACATGTACCAAGGAAATTTCTGACTTTCAAAAGTAAAGATTAAAAAGAAAAAATAAAACTTTTTAGAAAACCGATATATAAACCAGGCTTGGCAATGCACACCCGTGAACCCAGTGACTGCAGAGGCTGAGGTAGGAGGATTGCAAGTTCAAGGCCAGCCTCAGCAACTTAGTGAGGCTCTAAGGAATTTAGCAAGACTCTGTTTCAAAATAAAGAATAAAACGGGCTGATGATGTGACTCAATGATTAAGCTCCCCTGAGTTCAATCCCCTGTATCAAAAAACAAAAACAACAATAACAACAACAAAAAACAACTAGACAAAAACAATTTGACTTATAAACATTTGTCAAAATCAAAGAGAGTATCTAAAAACAGAAACAGATCAGTTTAAAATTTTTTTCTCTTGGTGGACACAGATATCAAAAAGAGAAGGAACTAAAAAAGATTTGTTCAAAAATCATTAGATTATTTACTGATGGTCAGCTGAGCAGATGGGAAGCTAATTTCCCAGACACGGACTCTCTTTAAGTTCATTAAAGTTTATTTTTAAATTGTTTAAACATTTTATTAGCAATATTAACTTCTTCTTAGAAGGAAGATGAGAAATGTATCATGAAAAAGTTATCCAGACCAGGTTTGGGAATTTATCCTTTAAATTTTAAACTCTTGGGCTGTTCAGATATATAGTCACTCTTGCCACATAGCAGAACAATAGAGAAGAAATGGATGTCACAGAATTTTAAAATTCTCAGACAAGAGAGAATATTTATTTATTTATTTATCTATTTATTTATTTATTTATAGCAGCACTGGGAATCAAACATAGGACCTTGAGCATGCTAGGCAAGTGCTCTTCCATGGATCTACATTCCCAGTAAGCTATTTCATTTTAAACCAAAAAAATATTATTCTGGTACCATTTAATACTCAACCTAAAATCAGTAAGTAATGTTTTCAAGCTTTCTAGAGAAAAAAAAAATTATCTGATCCAACATTTCTACACCTGACATTAAATTATTTATATATAAGGAAAAACGAAAAACATTTTATTACATGAGGATTCTTGTAAAAATAAATTATTCTACTTTATTCTTTGAAAAACACACTAAAACAGCATAGCAAAACAAAAAATTAAATTAGAATAAATATCTAGAAAGAGGAATGCAAACTGTAAGAAATATGATGAACAATTCATTAAGTAAATTTTAGAGCTTGAATAGGGTACAATACTGTTATTGTAAAATATAAAACAAGGAATGGGGGTATAGTTCGATGGTAGAGCTCATGCCTAGCATGTACAAGACCATGAGTTCGATCCCCAGCCCTGCAAAAGGAAGGAAGGAAGGAAGGAAGGAAGGAAGGAAGGAAGGAAGGAAGGAAGGAAGGAAGGAAGGAAGGAAGGAAGGAAGGAAGGAAGGATAGATTTCTTAAGATAGCATATTCTAAGAAAAATGGCACTACTCTCTCTACTCTCTTCTGTGACATCCATTTCTTCTCTATTGTTCTGCTATGTGGCAAGAGTGACCATATATCTGAATAGCCCAAGAGTCTTCTGCCTGGTGGACATTGTTTTGTTTTGTTTTTTTTTAACATACTGATATTAGCTTCTAGTAAAATGCCTCTTCCCTCAAGCATCACTAAAGCTTGAGATGTTCTGAACTCACTCCTATATTTGGCACTACATGTGACTAATCCTAAAAAGACATTCAATAAATAAAGCAAGAGGTTATAATAAGGGTATAAATATGAAAATGGACAGCATCTTGGAGTTTTGCCCTCCTAGTCCCAAAGCACAGAGCAAAGGTCAATTCTTCCAAAATGTCTTCCTTAAGAAAGCCAAAGGAGAAACTTCATGACACACAGTAGGCAATTCATACATGATTTTTTTTAATTAAATAGAAACAATTTAGCCATTTTATAAGAATACATGTGATAAAAGAGTACAAATGTATTCTTAGGTATGTAACATAAAACCACAGTAAGTAATAGTTAAACATATCTTATTCATTGGATTTGTTAGAAGTCATATTTGAGGGCAATAGTTATTTATGACTACGTGTTTATGGTTCTAGAAATCCTGAGGACACTCAACAAGCCCAAAAAAAGAACTTTCCGCCAATCCTATACTGTGCAGAGTACGGTTGGCTTTTAATTCATGAGATTGTGTTTTTGAATACATTTCCTAAACAGAACAAAATAGAATGTATTTTGTTGAAACACAATTCTTTTGGCAAATACTTATCAAATCTTTAGGTAGTGCAAGCACGTTGCTGACCATTCTGCATCTGCATTTTCTGCACTGTTTCACATGTGGCTTTTCATGCAATCATCATAAAACTCTGTGAAGGAAGCATGGGTTAATGTCATCATTTTTACAAGAGAGAACTGAAGTCCAGCAAGGTTAACAATTTTGTCCAGAAGTTAACTCTATGTAGAGTCAGGATTGAAAGGTGAATCTTTAACACATAATCCATTGGAAGAAAAATCAAAGAACATAGAAATGTGCTTATGTGGTCCAGCTATTCAGTGGCCAAGAAGAGCTTCCAGTGAGCCCAAAAAATGTCTGTGTACTTACTGCAGGCATCCAGCCATTAGCCAAGCAGTCCTTGCAGAATCTGATTCTAATTAGTAGTTCACCACATACAATGTGCCAGGCATAATGCCAAGGAGTTTCACGTGCAATTTTTCATTTAAGTTAATAATCCCTGTAAACCTGTGCACCTTTCCCTACTTTTACTTGCATCTGTCAAGCCCTTTTACACCTTTTGCACCTTTGTTCTCATGTTCCCTTTCACAGACTACTCTTCCTCTGGGTCTCAGCAGAGATATTACCTCCTCAGAAAGGCCATCCCTGAACACCATGTTTCAGGTTTCTCAAATATTTTGAATATTCTTTAGGACCTTTACATTTAGGGAGGGAGGGAGAGAGAGAGAGAGAAAAAAGAGAATTTGTTTACGTGGGTTATATTTCTCTGCATTGGGAATTAAAACAAAAATTTAAAAAACTGTTAATTCATTTAAAATAATGATAACAAATTCCTTAAATGCTAACTTAAATAATATATTTTTATGGACAATGACTACATTCATCTAAAACAATTTATGAGAAGAGTTACATTAGTTTATAGTTTTGCAATTCTCTTTAATGTCTGGCCTAAGAGAAAATAGCTAGGTTCCCATATCTCTTTCATTATTCAATCTGCTGGGATATGTTGTTTTGGTTGAAGTATATAAAAAAATTTGGCCTCGTGCAGTTATGAAGTTGGAAAAAGGAGTAATATGGTAATAATCTTTTCAGATAGTGTATATATTCTTATTTGCTATTACACCAATATTTGCTATGTAGTAGTTTCTGAAAGCTTAGTGGCAAAATGGAATCTGAAATTATATCAATTTTTCTACCCTATCACATAAAAATTCATTGGCACACATGTACTTAAAATGGATCTTTTCTCCATTCATGATTCTGTAACACTGTACATTGATCATTTAGAAAATAGTAGTTAACTGAGTTATGGAGCTCTCTCAAATGTTGGCACATTTCACTATACAAAGTCAAAAAATCACTTTCATTAATATCAACATTGATGTCATCACTAAAAGGGTTTAAGTACTGGGAATCTGTCAAGATCAAGGTGGAAGATAAAAATTTTCCAAAATTTTAAATTTTACTTGAAAGCTTGAACTTTATTATGAATAACAAATATGTCAGTTATTTTCCTTTAAATGACAAGCTCACTTCACTTTTTTTCCTGAGAAAATGTCTTCCAGTTATACAAGTGTGTATAACAATAATTTCCCTGTCAATCATATTTACCTAAAAGTGGTATTCCATGAACAGCAGCTAGTTTAGCTAGCAATTCAAACAACTGAATAAGTGCTTTACCTCAAATTAGCTATTCTATTTTGGTATATTGTAGAAATACCTTATGCATGGTTCCTCTAGAGTTTAGACCTGGAATGTCCCCAAAGGCTTGTGTGTTAGAGGCTTGGTCCCCATCCTATGGCACTATTGGTAAGTGGTTGAACCTTTAAGAGGCAAGGAGTACTGGGAGGTCTTAGGTCACTGGTGAGGTGGTGTGCCCTTAAAGGGGATAGTAGGACCCCAGCCTCTTCCTCTTCCTCATTGTTTTACATCCTAGCCATGAGGTGAAGAAACTTGCTCCGCCATGCATTCCCCAACTTGATGTGCTGTCTCACCATAAGTCCAAAAGCAATAGGCTAATTAAACCTAGACTTAAATCTATGAAACTGTGAACCAAAACAAAGCTTATATCTTTATGTTGATTATATCAGGTATTCATTATAGGAATAGAAATCTGACCACACACTTCCTGTTTTCATAGAAAATATATTTTAAAATATGTATTCAGTGGTTGAGATATGATAAAATTAATAACTTTTTTACTGCTTCATCAAGAACACTCAAGTGAAACTGGCAACTTATTTGTTTATTTTTACAATAAGTGTGTGGTGGTGAAGAATACAATTGCTACTAGTGTAATCTGATGCCATTACTCGATACTTGCTGAGATGCAAGCAGTTTTATCCACCAAGGCTTTTACCTTATCAATGCAAAAGTCAATACAGTAGTCCCCTCTTATCCAAAGAGAATATATTTCAAGATCCCTAGTGGATACCCAAAGTTGCAAATAGGACCAAAACCTATTTATAAATATAAAAAATTATATAATTTTTTTCTATACATACACACCTACAATAAAGTTATATTTATAAATGAGGCACAATAAGAGCTTAATAGCAAGGAATAATAAATAGAACAATTATAATAATATGCTTTAATAAAATTTTGTGAATGAGGTGTGTGTGTGTGTGTGTGTGTGTGTGTGTATGTGTCTCAAAATATCTTATTGTGCTCAACCTTCTTGGGATAATATGATACAATTCCTCCATGATGAGATGAAATGAAGTGAATTACATAAGCACTGTGACATAGTATTAGGCTACCCTTTAAGGGTATAGAATGGAAACATTGCAGTACAGTGACAGTTGATCTAATAACCAAGATGGCTACTGAGTCACTAATGGGAGAGTAGCACATATAGCATGGATATGCTGAACAAAGGAATGATTCAAATCCTCAGCAGGATTGAACAGGACAGCATGAGATTTCATCATGTTACTTAGAATGGTGGCAACTTAAAACTTGAGAAATATTTATTTCTGGAATTTCCATTTAATATTTTTGGACCACAGTTGGCTTTGGGTAACTGAAGCCACAGAAAGTGAAACTGTGAATAAAGGGGGAACTACTACACAATGAAAAGTGGAAACTAACATCTTAGTGTTATTATGAAAATTATCTTGACTTGTGGACTCCCTGAGAGTGTTTCAGCCTCTATCCCCACTCCCTAGGAAGGATGTGCAACCACATTTTGAGAACTGTTACCATTTCAAGAGGAGTTTCCTTTGCTTGCAGCTCTGTCTCATGGACCTGATCACTTCTTACCATTATATACCATGCTCTTTTTGTTTCTCCTTTAAATCTGCTCCCACCCCACTTTGAACGTAAGTTCCATGAGTTCTGTATTTCTAGTGACTATCTTGGTAACTACCACATTGTAGGTACCCAATTATTTTTGGTTGATCAACTAATTTTCCATATAAAGAAGTCAAAATTAGAGGGGTTGGTATTCATCTAAAGGAAAAGGAAAAAGCAGGACTAAAGTTTGAAAGTTGGCCTTTTGCTAAGTCTTCTAGTCATCAATAAGAGAAAGTTAATTAGAAAGAAGCTTCCACAAAATAGTATTTTATATTCATATCTGCAAAACCTAATGGATGACTTTTTGGCTTTTGTTTGGTCCATCTACTTATGTTGAAGGAAATAATACCATTGGATACTACTGAAATAACAATGAAGATGTTAAACTAAGAACCTCATTCCTTATCTCTCTCCCACCATCTCCCACCAGGGGCACTATCCCACACCAACTTTCTGAATGGTCAAAGGCTACAGTGACTGAGGGGGAAAAGGATCTTCTGACAGATGGGCCTGCAGTTTCAGCTTCTCAGGAGGCTGAGGCAGAAGGATCCCTTGAACTCAGGAGTTCCGGGCCAGCCTGGGCAACACAGAGACCAGAAAGTGAGAGAATGGAGCAGCAGTCTTTTTCCTGTCCATTTTCATTGTGTGACAGCTAGCAAGAGACCAAGATCATAATCCTAATCATGCTTATTTAATTATTTTTTTTTTCAAACCAGTCCTTTTACCTGTAAAATGACAAATAATGTGCATACAAGGCCTAGCACCAAATGTTGCTTGCATTCTCATTAAAGGTCTGCAGGAGTGTGTAGCCACCATCCCACCTGATCTGAATTTGCCTTTTAAGAAAATTCAAACATACACTGGACTTGATACTGGCACGTCTTGATGGACCTTTTTCAGATACAGGCTAAACACCAACAGTGTGGCCATAGCTGGCCGGTGCTTAGGCTTTCAAAAACCACGGGGAAGAAACACAGCACTCTCCCCAATCACCAAAAGCCTGGGGCGGCTGAAATGGACAGCTGCGGGGCGCTGAGGGGCCTGTGGGCTGCAGCAGGAGGCCGGGGCAAGTGGCTCAGAGCCCGGGCAGCAGCCACAGGTGGAGCTTGCTTGGGGCTGCTTCGCGCCTGTCCGAGTGGTTTCCCTGCACCTCTGGCTGCGCAAAAATCTTCAAAGGCATTGAGAGGAATGAGCCAGGGTTACAGCAAGCGCAGTATCAGCAGGCTCACCCCCTTTCACCATCACGGCCATAATCCCCTCTTTGTGTTCTCAGCAAGCAACGAACCATTTGTAATTCCTCTCCCTTTTCCAGGTCCAAAGACGCCCAGGAGACCAGCCTTGATCATTATGTTCCTCTCCGTCGTGCAAGGGGTAGCTCTGGGTCAGAGGCAACAGCTTCCAGCCAGTTCCGGGGCCCACAGAGCCCTGGGCAGCTCTTCCCACACTCAGTAGCCTGGGGCTGGTGATGCATTCTGATGAGGGGAGGAAGTGGCCCAGCCAGTTCCTGGGGCCAGAGAGGGAGACTAACACCTCCCACTGGAGTCCTTAAAGGAAAACACTTTGGGGACCATTAAAAGTGAAAGTGGCTCTGCTCACACAAACAATAACCACAAAAACCCTGAATCCATGCTAAGAGGTTCCAGGGGAAGGAATTAGCTCTCTCAGATTTACTTATTGCTCAGAATGCCAGGAATTGGTCCAAAATTCCCAGGATAAGAGTAGAATAGCCAAGCTGGAATTGAATTTTCTACTTCCCCCCCACAACCTCCCACCCCAGCCCCAAGACTATGTTCCATTTACACTAAGTAAAGTCTGAAATAGAGGAGGGAAAAAAAAAGGTGGAGGTTCTCAATCCATCAGGAAAAAATAATAACTAACAAACCTTCCCTGTCTGAGAAAATCTAGGTTCTAAACTGCTCAAATGTAATGTAGCATTTAATCTCACACATTTCTCTGAGCATAAAATACATGTTTATTATTCCCATTTTGCAGACGAGGACACCAAGGGCACAGAGGTATTAAACAAACTTTCAATTGGATGAAGAAACTCCCCTGAGTACTGCTCCTTTTCTGTTCTATAAAATCAGGCTAGTTAGCTGGCCCTTGGGAATTTACCTGGTTTTAGGTAAATTCTAGCTCCACCCTTTAGACAAGCGATTTAATCTCTCTGAGACCCAGTTTCTTTATCAGGAATGAGGGCGATCATTGTTGACTTTTCAGGAATGCTGTGGATATCAGATGTGTCCACACAAAATAGTTTCCCATTGTCCTTCCTGGAGTGGAGACCTTAAACATATGTCCTGAGAAGGGCACCACTCCTCAAAGAAACTTCTGCATCTGCTATTTGTTATTCAGACATTGGAAATCCCCTATTCCAAGGAGGATTCCTTGTCCTTTAAAAAATTCTTTTCTCAGTATATTGGATATACTACTGAATTTAGGTTGCTTCCCACAGGTATTACCTTGTAACTTAGGAACAAATTACTAAGCATCATGTTGGTTTTATGGTTAATATCCTGGTCTAGGAGGGTGGGGAGAAAGGTTATTCCTTTTTTAAGCGTGAACATAGCTAGGGAAGCCACCAGTGATCTCTTCATTCACTGCCCAAGTCATGGCTATACAATTATTGTGGTGGGGTTTTCTCAGGTTGACCCCTGCTTTTGAAACACTGTATGAGGGAGTATTTGAAAAAAATCAGGAAAGCCTGGTGGAGAAACTGTGCAAAGGAAAAGGGAGCACACCAAATTCTGCAAAGAGCAGGCCTGGAAATGCAGTGTGTTCTCTGCAACACAGTTGAAAGTAAATGTTTCCCTAGAACTCTGGAACTGGCATACAAAGACCTGATCCCATACAATGGAATGCTTTCAGAAGAAATGCCTTCTGCAAGGTGCACTGTGGCATAGACTCAGAGGTCAACCTCAGTCACTTGTGGACATTGCTCTTTGCACAGTAGGAAGCCTGTTTTTGTATTAGTTAAGGTTGTTGCCTTGCTATAGTTTGGATCTGAAATGTCCCCAAAAGGCTCATATATTAAAGGCTTAGTCACCAGACTGTTGTACTATTGGAAGGTTGTTGAACCTTTATTAGGTGGGGCCTTCTGAAAGGAAATTAAGGGGACATGACATGCCCTTGAAGGGGATTTTAGGACCCTGGCCCCATTCCTCTCCCTTTGCTTCCATGTTTCCATGTAGTAAACAGGCTTTTTCCACTACATGTTCCTGCCATTATGTATTATGCTGCCACAGGACCAATGCAAATAGGGTCAATCAACCATGGACTGCAACTTCTGAAACAATGAGTGAAAATAAACCTTTCTTCTTTACAAATTGCTATGTCAAGTATTTTGTTACAGTGACAGAAAGTTGACTGTCTTAGTCACTTTTTTTGTTGCTATGACCAAAATATCTTGCATGAACAACTGGTTTACCTGGTTTTAGGTAAATTCTAGCTCCACCTCTTAGACAGGTGTTTTAATCTCTGTGAGACCCATGGTTGGCCAGGTTCACTGCTTTGGACCTGAGGTGAGGTGTAGCATCATGGCAGAAGTATGTAGCAGCAGAAAGCTGCTCAGCTCATGGCACGGTGACCTACTTCCTCCAATTTTAGGTCCCACCTCCTACAGTTTCCATCACCTCCCAGTAGTCTGTTCAACTATCAATATATTAATCCACTGATGAGCTCAGTGCCTTCATGGTCCAATCACTTGCCCAAGCTGCATCTCTGGATATTGCTGCATTGGGGACCAAGCCTTAGCACATGAGTCTTTGGGGTACATTTCATATCCAAACAATAGTACTGACTAATACATGTCTATTGCCTATGACATGAGTACCCCCAGCCTATGAAGATGCTATATTTGGCTTGGATTAAGGTCCAAGAATCAGGAAAAGTGGTATTTTCTTTTCCCTATGAAAATGTGAATTCTTGCTAGGTAAGATGGTACATGTCTATAATCTCAGCTACTTTGCAAGGCTGAAGCAGGAGGATTACAAATTTGAGGATAAACTGGGCAAAATAAAATAAAAGGAGTTAGAGGTGTAGCTTAGTAGTAGAGTGCTTGCCTAACAAGTGTGAAGTGCTGGATTCAAACCACAGCACTGAAAAAAACCAAGGTAAATTCTGAAATTAAGATTATTTCCTTCAATTTTACAGTTTACCTTTCCCATTTTGCTCTGATAACCAGGAAACTTAACGTCCAATTTTATCAGTTTTAGCAGAAGTGTAAGGTTGACTGACCCATGCATCTCCATACCATAGTGGATTTGATCTTTCAATCCTATCCACATCTTCTGTAGTATTGATTCAATAGTTATTGTTATTATATAATATATACTCTAGATAATGTACCCACTCCACTGTGAAACATTACAGGAATATAAAAAATAACATAAATAAATGTTTATAAAACCCTCTAACTGGGACCCAAGCCCTAACAAATTTCTAAGGAAGAGCTACCTGGTACTGTGAGTCGGGCTCTTCTGTTTTTTTGTGAAGACACTGACTTATAGGAATTCAATAAGAATTAATGATGTAGCTGCTCCAGAGAACTTTAAACTACTTCAGAAGCACAGAATTTATCAATAATAGCCACAACAACCAAGGATGTTAATACTCTTCTGAAACCGAGTAATGGTCTGGCTCTTGATGAGTATTGTCTCCCCTAAACCCTGCCCTGATCTGCTCCTTCCCACCCACCTGAGCCCTGGGGCTCTTATTTCTTAATTTGCAAGGTTGTTTCAGGTTTGTTTGATTTTTTTTTCATATAATGTACAAAATAGTCCCTTGGGGTTTTAAATTCAAAATACCTAGCTGGTAAAGCAAAAAGCCCAATAATCAGATGTGGTAATAATTATAATCATCCTTATTCACTATTTTGAAGAGTCTGCTTTTGTTTCATAGTGGAGGACAGGAAAGTAAGTATTGCTGTCCAAATATTCTCCATTAAGGTGGCAGGAGATCAGACAGCACCAGGGCTGATGCCACCTGAAGCTAAATTATCACTTAATATACATAGTGAGCAGCTGATGTCGAGAAGTGAGCATCAAGCTTCTTGCTAACATGATGAGCAATGGCCATCTGTCCCCACAAAGCCTGGCAGCATGACCTTCAGTCCCAGGCGTTGCCAGCATGGCCCTTTCCCATGATGAAGGATGAGAGAAAGAAAGAGCAGCTCAAATAATTTTCTGTTATTAGCAACAACAAAAACCAAAGTGCTCATCCATATTTTTATTGCATATTTTCTCCTAAAGAAAAATAGAGGAAGAATCAACAGGAACCCAGAGAGCAAGTTAAAGCTTACTGCTGCCTGATTCTATTTTCTTAGAAGGAAGATGTATGCATATAATTAATATGCACTCAAAGAGCAAAGCAGAGCACATGCATTATATTAGAAATTCCTTCATGTTTTATTAATTTAAGCTACATGAAAATGTCTAGCTGGAACAAAAGCACAGATCAAAACCTCAGACCACTAAACCTCTATTGACAAACTGCAATAGTCACTCTAAACTTGGTGACTACTGTTGTTGGCAAAGAGAAAGTACACAATAATAGAAGTAGGTGAGAACAAATTGCTACAAAGATATAACCTTGCCAGTGAGGGGTTTGTAATATAGATTGACTCATTAAATCCTTATGTGAATTGAATGCATTTCCCCATTTGTCTCCTGCATTCTTTTCTGTGTCTGTCATACAAGGGATCGTTAGCATCATCAGAACAAAAAGGGGGAGAAAAGTAAGCGCCTGCTTCTCAGTGGGAATCCTTCATTGGACAGAGAGTAAGATAACCATGTCCAAGATCAACACCACCAGACATTATAAAATGTTTCTCTAAGCCTAAGTGGTTCTCACAATATCAAGCAAACATGTATGCCGTATGTTATTTTTGTAAAGAATTCTATTTTTTCACAAGCTTTTACTTAGCTCTCTGGATTTTTTATGTCTTTTAACGTAAGTTATTTCCTAAGAACTTGGTTTAATAGGCCATTTAAAGAAATAGGAAACATTCTATAGCACAGTAGGATAACTACGGTTGACAACAATTAATGAAATATTTCAAAACCAGCTAGTAGAGAGGATTTTTAATGTTCCCAGTACAAAGAATGATGTATATCTGAGGTGATGGATATGCCAATTAACCTGATCTGATCACTACCTATGGTACATATCAATTGAAATGTCATGCTGCACCCCATAAATATATATAATTACTATGTATCAATTAAAATATTTAATGTACATATTTTAAGAAGTTGGTTGGTGTATACCCTTAGCATGTGTCAAATCATGATGAAGAAAATAACTCATCATGGCTTAAGCCATAAAATTATTGAGTTGGGGCATGACTCAGTGATAGAGCACTGATCTAGCATGTGCAAAGCCCTGGGTTCCAACTCCAGTACCAAAAATGAAAAGGAAAAGAAAAACAAAAAGAAAGAAAAGATCATTCATTATGGCCCTCTCAATAATCTGGAGGGAGAAATGGCTTCAGGGTAGGTCAGCAGCTGAAGGGTGTCCTCATGGGCCCAAACTCTCCCCTTTCCTCCGTTCCACCATGCTCTGTATATTGTATTTTTCCTGCTAATATTTGTCAGCTCAAGGTCCAAAGTTGGCTAACAAAGCTTCAGGTATCATATTCTCCCACTATCATCCTAGTAAGCAAGAAAGAGACAGAGATAAAAAGTTTTGTCCTTACTACACTTCCTTTTTATTCAGGAAGAAAAGCTCTCTTAGACATCCTTATTGGCAGTGCTGTTTCATATCCATCCCAAGAATAATTGCTAGTGAAATTAAAACAAGTTTTGGCCAATCATGATTCACTCCTGGAACAAAATCTCTGCCCAGTAGTTCTGAGGTGGCCAGACGGGTGGATATGGGCAAATGGCTAATGGATAGGTGAGGAACAGTACCCTAATACATGACCCAACAGGCTCAGGGTCATCCTCCTCCTTGTTCTCCAAAACCTCCACCACCCCATGGAATTTCCGTGGACTTTATAAAAAATGGCCTATGTAAAATAGCTGCACACCAGATGGGATATTATATTCAAAATCTGTTTCCTTTATGTCTTTCCAAGCAGTTCCCTATTATTTTTCATTCTTCTAGTGTTCTATGTATGTAATTTTTCTTTCTTCTGACAGCATCTGTCTGTTACTCTTATGTTTGTCTCTGAGCCTTCTCTCCTATCACCTCCCATGTTTGAATAACTTAGCAATTGTACATCTACTCATCCAATTTTATTTCACTAAAAATCTAAAAACTCAAGTGAGTCTGCTTATAGTTCCTACATTCAGGGTAATAGTATTGAAGCTCTGACTTTAGTCTCTGGGATCAGAGCTGTCAACAGCAAGGCAAGCTTCCTAGGCAATTTTCCTAAAAAACAACAGAGGGTTAGGCAGAAGGCCAGAGATCAGGAGTCTCTGAGGGCTCGTGATTGAGCTGTGCAGTCTGTAAGCCCTTGGTCACCAGTATGCTTTCTTCCATTTATCTTCCATGAGCGATTATCAGATGCATTCAGTTGGTGGGGGTGAGCAATCTTCTTTGAAAAAAAGATTTCTTAATGAAGCACTCAGTCATCAACAGCTATTTCTACCCCTTCTCCCCCAGGTGGAGTCCAGCTCTGCGTCATGTCTCAGGGACAAACTTAACCTAAGGCAGGACATGCTCAACCAGCTCTACTCCCACATTCGAGCTCTAATTGCTTGTACAATCCTAACAGAACATTTATAAAGAAACTGCTGGTTTCCTAAAAAGAAAAAAAAGACAGAAAGAAAGAAATCCAGATGTACCTGGCTTGACAGAGAGGGGAGATTCTCTCTGTAGGGAAGAGGCAACAGGATCTTGAAGCCAGAATTATGGTTCTCTGTGAATGCTCACTGATGATCGACCTTCTCACAACCAAGGCTGATCTTGTTGGGACAGGTCAGGGGAGGGGAGCTGCACCCCCTCTCCCAGGCTTGGGTGTGGCCATCTCTACCTTCCCCTTGACCTTCTGGGCTACAGCTGAAGCCAGGTTACAACAGACAAATAAGATTTTTCTAAGAAATAATAAGGAGGAAATAAACCAAAACGATCGCTATTCAGCTTATCATAAATCTACTTCAGCCTGGCTCAAGCTCAACTTCTTATTATCAGAAAACATCTACAACAGAATGATCAAAGGGCTCTCTGGACTGCCAAGGGCTGAGAGCAACTCAAGCGTTGAAAGCAGTCTATCTTTTTCAGGGGTGATTTTGCCCACCAGGGGACATGTGGCAATGTCTAAAGACATCTCTGGTGTCACAACTAGGAAGGAAGGTGCTGATGGAATCTAGCAGGTAGAGGCCAGAGATGTTGTTAAATATGTGGTAATGTACAACATCGATTTCACAGCAAGGAATTAACTGCCCCAAAGTGTCCATGGTGCTGTGGATAAGAAACCCTATCCTAGAGGAATACACTACCCTACCTTTGAAGAAAGACCAGGGACTGTGGACCTTGTTCCGCCAGCATTTGCCCATTACCAACCTGAAGGCTTAGAAGGAAGGGGAAGAGAGACCTAAAGGACTATGTACTGGAAAATCATGGTTGATCTCTGCAGTTCATGGGAGAGGGAGGGTGTGTTCCCCTCTACTTTAAGACTGAGTAAGAGAAGACTTCAAGAAACCTACTCCATCAACTTGATACAAGTCTTCTAGAGTTTAGAAGAAACATGAGCTGGTGTTTGGCTCTTCAGGGACGCAAATCTAAGCACAGGAGGTTGACTAGATCTCCGGCAGAGGTGCTGCATAGGAAGGAAGCTACAGTTCTACCAACAGCACAAAAAGGCCAGCCTAGGTTGTCAATCAATCAATCAATAAATAAATAAATAAAAAACAAAAGAACAACAAAAAATAAACCACCCACCTACAAGGATCCTTTGGTGGAACAGACTTGTCCCTACACAGAGACAGCTTATGATGATCAAGGAGCTGAGCATGGCCTACAAACAAGCACCCAGGGGAAATGCATGGCCAGAGAGAGATTCTGAGAGGGGATTTCTGAGAAGCCCACAAAGAACTCTGTGAGAAAGCATAAGTCCTACCTAGACAGGACCAGTGCAGATATCAGTGGTGTCTACGAGCTCTCTGCATCCCACTCAGTGTCCAACCCCCAGGAACCACAGCAGAAGCCAATGAGTGTGAGAAGAGGGTGAGCAACGAAAAGGGGAACTAGCTAGCCATGCCCTTCCCCAGTGACCTTCTAAGAAGGAGAGAGACCCAAGCCGCATAGGACAAAGGCTGTTGTAGGATAAAAAGTTAAATTGGCACCAAGCTAAATAGAGACATGTGATTGTTTGACTGGACTGGGACTGTGTTTATCTAAGAATAATTATCAAGGGAGGTAAAATGGTACAGCCACCATAGAAAACAGTATGGCAGTTTCTCAGAAATTTTAAAATAGAATTACCATGTCATCTAGAAGTTTAACTTATGGGTATATATTTTCAAAATAATTGAAAGTAGGGACTCAAACAAGTATTTGTACACCCATGTTCTTAGTAGCATTATTCATACTAGCCAAAAGGTTGAAGTAACCCAAGAGTCTATTAACAGATCAAAGGAAAAACAAATACATATACAATGGAATGTTATTCAGTCTTGAAAAGGAAATTCTGGCATAGGCGAAAACATAGGTGAACCTTGAGGACATAATGCTAAGTGAAATAAGCCAAACACAAAAGGACCAATACTGTATGATTCTCTTTACATAAAGTACACAAAGTAGTTAAATTTGTAGAGACAGAAAGAATGGTGGTTGCCAGGTGCTGGGGAATGGAAAGTTATTGTTTAATGGAACTGAGTTTCACTTTGGGATGATGGAAGAGTTTTGGAGATGGACAATGGTGATGGTTGGACAACAAGTGAATGTACTTAGTACTGCTGAACTCTACACTTAAAAATGGTTAAAATGGTAACTTCTATGTTACTCCTTTTTTTTTTTTTACCATGCTTCAAAAACTGGAAATGAACAACAACAACAAAAATACCTATCAAGTTTATTTGATCTGACCAAGATTCCTTCCAAAGGGAAAGGAAGAGTGAGGCCAGAGTAAGTTTAACTGGGGTCAATAGGGGAAAAAATGAAGTCAATTTCTACCTGCATCTTAAGAGGTTCCAACTATCTAATAAGCCAGCTACTCTTCTTTAAACTCCTGGCATTTAACAACACCCCAGACTCTAAGTGTCCCTTTGTTGCCAGCCTCCAACTTGCATTCCTGGACCCTTGCCATTGGTAGTATCCAATTAAGGGGGAAAAAAAAATTCTTTTCCCAGGGCTGAAGGCTTGCTCTCTGGACTCAGCTGGTGTTTTCCAGAGCTTAGTAAACCATTACACAGTGGTACAGACACCATTGTGGTGACCCAGTTTTTTCCTTAAATTAACAAAAAAATAAAATTGATTTTTTGGGGGGTATACTGACCTATGATGTTGAACACATGCAACAATTTTACTTTGGAAGTCACAATAACACCAGAAGTCCCTATAGTTGTGAGGTCAGGAAATAAGAAGAATACCCAACTCATATAGAGAAACAACAAAAGCCTGCAAATCTTTCCTACTGTGTCAGTTTCCAACACTTTTCCTCCAAGACATTCAAGCTCAAAACTCATTACCTGCTGTGTCAGTCAGCTTCACATTACTATGACAAATGCCTGAGATAAACAACTTATAAAGAGAAAAGGTTTATTTGGGCTCACAATTTTGGAGGTTTTAGTCTGTGATCAATGAGCTGTTGCTCTGGGTCTGTGGTGACACCATGATGGTAGCATGTGAGTAAGTGGCAGAACTACTCACCTCATGGCTGGAAAATAAGAAAAGACAGAAAAAGAGGGGGAAAAAAACAGGGTCCTAATATCCCTTTGAAAAGCACACTCTCCACACTCCCCAATAACTTAAGACCTTCCACGGGCCTCCACCTCTCAAAGATTCTACCACTTCCCAGTAGCAACACACTGGGCCTTTGAGGAACATTAAATACCAAAACTAGAGCACTTCTTGTAATTATTACTCTTTGTTCCCACACTGAAGGCTGGAGCACAGATAAGGAAGGCCGTGGGTGGAGTGGGCGAGAGCTCCACCATTTCCTTCACACAACAGAAAGTGAGCACACTGGAGTGACAGTTTATTAGAGTGACTCTATGTAAACATAGCCTTGAATCTGCCTTCATGCATTTTTAAAAACTTCTGCTGCTTCATTATCAGCACTAAACTGCGATATAACAGGTATCAATAATTTGACAATTGAGAACAAATGCCAGTTAGTAAAAAGAACTTTGACCTGGTTTCAAATCCTGGTTCTACCGTTTACTAGCAGGGCCTTGCCCTTGAAATCTTTGTGCTTCAGATTTTTCATATGTCAAGTAGGCCTACAGTTGTTATGGGGATTTGTGAGATAAAGCACTTAGCACGGAACAGGTTTTCCATAAATGGCAGCCTTCTGTGCATGTAGCTGTGGCCTAAAATGGAACCTATAGAATTGTAACAAACAGGACTTTTTTTCTAATTCCATCTAGGCTCTTGTTATGGAAAACAATTGTGAGACTCTTTCTTTTCCTATAGCCAGCCCAAAGTACAAGTCATAATGCTTCCCAGGACTATGTATATCTATTAGGATGCTTTCAGTTACAAGAACAGAAAATGCAGCAAAATGTACCTTAAACCTTACAGCATTTATCAACTCACATAACAGAACTATAGACAGAACAGTTTTAGGGTTAATCAGTGAGTGGACCCAGATTTATGTGATCAAGGATCCAAATCTTTCCTTCTTTGTGTTCTCTCATTTTCAGTACAGTGACTTTTGTCTTAATGTTTGTAGTCTCACAGTCACAAGATGGTTGCAGTAGCTCCAAGCATTTATTTCACCCTTACACAATAACTTCATAGAGTTAGAAAAATAAAGAGTTTCTGCCATGGATTTTTTTGTTCCCCACTCACTAGCTTGTTTTGAAAAGCAAAAATAATCCTTTCACAGAAGGTCACTACTTGGCAATCTTCCATTCACATCCAGTTGGCCAGAATTGTATCATATGTCCATGCTGAACCAATCACTGGCAAAGAAAATGAAATAAGCAGAAATGTCTTGGACCAATCCAGATTCACTCCAGGAGGACGTTTTCCATAAGTATAATAATACTAGCAAATAATAAACAATTGTGTCACTACACCACCAAAAATATTCTCTCCAGGCTAAAACACTGTCAGAGCTCCGTAAATTTTATGGGTAAATAAAATATGTAGTGTAGAGCTATAAATAGCTATGAGGCTTGGAGTTTCTACTAGCAAACAGACCATAAGAAAAGTGAGTTGCTTTGGTTTCTTTTGGATAGCTCTTCTCCCCATGTTTCTGTCTTGTTTTGGTCAGATATTCATTTAAGTAATTACTTCAGTGTTTTTATCAAAATGATTTATCATATTTTTTAAATGAGTAATTTCAAAATGTATGAAGGAAAACAGCAACAAATCACTACAAATCCCCCTGCCCAGTATTAACTGATGCTAACACTTGATCAGCACCATTGAAGACAACACATGCATATGAAAGGTACAGAAATGGAGCACTACAGATAAATTAGTTAATAAGAATGATGTGATACTTTTGCTCTGAATTATTAAAAGTCTTAAATTTAATTTTACTTGATTTTAATTAGGAAACATAATTTGAAGTGAAAGTATTGCCAAATTTTAAACGAATATTCCTTGGCCACAGATAGATTTTTTTTAAAAAAAGAGAAAGTTTAAATGTGTAAGAAATTAGATAGTTTTTTATTTTTTAAATACAAGTTTAATTTTAGTAAAGATTGATAAATGAAGTAATTAGCTTTCTCCTATTCCTATTCTCAAATTCTTGCTGGTGGTATTATTTTGTTTTGTCACATTTTTTATATTTGCACTATCTGCTCTATAACCATAATTCTGAGGCCAGGTGTTTTGAACAGGCCTTATTTGCTTTCTTCCTTTGAGTCTTTTGGAAGCAAAGTTCCTGAAAACAACAACTTCACTTTGCTCTCCCTGGATTCTCCAACTGGGCAAATGGGTGACTTCAAGAATGTCTAGCCACATGCTGTCATTTCTTATTCTGCACTTCTTAAGCTGTTACTATCTTACAGCATAACCTGGTCTTATCTATTCTTCAAAGGCTAAGTCCCACAACCTTAAAAATGTCTTTTCTGTCTACTTTTCACATCAGAATTTTTACCTTTTCTTTGAAGTCTTCCTAAATCTATTGTCTGTACCATTATCTTTACTACTTAACCCTCTACTGTTTGTTGCATATTTCACACTGTGAAAGAAGAGTTACGGCCACAATATAATGCTAAGTGCCATCAGGAGGGTGTATCTGTGTTGATGTTAAGTTCAGAGTCTATGTATTAGTTCCTTGAATAGATCATAAGTTTCTTGACAGCAGAGATTAAATCTAATGGTACATTTTTGCCTGGCACAGGGCTGAGCACTTAATATATACTCAATAGACAAGAACTCAGTTGAAATAACTCTGCACAAAGGTATGCTAGAACAACATCCTCTGACATAAAGGAGTTTAAAAGCACAGATATACCCCTGCTTATTAATCATTAAGAACAAATGGCTGCTAAGTTCTCCCTACTTAACCCTCTGGTATAAAAGCATGTCTCCAGACTTCATGGAAGGAGATGATCTAAAAACTAGAAGATAACTGGATCACTCTGTGAAACCACGTGAAGAAATTGTATGTGTATACACACAAATATATACAATGTGTATATATATAACATACACACATATGTTGAGAATTGAACCCAGGGCCTCACTCATACTCTGCTTTTGAGATATACCCCCAGTCCTAAGAAATTCAGAATTTTTTTTCTTATTTCTTTATTTTTGGTGGGGAGGCGGTACTGGGGATTGAACTCAGGGGCACTTGAATATTGAGCCACATCTCCAGCCCTATTTTGTATTTTATTTAGAGACAGGGTCTCACTGAGTTGCTTAGTGCCTCGCTTTTTGCTGAGGTTGGCTTCGAATTCGCGATCCTCCTGCCTTAGCCTCCCAAGCTACTGGGATTACATGTGTGCACCACCGTGCCCGGCCAGAATTTTTAATGACAAAAGTTATTGGTCTGTGGAAAAATGGTATTTTTGATTTATGAAAATTCATTTTGTTCATTAATTTGACAAATATCATTGAACAATTACTATGTGCTAGCTTCTGGGGATTGTTGAACTTGATAAAATCCTGTCCTCAGAAGTTTAAGGGAGTGGAAAAAAACAGGCATTAAACAAATAAAAATTATTTTGGTGGATAATTCAAGAAATGAATTGCAAGTATTTAATGGGGGTCAGAATCTGAGAGAGCCTAGCTGGTCCAGGGATCAGAAAAAACTTTACTGAAGAAGGGTATATAACCCAAGAGCTGAACAGGAGTTGAAATTCCTTTAACTTAATTAGAAAAAAATTTAATGGGAAGGTTAGATTTAAGGAAATCTTTTTTTTTTTTTTTTTAAGTGCTGGGGATCAAACCCAAGGCCTCTTGCATACTAAGTACATGATCTTCCACTGAGCTACACTCGAGTACTGATTTAAGGAAATCTTCACATATAGGTGTGGAGTCAAAGGTAAATGCAGACAGAAAAAAATAAAGTGACTTCTTTAAAACATTCAGCAATGTTAAAGATAAATAAGAGAAAAATAACCACAGGTAACATGTATTGAAGTAGTATTTGTCAGAGGACCTGAAGTCTTACTTATGAAACAGCAACAAAAACTTAGTTGAGAAAATTAAGAAATATCTCTATTTTAATGCTTTAACACTCTGTACCATTGTCTAGGCTTAAAATAGAAAGGGGCACTGCTTATAATTCAGACCTGCACATTAACTTTTTCCCACAAACTAGAAACTTTTGCTGTTATTGATGATCACACACAAAGTCTCAGGGCTACATATTTTTATAATATACCTACCAAGTAATCATTTGCTTATAAAATAAATATTCACATATTATTCTAGATTCTTAAAGTAAGAATTAATTGGATGCAATGTCTTTTATCCAAGACATTGTAGGAGATATTTCACAACTCCTAAAAAAAACCCAGATAACTCTCATTGTATTAACTAGATATATTCCAGCAGAGTGTGTGTGTATGTTTGTATGTGTGCACATGCTCAATTGAGTATGTATTATTGGAGAGAGTCCCTAAATCATGTACCATGATTTTTTTCATTGATTTCTAATACAGTAATGAAAAAATGTCAAGTTAAGGAACAAAGAAACTCTAGAAGTAAAGATTTTCTACATAGGTGTTACAGAAATACCAACTATATGCTTTTGGGACAAATGATTTAGCTACTCACCATTAGCTAAATAAGGTCTGAGTCACCTGTTTTATTTGCAAATGTCTGTTCCATTAGCCCCAAATCATTTCCCTCCAACCACCGCCTTTATTCATGCTTTGAATGAGACCAAAGACTCAGATGAGTTTCATGGACTCTCCTAAGTGCATTTAAATGCAGGATCTGCCCTGGGTAGAGTAGTTCAGTGGTAGCATGCGTGAAGCTCTGGGTTTCATCTCCAGCAAAGGGGAGGTGTGGGGGTAGTAATAAAAATAAATAAATAAAGGTTCTCCACCCTCAGACATTCTAACTCAGTAGGTGGGAATGCAGAGGGCCAGAATTTGAGTTTTTCTCAGGGCCCTCTCTAAATCATACCAAAGCATGGACTAATTGGGAACCCTTGAATAACGCCCTTTCCAGATGCCACTTTCTCTGAAAGTCTTGCCTTATCCTTTCAGCTCCACTCTGTTCTCCTAACCTGCACCTTAGCACTTAGCACACAGTAACCAAGTGCTTTCCAGCTTCTCCCTCTCCCTTCCCCTTCAGAACCTCTGTAAAGCCCAATGTCCACTATATTACTCTTCCTACTCCTAGTGCAACACTCAGATTCTTTTCATCATTTGTACATAGTCATGGAATGAATCAATAAATGAACGAATCAGGGGAAAAATGTTCAGTAATTTTTTTTTTTTTTAAAGATAAAAAGGTTAACATAGGGCCTGGCCCTTTGGTCCTGGTAGGTCTTGGAGAACCTCCTGTGCTCCTCCTTCCAGGTGGGCACTCATCTCCAGGAGCAGGTCATTTCTTCGCAGCCCCACAGGAATGGCCTTTCTATGAGCTCAGATTTCATGCTTAGCTCTAGGATTTTTTTTTCCTTTGATTAAAAGTGGAGTTGTGAAATTAGACTTCACCACCCACAAACATTTAATTGCACAAAATCATAGACTTGAAATTCCAGGTTCTGAAAGATTTCAAATTCGAATCAAAGAGAAATGTGTAGTTTGGGGGAGAATTCCAATTACACTTTTACAGGGCGCTACCAATCAATTTATCTCCTAGCTTCCACAAACACCATAAGAAACTTGTTGTTTTTTTCTGAGAATTAACTGTTTCATTAGATGTGTCTGGACAATTACGCACAATCAATCTTGAGATCCTCGCAATAACAGGAGGGCAAAGTGGTTGCATGAAGAACGAAGAAATAAAACGGGGAAATAAATGTGTAAACAAGAGCACGATCCAAGGGCTAAATCGAGTTTTGGTGGGCAGAAAGGCAGCTTTGGATGCGCGCTTCCGCAGCAACCCCTCAGTCCCACTGCTGTGAAGGACTGAATAAATGGGAGTCAACAGTGCCCCTTAAAAAAAAAAAAAAAAAAAGGAGAGAAAGAAAGAAAAAGAAAGAGCAACCAGAGGACGTATCTGTTTAGGAATGCCTGCATCGCGATTCTTATTTACCATTGCAGAGCTTAAGCCTTGCTGCCTACGCATTCACAATATAAACAGGAAGGATTAGAGTGACCCACGTCCCAAAAGACTGAAGCAGTCCGGGAAAAGCTCTGGTTACCTTGCATCCTGAGCAGCCTGCCCCTTGATGACAAACGTCCCAGATTCGGGCATTCTTTTGTAGTTCATGGGAAAGCACGGCTAATCCGTGCAAGCCAGCGCGCACACATCCCAGCTCCATTCAGTTTGTCCGCACAATGCGCTCGCTGAGCTCCAGACCGTGGCTCCTCCGCCGGTCCTCGCTGGGCCCCTTGCTTCACCTCCACGTGCGGGCGCCGCCTCGAGGAACTCAGTGCAGAAGAGGGTGGGAGGGCTGTGTGGGAAAATTAGAAAGAAAAAAAAAAGTGCTGGCTGCAGGGAGAAAAACAAGATAGATCAGTTTGGTCCTTTCCCTCCAACCAGTTCTTGCTCACTTCTCTATTCTACCCGGGATTCCCCTCACCTTCTAAATTAGATGTGTCTGGACAATTATGCACAATTGCACTAATGTGCACTAATCATCCTCCCTTGGCTCTTTTACTTTTCTACTCCATTGGCTCATTTAGCACTTACCTTCTTTTTTCTTTCTTTCAATGAGGTGCTGGGGATTGAACCTGTGGCCACGTGATTGCTAGACACTCTACCATCATGTCAAATCCCCAGCCAAGCTCTAAGAACTTTTCAGGGAGTGACTGAATCGTCATGCCCGTTCTGTAAAGTTGTACATATTATAGATGAGAGGAATCTGAGGCACAAATTAGTCGAGTGGGCTCTAGAGGTGGAATCAGGCCTCCAGAGCTCATTCTTCACTGCTAATTTACAGAAGTTACTCTTGCTGTCACTAGCACAAAACCCCTCTGTAATCTGCTCTGGGAGTCCTGACACAAACACATGTGTTTCCATCTCAACTGCCTCTTTTAGAGAGAATGCAAGGTCACAAGCCAGTCAAATGGAGACTAGACAGAAATAGTTCACAGTTCATCAAAACATTTTCACCAAAATGCATAAAAAAGAAAAACATTTTCATCAGCAAAGCCTGGCTGGGATGAACATTCTCTTGCTTCTATAAGGGTTCCTGGCTCAATAGAGTCTCCAGCTTCACCAGCTCTTTCCCTCAATGAGGAGGTTTAAAAGCCACACTGTAGTCAATGGTGTCCTCCCCTGTGGTCCTAGCTTCTGCAGAAGCTGAGGCAGAGAGAAACTGCTTGAATTTAAGAGTTTGAAACTAGCCTAGTCAACATAGGGAGACTCCATCTCAAACAAAACAAAATAGTCAAGTTGCAGAAAGCATGAACCATTGGCCTTGGACATTCTTTAATTGGATGAAAGGAGGGTGTTCCAAATGGCCAAGAAATATATGAAAAATTATTCAACATCTCTAGCAATTAGGGAAATGCAAATCAAAACTAAGTCACTTCAGTCAGAATGGCAATTATTAAGAGTACGAATAATAATAAAGGCTGGCAAGGATGTGGGGGGAAAGGCACACACTCTTACACTGTTGGTGGGACTGCCAGTTAGTACAACTGCTCTGGAAAGCAATGTGGAGATTCCTGAAAAAAAAAAAAAAAAAAACTAGGAATGGAACCACATATGACCCAGCTATCTCATTCCTTAGTATTTTTCCAAAAGATCTAAAATCAGCATACTACAGTGATATAGCTACTTCAATGTTTATAGGAGCACAATCCATAATAGCCAAATTACGGATACAACCCAGATGCCCATCAATAGGTGACCAAATTAAGAAAATGTGGTACATATATACAATGGAGTGTTACTCAGCCATAAAGAAGAATGAAATGATGGCATTTGCCTGTAAATGGATGGAAATAAAGAAAATCATACTAAGTGAAATAAACCAGACCCAGAAAACAAGGATCTAATGTTTTCTCTCATATGTGGAAGCTAGAGCAAAATAGGGGAAAGAAGGTAGTTAGGGATGGGATTTGATATCATAAAGACACAGGAAAGATTATTGGAGCAGATAAATAAGAGAGGAAGGAAGAGGAAGGGAAAGAAATATGGAATGAATTTAACAAAATCATGGTATATTCATATGTAAAGGTATAAAAAGGAATTTCACCTTTATATATGTAGAAGAAAGAAATTTAGTAGAATAGAAGAGGGAGATGGGGGAGGAGGAGGAAAGGAAAGCGGGGGCAGGGATTGGGGATTGAAATAAATTGCTTGCATCTATGATCTCATCAAAATGAACCCAAATACTGTGTATAATTATAATATTTCAATATAAAAAGGAAGATACACTCCTTAGATTACACTCCAAGACCTCTTATTCTCAACTACCTACATGCAAACAGCTTACTCCCTGGCTGGGCTTGACCTTTCAAGAAGCCAGTTCTGGAATCTGAGCTACCATGTGGGAAGCAGGACTCCATAAACTGTTTTATCATCCCACAGCCACACCTGAGGCCTCTATCCTGGCCTGCAGAACCACCTCAACACACACACACACACACTCACAGGTGCACACTGGTGCACATGTACACTACCAAAAAAAAAAATGGTGTTCCACAGAGGTTTTTTTAATTGGTAACAAGAGATCTCCTTGATGTCCTGGAAAATGCCTGAAGGAGTATACTAAATATCTGGGAATACTTAGATAATTCAGAAAACAGCAAGACAGTAAACAAAATCCAGAAAGTCCAGGCAGTTAAGGTTTTTGAGGCATGTTAGTAAGAAAACTGTGCTGGATGTGTTGGAGGTAGTGGTGGGGGAGGTTCATCTTCATTAATAATTGAAGAAATGAAATTTGGGGCCAGGGCTTAGCTTCATGGTAAAGTCTGTGCTTAGCATGCAGGAGGCCCTGGGTTGTTCCCAAGCACACACACAAAATTAAACAGCAAGAAGACACCAAATTTTACCTTTTGAACTGGTAGTCAGAGGGTAATACTAATGATAGAGTGTGCTATTTCATATACTGCTGTTGGAAACACACATAGAAACATACTTCAAAGATAATTTGGAAATACTTTTTAAAAATCACAAAATGTGTATATTTAACCCATCAGTCTGGCTACAGAGTTTTATCTTAAAGCAATAATTAAAATGTACCAAGTATTTTGGATAGAGAGTTAATGAAATGTTCATAATACCAAAAGAATGAAACAGATCTAGATGTCCATCAATAATGGACATCTTAATTGATCTATGAGACGCCAAAGAAAAACTGTGTACAATATATTGGTACCAGAAAAAAAGCAAATGCTGAATATGTGAATCATAGAACATTTTTTAAAAAGAATGTATATAGAAATAGGTCTGGAAGAATATACAAAATGTTAACTGTGCTTAATGCCTAAAGATTGTGAGTTTTTAAAATTTTCTCCTTCATGTTTTTCTGTGTCTTCTAATGTATCTTCAGTGAATACATATTATATGAGTAATACAGGAAAACAAATTTTTTTCCTTTCTTTGAGATGAGGTCCCATTACTTTGTCCAGGTTGGCCTTGAACTCCTGAACTTAAGTGATCCTCTCACCTCAACCTCCAGAGTAACTGGGTCTATACATACATGCCACCTCACCCAGCTAAAACACTTAAAGAAAAAATATATATTTGTTTCTTTCCATAATCATAAAATCAAGGATGGGACAGTCCTCCAAGTACATAAGAGTACTCATTGAGTTTTAGGACTTTCAACGGAATGTGGATCTTGCCACATAAATGTATGGTACTCAAGCATTAGTATATCCTCCAATGAACAGCATAGAGTATGTGGATTTAGGTTCTCACAAAAGAATTTTACTGGAAAGTGTTGCCATCCAATGTTAAGCAAATGCCCATCCAAGAGAAGTGATATTCAAAAAAGACAGTCCGAGAGGCCTGCAATTCCTATAGTGAGACTTGGGACAATATTATTGCACAGCAGTTAGATCATTACCTCTGCACACAGACCTCATTAGATTAGCATTCCACAGAAATGTCTTTGCTGAGTTATATTTTCATGGTTTACCCTTGACTTCTATCTGAGCTTAAAATAAAATGGTCATTTGAGGAATATCTTCTTTATAAGTCCTTTGCTGCTTATGGTTTTTATGTCATATATTTTATCTGTGTATTGACTCCCTTGATAAAATCCCTGCAGAGCAGTTGTGTTTAAACTGGCTTGCAGGAGCTGCTGTGAGGGATGAGGAACCAAGACCCTCTTCCAATAGAAGACTCTACTTTTATTTGTAGTGCAGAGGTCAAATATATTGTGATTTCATCCCCCTCCAAAATGAACCATTGGAAAAGAAAAAATCCACCAATATTTGAGCCCTTACCTCTCATATTATAAGAACCAATTATTCTTATCCAGAAAGCATTGTTTAAGAAAGAAATACTTTGATACCACCCTCATCCTGGTTTTGAATGCTTTAAAAGAAGGCAAAGAAATTCAACACAGTTTTAAGTTGCTCTTTCTAGAGGTGTACCTCACAATTAGAAAGTTCTGTATGCCACTGAAACTAGTCTTTTAAAGACTATAGTTATAAAATCAGTGATTATGTTGTAAAGACCACAGATAAATACTATATTTGTTTCTTAGGACTGTCGTTACAAAGTACTACAACAGGTACTGGCTTAAAACAACAGAAATTTATTGTCTCATGATTCTGGAAACTAGAAATCTAATGAGGTGTCTGCAGGGCCATGCTCCATCTAAACCTTTAAGGTTTTATATGAAATCGTACTTGCAAGGAATTTATTTCAATCTCCATTCCCTACCCCTGCTTTTATTCCCTCCTCCATCCCCCTATTCTCCCTCTTCTATTCTACTGAATTTCCTTTCTTCTACGTATACATAAAGGTGAAATTCCTTTTTGTATCTTTACATATGAATATACCATGATTTTGCTAAATTCATTCCATATTTCTTTCCCTTCCCCTTCCTTCCTCTCTCTCATTTATCTGCTCCATTGATCTTTACTGTGTCTTTAATGATATCCAATCCCATCCCCAACTACCTTCTTTCCCTTATTTTGCTCTTTGCCTCTTCTAGCTTCTGCTGTTTGTTGGCACTCCTTGGCTCAAAGATGCATCATTCTTATCTCTTCCTCTGTCACCACATGGTCATCTTTTCCCCATGTGTCTCTCTGCTTTTCTTATAAGGACTCCAGTCATATTGGGTTAAGGGCCCATCCTACTCCAGCATGATTCATCTTAATTACATCTGCAGTGACCCTATTTCTAAATGAGGTTAAATTCTGATGTACTATAATTATGAACTATCAGTTATATTGTTCTTATTTCTTAGGAGCCTGTTCTTATTTCATGGATATCTTTCCTCACCCCCCCTGAAAATATTTATGTTTCTTTCTTCCAAAGTCTTTTTTAGAAGGGAGGTGTTAGAGAATGCCTCTTGTACTTCCCTGGGTACTATTTCTTCCATGTGTTAAGCTTTGTGCTTCTTTTCTATATTAGTTTCCTAGAATATTTATAACAAATAACCCACAGGACTTTAGTATATCTGGGGGTGGGGCACAATTCAACCATAACATATAGCTACAGAACTAATTTTTTAAAGCTGTCTGGTCTTGTGTAAATGTTATTTGTGTGCTGAGATAAAATTCCAATGCCTGCATCATAGAGTGAAAAAAAAAAAAAAACTCTGCTATATCCCAAATACATTAGATGGGAAGACAAAATTATCTTTTTTAAAATGTTGTAGATGATTCAAAAAGCAGTTCCATTTAATGATGAGACTTATGTTAGTTCAGCTTTCTGTTAGGCAAACAAATACCTGAAATAAATCAATTTGGCTCACAGTTTCAGAGCTTCCAGTCCATGGTCAGTTAATCTGTTGTTTGGGGGCCTGTAGTAAGATAGTGCATCATGATGCAAAACATGTAGAAGAGTAAACTGCTAACCTCACAGTGGCCAGGAAGTAAAGAGAAGATGAGGAAGGCACAAGGGTCCCAATATCTCCCTTTAAGAGCAAGCCCCTGGGGGCTGGGGATGTGGCTCAAGCGGTAGCACGCTCGCCTGGCATGCATGCAGCCCGGGTTCGATCCTCAGCACCACATACAAACAAAGATGTTGTGTCCGCCGAAAACTAAAAAATAAATATTAAAAAAAAAAAAAGAGCAAGCCCCTGTTCACTGGAAGACCTCTCACTAGACCCCGCTTTCTTAAAGTTTCTACTGCCTCCTAACAGGGCCATCCTATCATCTAAGCCTTTAAAACACAAGCCTTTGGGAGACATTCCAAAACAAAGATATAGAAATACTGATATTAAAAACTCATTTAAAGAGTTTGAATAACATGATTTCTTAATAAGAGAGAGCTGAAAAGCACTTATTCATATTAATATTCTATTTTATATGCTCAAGACCCCTTTATTATAATACACATTGAGTTTCTAGGTGACAATTCCACTTGAAAAAGAATTCAGACTTTTTTAATATTTATTTTTTAGTTATTGGTGGACACGATGTCTTTATTTT